>NW_024044570.1:28749033-28836533 GCF_014851395.1 Micropterus salmoides
CCATACGCCCTACTGAGTCACATTATGAGTTGCCATGATATAGGCAGATAGGCAAGTTGGATCAGCCTGTGATTTCAGTTTTTTACTTTGATTTTTGGTGTGATTTTGCATCCAGCCCTACAGTTACATTTTTTACTTTGAACTATTTGGTTCATCAAGCTCTAATGTGTGATTTAAGTATTCCCTTAATTTTTTGAGCAGTGTAATTTAGCCCTGTTGAGAGGGTGTTATCTTATGAAATTAAATAAGCCTTAACAGCAGCCTAATGTTTTTTAAGCCTTAGGATTGGCATAAAGTTCAGTATCATCCCCTGAGTGCCAATGCTTTATAGCACTTAAGAAAAGCATGCGCTCATCTTTGTTTTGGCAGACAACGCCTTTTACCTGCCAACAGCGTGCCACCGTTGTTTGCGCTTAAATGCTTTCTGTGTGTTCATTTGCTATGCCTTTATTCCCAGAGCTATCTCTGTCACAACTTATAATATGGATGATTGGAATAGTTCCCATGGTGCCTAGTTTTAACTGACTGAACTCCAGGATTCTTGCCAACCTTGCACTTTACATGGCCCCATTTCTCCTCAATGACATGCCATTCAGGAAAGGCCAGTTTTATGTGGTAATCAAGAAGGTTTATCTGAGGTTATGGAATTGTAGTTCTCAAGACCGGACTAATTGCTCGCTCCACTCCCTTGTCACAGTGGCAGGGCTATTTGCTTAGGCCACTTATCTGCTGCAATCAGTTCAAGTCACTTTTGCTCCGCAGCAAACTTCATGGGAAACTCGGTCTGATCAGGTGCCAAGAGAGGTTTAAACATCCCATCCCAAAACAGTGCTCTGTGTGTGTGTGTGTGTGTGTGTGTGTGTGTGTGTGTGTGTGTGTGTGTGTGTGTGTGTGTGTGTGTGTGTGTGCGCTCACATGCCTGTATTTGTGTATTTATTCATGAGTACATGTGTTTTCCTGTCTTTCACGCGGGAAGGACGTGTGCCTGAAAATAATGGGGCTGCTCACGATTCAAATAGTCTGGATTAGCAACAAACAAACCGGGCTCATAGCTTGCAGGAACCCTCTGGTCAATGACATGCAGACCTTTTAAATTCCTCCCAGTACAACTCCCTCAATAGTCTCACTGATGGAGCTTCCTACGCAGATAATGCATATTCTCTCCTGAAGATGCATTACACACATACAATGAATATCCTCTTGTTTGAATTCCGTAGAGCAGCAGAAAAAGAGTGTCTGTATGAGAGAAACGGACATCTAAATAGAAAGAAGGCCCAAAGTGAAAGATGTTTTGTTTCTTGTTGTAGTACCTACTGATGACCTTAAGATGGAACTAGTGCATTCATTTTAGAGTGTTGTGGTGTTCACATGCCATAATGAGTATACTAGAACATACTGTTAGTCATGCAGTATAAGGATAAAACCCCCATATGCACTTTATATGGCTTATAATGGGCAGAATGAATGAAGAAACGGGAAGACCCCAAGCTTGTAAAATATGATGTGGCTTTGTAATATCTAAAATTTGTCATGTTATGGCACCATCTGATTTGATTGAGACAACAGTGATAGCACAGTTTCGCCATGATGCTGATGGGCTTGTAGGGAATCACATGTGTACAATAGGCTCACAGTGACAGTTGTAAAGAGAAAAGGGCTTAATCATGCAGTGAATCACGATGCCTCAAATACAGAAATATTACCAGATCTTACCATGTTAATGCCTATGCACACAATTAATATCCGTGGACAGCTTTTCATACATAATCAGGTGACTCACAGGAAACTTTGTGAGCTTTTTAAAGTGAACCTCCACCAATTACCACCACATACATGAAGTTAGATTAGTCATGAGAAGTGCTACTCAGCCCACAGTTGTGTTATGTCTACTGGGGCTGTGAGGGAGCTTTCCAGAAGTCCTAAAAGAATAACCCTGATGATGTCATCAAGGTTATTCCTGCTTGAACTTGAAACTTAATGTTTTTATAAGACTGCATTACAAACTGGAGGTGTGGATTTGAAAGTCATCTGCATTTAGGATGGAGGAGTCTAGTGGAAGGTGATATCCAATGTTTTTATAATAAATTTAAAAAACATTTATATAGCCATTTTCTTACAAAGTACATTACAGAAAAAAAAGCCAATAAAAACAACAAATAAAAAAAGAAAAATGGCAATAGTGGTATGATAAATCCAACATTTTAAATATTCATAAAACTTTCCTTTTAAAAGAATGTTTGAAGAAAAAATTATGAAGCCACAGTCGAGGGTCTTGGCCAACTTTGGTCACAAGCCAGGATCTAGGAATACCCAGCAGAGCCACATCCACTGATCTAAGGAAATACCCGGGCACACAGGGAGTCAATAAATCTGTGATATAATTTGGAGCAAGGCCATTTAATGCTTTAAAAGTGATCAGTAGAATTTCAATATTAATACAAAATTATTCTCTACAGAGCATAATGGGCAGCCAGTGTAAGTTGGCTAGCACAGAGGCTAAGTGGTTATGTCTTTTGGCGCCTATCTGTTATGGGATACGCAGTAACTGTACTGTAAATATTAGGGAAGGGGATCGTCAATTTTTATTGATATTGATTACATTATTGAGACTGCTTAACAATCCGAGTCTTTGTCGATACCACTATAGATACTTTTACTATTATTTGGTGACGGTAATTTGGTAAGATGAGACCCGATGGGCATGAGGTAGGCCTGCATGGTATGAGGAAAATATTCAATGTGCAATAACATTGTTATATATTGAGACATATGAGACTTGCGATAAATAAACAAATATTGAAGTGTGCATATGAACTGCCTGGTTGTTTTAAATTAATTATAGGATTAGAATTTAATATTTCATGTACAACTGTTTTTCTAGAGCAGCAACATTAATGTTAACAACAGCATCAGTCCTTCCTCCTCGTGCTCTCTGCTGTTCACCGCCTGCAGGTAACGTTACCTGGTAGGAGGAGCAGCTGGTTTGTCTCGGCCCGCAGCTGAGTTTACAACAATGTGCCAGATTTTAAGACTACAGACCAGGCTTTGCTCCAGACAGACAGCTTTGTATTTAGCTTGTTTTTAATATTCGGCTAATGCCAAGTTAACGTTAGCTATGCTTGTATAAAACATACAGGATGACAGATTGAGGACAGAGATGATTAAATTAACCCTTTCTACATGTTTACCTTACAGACAGGTGTATTGATAAAGTATTGTCTTTTTATTCTGGAAGGTTTTATTGCACGCACTTACAGTAATGTGCGTAGCTGTCGGCAACTCCAGTAGTTTGGAGCTAACTTAACTTCACCGTCTCCACCGTGATGGAGCGGCGTCACTCTCTGCTGGCTGCTGCGTATGTATGTAGGAGCCAACAGAGGGCAGCAGAGGCTACAGTCTGATGATAAACAGTCCCGGGCCCTTTTAATACCGTGTTTCGGTGCCATCACTTTTTCCATTACCAGTACCAGCTTAACTCTCCTTGACTCGACTCTATTCGACTGGGTTTTGGCCCGCTGTCCTCCGTTTTGCATTGTACATAGTACCCACAGATAATACCCCTCATTGTAGCTGGTTGTCATAGCAACGCCACACACAACTGCTGCCACATAATGTTCAATGCGACAGACACACCAGTGAACCACATACAGCTGTCTCTTGATTTAAGTTAAAACTTTCAACATTACTCAGAATGTAAAGACAGATGAGCTGTATGAAAACCTTCCAGCTGTGTTTTCCTCTGCCGTTGTTGCTGCAGCGGTCTGTGTGACAGCGGGAGCAGAGGGCTCTGTGAGCGGGCGGGTGGCCAGCCTCACACACTCCTCCCGCCGCAGGCTTCCCCCGCCGCCACTTGGAGCTCCTCAGCTCTTTCAAGCACATTTTTTTTCCACCGTCACTTTTTGTAAAGCTGTCAATATTCAAAATCTACACAGTTGATTTCACACCTAAAAAACTTCTCAGAAGTGGCTTTAATGATGAAATAATTGTAAAATGTAAAACTTTCTGTTGCTGGCCTCTGTCAGGCGCACGCTGATGATGCAGTGAATAGTGACAATTCTCTCTGACCAATCAGTGGTCTGCCGTGTTTTCATGTCACATTTTAGTATCGCCTCAGCTCACTTGGAACCTTGATGGAGGTGATACGAAAAAAAGGTACAACTTTTCCACAAAGGAAAACCAAAAAAGGCGAGTAGAGTCGAGGCAAGTCGAGCTGGTACCATGCAGTGGAAAAGGGGCTTATTAAATGTTCTTATCCATCGCGTTGCAAGTTAAATCAGATTTGACGCTCGAGACATAACATTACATTATAGGGCCCGCTAGTCTCCATAGCAGTATCGATAAGCTCGGACCTTATTGATTTTCAGGTTTTGAGAAATTTTGGAACTGGGTACTTTTAGATCCCCATCCCTAGTAAATATGGGAAAAAGGTGGGATATTTTTTTCGATTCACAAATGTCAAAATCGATCATCTAAATGTTAGCTGATAACGTAACACTGACTGAAGTGCAGCGCCAGACAGTCTGTGGTGTGTATGTAACAGAGACCTGTCCCCCTGTATTCGGCGCATCGCCACTGCTGAATGAATGGCTTCAAAATTTCACACGGTCATTATTATGAATTATTAGCGTAACTAATGATTTTTACAAAAACACTGTGCGACCACTGTAACATTCAATGTTTGGCTAGCTTCTTCTCCTAATTCTTCAAAGGATAGAACAGGTGCTGTTATAAGAGCAGTGGAGTTTAAGGGTAGTGCAGTTTGTGTGAGTGAGCAAATGTGAGAGAGCAAGCGGTAGAAAGTGACAGTGAAAGCGATTGTCAGTCTGGCAGTAAATGTATAGTGTAGTCACAATGTGTCTGTTAATAAAGGTCTGTCTGTTGTTTCCCCAACTGCTGGAAAGTGAAGGCGGTTAGCGCTGGCTGATCTCCCTGTGCTTCAGATTCCAGTCTGGAAGCTGAGCAGGAATAGACAGGACAGAGTGACTACACACGCGGTAAGATGTTTTTAAGGGGAAAGTACATGAAAACACACAGTGGTGAAAATAATGATAACTATATAACTATTAGTGATTTACTCATCCCGCTGAGACCAATTATCTCCACACACTGTGGCAGGTGTAAAAGCACAAAGAGTGAGTTCATAAACACTGGGACAATTTAACTGTTCAAACATAATTGATTTTTATTTCATATTTACCACGATTGGCTGAAGCCAAGCCCAAACATCTTAAATTCCTCCATATGGCAATCAACTCAACCACCTGTGCTGCTTTTGAGTAATTTTTTTTATTGTGTTATCATTGATCATGATTACAATGACACAAAGGAGGAGCATTGCGTCAGACTAGAGTGTTTACATTTGACATATGCACATCTAGAATTTCACAACAAAAGCTATGTTTGAGCAGTTGGGGGTTTTGAATGAGGACCCAGCGTAATGTGGTGAGGGGCAGACAAGGGAATGTAAGGTTTGTTTTCAGTCTCAAATCCGAGTAATTACAATAGTGTTAAATGTTTTTTGTTTGGTTTTGCAGTAAAACTCTTCTTTCTTTTGTTTCTTTTTTATAATTGTATAAGCTTAGCTGTGGTCGGATGGATGGATCAGATTCCCACTCTGGAGGTTTTCAGGGGCTGGGTATTTTCTTTGAGGCCCACAGGTGTGCAACCATCTGGGGCCTAACCGTTGAACCAGTCTCCCTTGAAAGATAGTCTCCACTCTGCCAAACCAACAGTTTACTTTGATCCAGTCACACTTTGCCTCCTCCACATCTTGACTATCCCAGTTCTCCTGTAGCAAGCATTAAGTTAATGTGCGCATGTGTGTGTATGACTGTCCCAACAGATATAAGGATAAGTGAAGGTGAGCCATGTGTGTTTGTGAACATATGTTTGCACGTGCTTGACGGACCTGTTGTATGTGTGGTTTTATGTAAAACTTAATATCCATGTTTACACGTTTGTTTGTACTGCCGTTGGTAGGCAGATGTGGAAAAATGTACAGGTAGTTTCCCTGACTTAAACCACACATTTCACTAGAACACCACATGGTCAATGGCTCACTTCATTTTGAGTATCAAAGTCATTTTTGTAGGTTAAAGTGCTATTTACACTTGTACGTTCAAACCACAGTTGTGACAATTATCAACATCACGGTATGGTTTTTAAAACATGCATACAGTAGATGTAGTATCTTGCAGATGCAGATAGAGAATAGTGTCATATTTTACCAGTAATTCTCAACCTCATTGTCGTCACTCATTTAACATGTAAAAGTTTGAGCATGGCGTGTGTAAGACACAACAAAGCAGCCGTTGTCAAGCAACAAAACAGCAGAATGGAAACGCTGTGACGCAGTGAAGACTGCATGCACGTCCTGTTCTTGGTATTCATTTTTTGGAGGATTTCTAGGAATGTGAGGCAAATGGTATTTTGGGTTGGTTATTTCTATTTCCTGTTTAGGTTGTTTTTTTTTGTATAGCTACACTAGACACAACTCATAAACAAACGCAACAGTTGATGTCACTCCTGTTAACGGTTGTCATGTTGTCGTCAGATTAGGTTTAGAAGGGTGAAAGGTTGTGAGTGTGAATTCTGAGGCTCAACCTTCACCTGGCAAATGAAGGCGCTACACGTTGACAGATTTTTTTATTAATCCTCTTTATATATTTAAAATATACGATTTTTATTTAAAAGTTGATTAAATATACTTTGCAAATGTATATCATCATATTTGTGTGTTGTGTATCAATAAATTAAAACCGACTCACCACTTTATGCGAGAGTAGACATGAAATGGTATGAATCGAATTGAATGAATTTTACAATTATGTGAACAAAATTTTCATGGTTATCAGTATTATTGCGGTATTGTTAGAATGTGCTGAAAATCTTCAAAAATTAGCCTACTGATGCAAACACTGAAAACATTTCATTAACAGCACTGTGCACTTTTTGTTTGCATAAACATAAAAATATCACCCAATAGCTTTATGTAAACATATGAAAACCATATAAAATTTGCATTGACATTATTGATATTACAAAGTTATAAAGTATATACAATTACCCTATGCACAATTAACATTTACAAATGAGTCTTAAGAGGACTTGTATAGGAGGTAGGGGTGGGTGTGACGCGGCGTGAAAACCATATCTGCATGATGTGTGAGTGTGAGGGTGAAATTAGCATAAAAGATGTTGGCGTATTGTGGCGATCGCTGCACGTGCCTGCGTCACACACACGCACACACACACACGCGCACACACACACACACACACACACACACACACACACACACACACACACACACACACACCTGTCAGCTCAGGGGATATCTGTGGTGGCACTTCAAACCAAAGTCACCAGTGGAAGAGACACGGTCTGTCCTGAGTGACAGCCACTGCTTTGCTTACCAGCAGCACCAGCCGGACTATGAGAGGACACTCTGGTGCTGTCGGAGAATCACTAAGCTTGTCTATTAGATGTACTTGGTTTAATTTTCATTGACCAACCCTTTCTATTTCATTTTTCCGTTTGCATGCTGGGGATCCAGATGAGGAGGTTATTGTTGAGATAGGGACTCTTGCGGAGATTTAAACTTAGATAAGGACTTCACTGATCATTGAACTGTGGGTTTTGTATTTAGCACTGACTGTATAATACACTAAAAATATAAATATAATATTTACACAGCCACAGTGGCAGATGGTGAAAAAAGTTAATTTCAGACCATTTAAGCAACATTTGAAAATGCACCTGCTCTGTTTTGCATTTTTTGCGTTCACCATCTTTCCAGAATAGTGTTAAAATATCATCTTTTTTTGTCTCATTCTTGTGACCCAAATATAGTGTATCATCTCGCCTTGTGAGCTAAATGTATCGTCATAACCCTAATAGGAGTCTGTAGCGTCTGAACAGTTTTACAACAAATTTGATGACTGCCGGATTTTAAATGAACAAAATATGTTGGTTGGGTGACTAAACAACATGTAGTGTTTTACAAGTGTAGGTAACACTGAGAGCTTCGGTTTACAAGCTGTTAGCAAGTTAGACAGACAACCCATGACATTTCCCACATTCTGAAGTCCCCACCACATGAATTGAGCTAAAAGTTAACTTACCCTGTATTTTAGTGGTGGACCGATATGGGGTTTTCAATGGCCAATGCTGATATTTAGAGGGAAGGTTGGATACAGATATAAGTACAATTTTTTAATTAATTAATGAAAAAGAAAAATACATTAGGTTATCTGTAGATTTCAAAGCATGGTGTTTAAGGAAGATCAGGGTACAGTTTGTCAGAAATGATGTCATTCAACTGTACTATTGTCTGCAGGTTAACTATCTATATATTTAATGCTACCCAGTAGTAATTTTACATTAGATTTGCTGGATGGGAGAAATGTGTTAACACTTGACGATGGTGACTGAGGAAATTTAGGGCTTGAAACGGTCTTTTTCACCACCTTCCTAAAACTCACAAGGGGGAGCGCAAACATCATTCCACAGCAGCTATGCTGGCTGCCTGCAGATGTGTCTGCAGACATGTATTGCATATCGGCCTCATAAGTGCAGGTATCGGCCGATGCCTATTATCTCAAATTGCCAGATATTTATTGGTCTATCACTACTGCATTTGCTATAAAGTGATTTTCTTTGATCAAGTCTTAGCACTCTAAAAACAAACAAAATTTGACCACACTTCAGACCTGCTGAAATATCTCCGGAGCACTGTCACTGCCTTCCGCCATGTTTTCATTGACCCATGTTGCATGTTGCAACCACTGTTGGGCAGTAACGCGTTACTGTAATAATATTACTCTTCCCAGGAAGTAGTAGTGTAATGGATTACTTTTCCAAAAACATTAATATTATTACAGTTACAGTAATGCACTACTTGGATTAGTATTACTGAACGCACAACCCTTGATATTGTCATCCAATGTAAACTATGTGCGACCAGCAAAAACCTTTGAACCGCGAACAATTCTACTTCTAATTTATTGAAGCATCTGCTAAAGCAGCACAGCAATGCAAAACGTATGGAAAGAAACTGAGCCATCTATAACCCAGCTCGTCCTCACTCCCAAGTCGTCACACGAACTTGGACGAATGGTCAAGACCCTGTGCTTCATAGTTCAACGTACTGGGGAAAGTCCTGTAGCACAGTTTTTGAATGCTAAAGACAGGGTTAGAATATTTAACACTAGTGTAGCACATTAGCTAACTTACCAACCTAGGTTCTGAGGAGTAGTGTAGGGGAAAGAAATATATTGTGTGATTAAAGAAGAGTGGGCAGTTTTATTACAGTGCATTTACAGTGCGATCTCATCGTATAAGGTGCATCATCTCTGGGACTGGCTCACCATCTGCATCCAGCGAAGAGTTGACCTCTAAGCTACAATCCAGGGTCTCAAAAACCAGTCTTCACATATAGTACAGAATAAATCAGATAAATCATCACAGTCAATGTTCTTCAAATAAGATATCATCCCGTTTGTCAAAACTCAATATCATCACCCTGTTGTCTAGGGACTCTTCTTAAGTTTTACATTGTTATACCAAAGATTTATAACTTTACCAGGTGGCATTTAAGCAAGACATCACTACTATGAATTGATTAAATTTCTCCATCTCTCAGCATTACATTACATTAAATTACAATAAAAAAAATACTGAACAGAGTTTACACATTTTAGGCAAGGAAATTACCTTTAACATGTATTATCATAAATACTGTAAATAAAAATACCTCTGAAGGTGCTACATGTGCTTACACATCCAAAAGTACCTCCAGAGATTAGTTTGAAACCACGACACAACAAAATACTGTTGAACAGTTCACAACATCGTGTTCACAACATCCTCCGACTGCTTTTAACCTACAGTAATATGGTTTTAACCCACCCATTTAGGCTAGCATCACGCTGAACTTTTAGCTCTCTTCTGAAGGTTACAAACGTTACTCACCAGAGTTTCCAAGGGAAAATAACAACTCCTTCGGCAAATGGTGGCATTCAAAAATCCCAAAAAAGACCCGCTACTGAGCCAGTGGGATCTCGTTTTTCCAACTTAGCCCGCTTCTCCCTGTTCTTCCTCGGTGTAGTGTTGTGTCGTTCAAAGAACGTTTCATTCATTTGACCTAATCTTGTATGTGAGTCAGGAGGAATGGGTTGTCTCAGTGAGTAATTCGTTCATTTTCACACATGTATGAATAGTCTTACGTTCACTCGTTAGGGCCTGTGTCCACCAAAGCATTTTTTGGCAGGCTGACAGCACCGGGGAATGAGAGGCAAGTCTGTTGTCAGGTAACAGTCACTGTACTGACATATATCTAATATCTATTTTGATAATTTTGTGACATTTAATAAAGCATAACGTTATTACAGTTATGTTGTGCTAAGTTATAGTTTTAACTCAGCCACACCGTAACTTTAGTCCTGCTAGTGTTTACAGCCAACAGCTGATGAGAGTTGTTCTGGGTCCGCTCCACTTCAGAGCCCTGACAGAGTTCTACCGGGAGCTGAATTACCACAGAGGTCGTCTCCTCTCCAAAACAAACGGACCCGGACATGAAACCATTAAAACACAGCCACATATCAACGTTTGCGTTAGCCCTGTGGTTTGTTTACAGCTAACAGCTGATCCGGTCCGCCAGAGAACGCAACTGAATTTTTACTTTTTATTTATGGACAGAGCTGTGCTGTTGTTTCACAGCTCCTCACTGGTGAACAACCTGCAGTGTTTGAGATTATTATTAAATTTGTTAAATTTTAATAAGAGTTTTATTCATCAAGTGTGTCAAGCATTACTTCAATATATTCCCTATAAATCTGATGTTAATATATAGATTTTACTCAAGGATAGGCGTTAGGCTACTGTAGGAATGAGCACTTTAGAGATAAAGTGATAGTAATAGTAATTATAATTATTTATATATGGCTGGTCTGGTATTATACTCAGGAAAGATTGTGAAAATGGACGGATTCAGCCGGAGTAGTGGCTTAATGGAATATCGATAACATATTTCTGTGGTTTTTACATAGTTTGAATGCGGTTGTGGCTCCATGGGGCTTTATAGAACCATAATAGAGAAAGATCAAGAGGTGAATTTGTGCATTATACTTTGTCAATTAGAGCAAGCCAGGCAGCCTTCTGTGTTTGAGAACTGCGCTGTTTTGTTTTTTTTCAATCGCCCACTAGAGGGCTGCAGCGCCACAATAACCAGCCTAGTTAAAATAAACGAAATGACACAAAAAAAGATTAGTTAGTTCATTTTAATGAATGAGATTTGGTGACTCGAGTCTTTCAAAAGAGTGACTTTTCCCATCACTACCTCGGTGCGGTCTGGCACTAAAGTGAGCACACACTGCAGAGATTACTGGACTAACTTGACCGCCGAGACGTCCAAAACGACACTAGAGGAGTGTAACCCAGGCTGTAAAAAAGCTGAGCCGAACCGAGACTTTTTTCAGTCTCATTTGTAATGCTTTGTATGGCCTAGATAGTCCTTACTTAAGAGGGAAAATACTTATTAAATAATTTCCTTAAACTTTCTACATGATCTTATGAACCATAGGCGCATATATCTAGTTTTTCATTGGAATAATACTTTTTATCAGATACAGTCATTAAGCACATAATAGATGAGCTGGTAGTGACAGATGATCTGTCTAAGAGATATGGTATCAGGCCTGGAACGGTGAGGCTTTTCCTTGCCACCAGTAACGTTAGCTGGGGCATCTTTCAGGTAGTCTTAGTAGCATCCTTTGGGCTTTGCCACTGGTCGATTTAGGTGTTATGCTGAGATTGTTTATATTCTTTCTCCGGAAAGTATAAAAAAAATGATCTTATGAACCATTAACAACTCATATATAAATGGTTTGTCATTAAAATAATACTTCATTTATAAATAGTGAACCAATCATGTATAAAGTATGAAAATACAAATATTAAGCACATTATAGATGAGCTAATTAATAAAGAATACAACATGTACAACTATGTTTATAAATGTCTTACCAATGTGTATTAGCATAAGAACAATGGTTTATAAATTATGAATTAAAAATGGACTAATACTTAACAACTGCTGCATAATGTGTAGATAACAAAGAATAAAACATTAATAACTGTGTTTATGAATGACTCACTAATGTGTATTAATGTATGAACAATGCTTTATAAATGATGAATTCCGTATTTACTAATATTTAACCAATGCTTTATAGTGTGTAGTTATTATAAGTGCTACCAAGTTGGTTAATATTATTACCCTAAGGAACAGAATCTCCAAAACCTGAGAAATTGGTCTACCAAAATACATTTTGTCTTAAATAACCATCCACATAGCCACGACTTACTGGCTTTACTGTTTCACTACTACAGTGTCTCCACATTAGCACGGGAAGATCTAGTGGGGGATGCATGTTATGAACCTCTTCTTCTCATCTTGTATTTTATTTCTATTGGTAATGATGTGTTTTGCAAAGCTGCATACTAAGTTTTGTAATAGCAGTGAACAGG
Source organism: Micropterus salmoides (assembly GCF_014851395.1). Taxonomy (NCBI): domain Eukaryota; kingdom Metazoa; phylum Chordata; class Actinopteri; order Centrarchiformes; family Centrarchidae; genus Micropterus; species Micropterus salmoides. The sequence goes on from NW_024044570.1 coordinate 28,761,560, forward strand.
AAGCCTCAGGTTGAGTTAGTGACTGAGAGATTGAGGGTCGGGCACGATCACAAGTACGATACGAGTATTATCTGCTGGACTTACACCTACTTATTCTTCACATGTTACTGCTATTTTTGTTTGTTTCATAAAGAATGTATCGTTATCTAGTTCTGGAAACTATGTATCAAACAAGCATGTGTGTACCTAATGTAGCTTCTTTATTTATCTATAACCAGTAAGTTATACCAAAATAATATTATTCTCACATTAAAAGTATCCCAAAGTGGTTAACAGGTGTGGAAGGAACCTAATTTTGATCACTAATGTGTGTATTTGGTGAGGTGGATTTCAAGAGTCACATTTTAGGCTGTTTGTACTTGTATCCTGACATACACCACAACAGTTCAATACCAAATGGCTGTAGGGGCTTTGGATAAATCAATGAGTCGTCAAATGAAACATGTATTGGTGATAGCATCCAATTGCACTTAGTTTTGGCAGTTAGAGTCAATGCCGGGAAGGCCGTCCGTGTGATTATTTCATAACAGGCAGTTTCATTAGGTATATTGCTACATATCTAAAACACACACAAAAAAAGCTGAAGAGAGGAAATGATTTGGAAATCGTGCATTCAAGTTTCCTGTTGGACACAAAATGTAGGATGTCTTCGTCCACAAGCCAATCTTGTGGTCACTTCACGGGTGAAGGGAAAATCTGCAGATTACCAATTTTTGCTGAGTAAACAAGACCAGAACCTAAAAGTATTAAACTCACAGGACATGGCTTAGATTACTTTCTAATGTTCTAAAATGTCTGTATTAGGAAAAAACTCACATCCACCAATCAACCTTGACAGAGGTCACCTACCGTCTGTTCATTTCCACGTGATTTGATTTCAGGATAGTGTTCATCCAAGAATGTGACTCAGAAATAAGACACCTTGATGGCAGTGAGCAGGAGGTCTCAGGTTGAACTGGTGACTGAATGTTTGAAGTGTGTAGACAGTAGACCTGGTGGGATAAGCCAGGGATTTGAGAGGAGAAAGGGCATTTTTCTTCCTTTGACTGCACCATTGCTATATTTGTAAAGGTGGATTCTGTAATTGTATTATAAGTAATAAACCTCTTGTCAAACTTGCAGAGTGTCATCCATGATGGAACAGTATTCCTGTTTTGTTAAGAGCGTAAGGCTTGATAAAATGCTGTTGTAATAGGTAGTGCAACCGAGCCAAGAAACAATCTACTCACTGTGACTGAGCAAAGTTGATCCACCATGCAAAACCTTGCTGAATGAACTGAACTTTTAACTAGTTGGACGTTCAGTGGGATATTGGAATGAGAGCAGACTCTGTGTGTGTGTTGAGACGGTGGGGGGGATCCTGATACCTTTGCTTGCTATTGAACTGCATTTCCCAGATTTCATCTCTGTAGCACATAAGGTGCGTCTACATGACTCCAGTGACTGCTAGGATGATCGGCCTGTGACAGATGCCTTGTAGATCATTTTGTTCAAACAAAGATAAAGTCTACCTATCAACAGTATAAAAGGTTTCGAAATGTTAGAAACGTAACCAGACTGTGTTTACCACCTCATTGGCGCAGGGGGGGAGTTGAAAAGACATGTGCACTGCATTGGCTGCTTTTAAAACTCAAGAAATCGTCTTGTCATTTACAATGAAGCCAGCTTAATCTTTATATTAACCAACCTGGTTGACATATTCCATCAATCAGACACTTAGTAGCTGTTGACAGTTACAATGTTTAAGTTCAGCCAAGGCTATAGTGATTATTGGAAGCGAGGGCAATGTTCTCCATTAATTATTTGTTACTTTTGTTACCATGGTGAAGTTGGAGTAAAGTGCTTATGCATCATTATGACCTACTTGTGTTGTAGGCAGTGTGGTTGATTACATAACAATGTTCATATTAGATTGTACATAGCTGACTTGAAGTGAAACAAACTGAGAACATTTGTAACTGTAAGGAAATATTACGATTATCTATGAATTTCAAAAACATGAAATTGGATGTCCCCACACTACTAGATTATCAAACCATGACAATTACATGCTACTGGACAAATTTAGCTCAGTGGAAATTAAACAAGGCTTCACATCTTTGTAACCAGATTTGTCTCCTTCTTCCTCTATTTTAATTTTGACAGTAATTTTAGATTTAGTGGAATGATAAATGAAAGAAAATTGGTCCGAAGTGGTGTGTGGTCATCCTGTGACAGTTGCCCTGTTACTTATGTATCAGTCTGCTGCTCTTGTGGAGGGCGAGACAGGACGTGGGTCTTCAGAGATTTCCATCAGCCGCCGACTCAGATTTTAGAGCCATCTGGTGCATCGAGGCTGTGGCTGTGCAGCTTACCTTGTGACTCTCAGTGTGCCGTGGCCGGCAATGTTTGACTTGTGCTTTCAAGGTCATGACCCTCAACTCATTTCCTTCCAGGCGGCCATTCTGACAGCAGGGTTAAGTTTATATGATACCCCTGGATAAGTGCTACTTGAAAGTGCCAAATTTCTGGAATCAGCCCTCTCAGCTTTGATACTCTGGTTTCTGTTGTGACCCCAGTCCGTCCATATTGGCCCTCTGTCCATCTGGACAGGTCTCTCACACACACATACACACACAATCCTTTCTTAGTACCCGGCTTCCCACTGCAATAGGAAGTTTTTTTTAGAGTCCCAGATCATCTAATTCCACATATGGCGATAAGTGATGACTTTATAGACTGCTGAATGTTTAGCCTTAATCATTACAGTCACACACAGTTGTTACTATAATGTAACAATTAAATAAAATGATTCTATCAATGATTCTTACACAATTGTTGCAGTGATAAGATGTTAGTATTTTTAGTACTGAGATAATGTTGCTTATTGAAATAATATTGTAAAAGGTAATAAATAACTAAAAATAACCATATGATCCATACAGTGTCTCGTCCAAGAAATGCTGTATGTATCTCATCCAAGATATGCTGTTTGTAGTCCATAATAGGTTTAGTGAGTCTATAATTACCATTCTCAAATATTTGGAGGGTTTTTGGTTCTGTGTGGCCGTTCACAAAGTAACTGTCCCCTGAGAGCTGCCCTGGAATTTGTTGACTCTTTGAACCCTGTGCACAGCCGGCTGGTTTCAGAGGCTTGAGGAATCTTTCAGTGGCCCTTGGTGCCAGGAAGGAGGGCATCAGGTGTCGGGCCGGAGCCTCAGTCCTCCCTACTCTGGCTGCCCTGGGGTTTTCGAGGAATGGAAAAGCCAGTGAGATTTCCCAACCTTAATTGAGACAAGAATTACAGAGAATGGAGCAGAATATATAAATAATGATGTTTATATTGATGGAGATGTTCGGGGGGGGAATTTGTTTTTGTTTCTGCCTCCTTGCTGTAGTAGATGGCTGGAGGAGGTAAGTTCCTTTCTCTCAGTGGTATGCCTGAGTGTTGTTGTCCTTGATAGACTTGGCCCTCTGATATAAGTCAGCTGGTCTCCAGAACTGAGAGGAGGGCAAGGCCGACCACAGCATCCCCCCAGGTGCCTCCTATCCCATGAAGGACAGCAGCACTGGTATGGAAGTATATTGATGACAAACGAATTCTGAGTGTAACAGATGATTTGAGCATGCAAGACGAATTGTGTTACTACATTACTTATTACAAGTTTTACACATTTTACCACCTGCAATGATCAAAGATGCTCCCGCTCACTTTTGATCTCCATCCTCCATACTGAGCACAAACTCAAACTGAGAGCAGAGGGTCACCTGTTCAATTTGACCTGGAAGTAAAAGGACATCCTGTTTGACCGTTCCCTCCACTTTTAACATAGAAGCTGGGGCGGTGGCATTTTCTTACCACCAGATGGAGACAAGAAACAAACTTGATGCATTGACACTGAATGACTAAAATCACATTGACTTTGTTGGAAAATTATGTAATATAATAGCCATTATGACAGAGTAATTTTGAGAGTCAAATTCATTTAAAAGTATAACGAGCATTATTGTCATAGTGGCTGTGGGAGCTTAGTCAGTTTAGAGCTGTAAAAGCAATACCGCGATACGGTGAAACCGTGATATTTTTGCTTAAGGTTATCATATCGAAAAATTAGGCTCTTTGTCACTTCTAAGCCGAGTGCTACCCTCATAAGTATAATGATCCTAAAAGTGGGGTGATTGAGTTCACTGTGATCTCATCGGAAGCCATGGTTTAAACAAATAATAATACAGTTTTCATGGGCTGTGGCTACGTTAAGAATCTTCAGAATAGGCAATAGAATAAACATGCCAGTATGAATAAACTCTGCAACATTATGGGGATCATTTAGATCACCAGAATTTGGCATTTCATTCTACAATGCAGATCCACATCCACAATTGTAATTGTAGGATATAGGCAAGAGATATGTTAATCACATGTTTTTTAAATAGTTATGTGGTCATCAACATACTCAAAAGCTGACATTTCTTCTTGTGTGGACTTTAGCTTGATACAAGTGCACAGATGATTGGGATTGCACACAAATCTGATTCTGCTCTTGTGAATTAAAATTTTTTTGTCATCAATATACTTCCATACACTGGCTACTGAAGCTGAGAGAAGGAGAAAGGCAAAGCAGTAGGACAGGTCTTTCTAACTGACAGTCCTAACTGACTCTTTCATTTTCATCTTCAGAATAAACATATTTACAGGAGAAGTTCCTGTTTATTATTTTTCTTCTCTAGAGGAAGACATTTTCACCTTGCCAAAACCAAGACACACCTTGTTTTGTAAGATTGTTCTCTCTTTTTTATACTGTTCATTTGTCTTATGTGGTATCACTTGGGTAGGCAGCGACTAAAAATGGAAAAGCCCCATTTGGTTTTGATTTGAGATAAATACAAGATTTGGTTTGTGTGTTTGATCATAGTTTGGGCTGTGGCCTAGCGACAGTTTCTTAGAATTTAAAGTTTACGCTTTAAACACAGGCTTGAACATCTCTTACCTCAGGTGACAGGTGTTTTTTTTTTTTCAAGACATATTTACTATGCATGGGAATGAGGCACTTAACTAATTAATTTCCAAAATTGAATAAAAAGTAGTGCTAATAATTTGCTTTACCTGAACTTTTTTTCCACATTGGTGCTGTTTTATTATAAATTCCCATATTGAAAATTTGTATGGAATTGCTCAATAAGCTGTGAATAAAGATCAAACAGCTGTAATAAGTTAAAATATTCGAAACTTCCCCAAAAGGATAGGGAAAGCATTGCTCTGCCTTAATACACAGTGCTACACAGTCCTGCCATGGCATGTACCTCAGAAGTTTATATCATTTTCACCCATATTTTTGTCTTTGTCTTTTTTTCTTCATATTTTGATGGGGCCACATGCAACCTCACAGCTATTTTCTGATGGGAATGCTTGCACAGGGATGCTAGTCATGAATGGGCTTGAGTATGAGAGACTTACTGCAGGGTTACTGGGAATGGTAGTTACCTTGAGCATAGTGTCATAACATAGGAATGCTATCAATGATAGCTATTTTTACATGATAGCCTGGAGGCCATGGAGGAGGAGTGGTACAAATGGGTGGGCACATGGTTTTACCTGTTTTAACTCAACCTCTTTGATGGGAATGAATGGTATTCAAACTTGACTGTTAGGATTATAATTATATTTAGGAAGTGGCAACACATTTGCAACGGTGTTAACCTATTTGTTAAACATTTGATCTTTGAAGTTCCATTAAAGCTGTTGTGTCAACATCACTACCTAAATTGTACATTACATCACTATTTATTAGATACCACAGGTTGTGGTTTAAATAGTTAATTAAGTGCCAATGATATCAAGTTTCATGATGGAATTTTAAATTGAGAGGACAACAGAGGTTGGAGGCATCACCCTGGAACACAGGCTTTGAATGTCAAGCCTGTCTGACTTGGTCAGAAGTTCAGCCATTCCGCATTCTTGACTAAAGGATAAAGCAGTCCTAATCCCCTTTACCAGGTAGCTAGAGTTGGCAGTGGAGCCAGGAATTCCTGCAGCATACCGATTTGGGGAAGTTGCTAGGGTTTGGATGGACAATTCGAACAACAATAGAGTACTCTCATTCAAAGAAAAATAGGGTTTAAGTTCTGTGAGAAAGTCCTGCCACCACAGAGATAGGTACCATGTGGAATGTGACATATTTAGAGTGCTTTTAATTCAGTGGCATTGGCCACAATTTAAAAAAGTGGGCTGAGTGATTTAGGGCGTCAAGAAGTATGGTGTAGAGCTGGGAAGGAGAGAAAGAGAGACAGAAACAAATAGGGAGGAAAGGTGGTTAAGAAAGGTATGGATGTCTGTTGTTGATCTCATGACAGCCAGGCCATAGTGCGAGCGTCTAGCCAGGGCAGACTATAGTAACAGCAGGCTCTACAGCAGCTTACCTGGCCATCAAACTGAGCCAATGACCTGCCAGCCTTCTTTCCAATAGTCCAATGTCAGGGATCAGGATCAGCTCGACAAGAGTGACTTCAGAGACACAGAAGGCAGCGTCTAGCTCCTTTATCTGCCTCCATAATGCTGCCAAAGACTCAGGCCTCCGCAGAGGTGGAGCAGCATTACTGACCTGTCCTGCTGCTCCTCTCAGGCCCAGTGGATTAGCTGTGAAAAGGCCCCTAGAGAAAACTGGGGGTGAAATACACTGGCCTGTCTTTGTCCCGTCTGTCTGCCGGGCTGGGGAGCACTGACTTTAGCCCTCTGTCAACTAGGCCCGGTGAAACCCATCAACAAAAGCCATTCATCTGTTATACTGTACATGCCAAATGGCTGGCATTCCTCTTCACGAGTTGTTTTGTAAGCCGCATCTGTCTGTCTGTCTCTGCAATTATAAGTCTGTTAAGAGAAGAATGGTTTCTGTGCAGCTGGGGTTTTCTGCGTTTGCAGAGTAGATCTGATTAACCTTCTGTCTGCTCATTACTGACCACTGGCCAGACATGTTTTTGAGCAATTCAGTCATTGAGACACAAGATTAGGTTTTTGCTTGTACAAGAGCTGCACTATGTAAGGTCACATACTCTTTGTAAGGTTCTTTGTCAGAGAACTTTAATTGTAATTACATGCATCCGGTTTATAAACTATTGCATTAGACTTCTCACATTATATTTTAATGGCTTTATTACACAGTTATAATGTGTTTCTACATATCTATGTGGCAGTTTTCTACTAATGGAGAGAATTAATTTAATTTTAGTTTAAGAATGGATTTTGTAGCATTTTTAATATATAATTTATCTTTATTCTCAGACAAATTCCATCTTTGTATGCTTGATGAACACATCAAGATCTACTATAGTTTTGGCTTCAAATGCATCTTTGAGCAGTTCTTGATTAGTTATAAATCCCCTAATCAAAAAGAATGTAAAGTACAGAGCAGTCACATGTACCGTTTAAGCTTTTTAAAATTTGCACCAGTCTGAGAAGCAAACACAGATAATTTTTTTTTTTGTCAGGTGACGTAGTATAAAGTGTGACAAAGTCCGTGTAAGGAGAGTGGTGGAGTGGGTGGATGGATGGATGAGTCGAGTAAACTCAGGACTTTCACTCAGGAGACCGATGTTTGAGTCCTGTGTGACAGAAAGTCAAAGGTGACACATTTTACGTCAAATAATGGTTTGCAGATGACCTACATTAAGTGACTTACGTATTATTATTATTATTATTTAACCCAAACCATGATCTTTTCCTAAACCTCACCAAATGGTTTTGTTGGTTTTGTCGTTTAGGTGCGTGTTCATATGGCAAGAGTAGATAGAGGTAGTTGAGTGTGGACTGACCATCAGCAAACAATTCAGTCTTAATGCTGATACCTGTTTAGGTATCACCCTATTTTAAGTATTTACAACTGCATCACACAAGAATACAATGTCCCCAATGGCACTTCAGTTCAAGAAGAGGTATATTTGTATATTTTATTAGAAAATAATTGAAAGGCTAGTGTATGCCTATTTCTAGCAGGTTATTTCTAATCTCACATTTTAATTCTACTTAATTCTCCGCCTTATTTTAGTGTTTCCCCACAAACTACAGTAATCTGCTCACCTTGCTTTTCCCTTCAGACACACACACAGCTACACCTGTATCTCTCTGTCTCTCTCTCTCTCCCTGTATGCGTCTGCTCTGTTGTCTTCGTTGTTCGTCAGTAGGGCTGCAACTAATGATTATTTTTGTAGTGGACTCATCTGTTAATTATTTATTCGATTAGTCGACTAGTCACGATTATTAGGCTACTCCTGTAATTCCCTAATTCATACTAACTTTAAAACATTTAACTTTTAAACAAAGGTTTTTGCTTTGGAACTATATAAAATAAAAGCATATAAATTAAAATTAAAAGCAAGTACTGTAACCTCAACTGTACAACAACAATGTAATGTCTATTTAGAATAATAAAGCATATGCTACTTCTGTTTATTTTTCCAAAGTGCTTATAAGTTTTAGGCTATATCTTAGTGGAGAATGTTCTGTAGGCTACATCACAAGCCAGATGTTCCTTGATTTACTTTAAACCATTATTCAGATTGTAAAGACAGAATAACAGAGGCACGAACATTGACACTATCTTAAAATTGTGGCATTTCCTCTGTTGCTGCTGCTCTGCTGTTTCTGCTGCAGTGGTCTGAGTAACTGGGAACAGGGCGCTCTGTGGCCGTGACTGGCCGACTGGCTGGCAACGCTAACCTCGCGGGCGCTTGTGGAGTTGTTTAAGCACATTTTTGATTTGCAATCAATTTTGGTTGATTTCTCGCCTCAAAACCGCTCAGTGTATTTAGTGATGAAATAGCGTACGAAAGCAAAACAGCATTTGCTGTTCGCCTCTTTCCCCGCTTCTTTCCACTTCTCGCATGAAAGCTTCTTCTTCACGAGTAGTCTTACAGTCAAACAGTAATGGCAGACAGTGGAAGCGATACTGCCCCCAGCACTTCCTGTAGTGCATTGCAGTTGGAAATAAACAACCAGAAACATTCTTAATAAGAAGATTGCCATCTCTCCCTTAAACAGCCTCTCTGTAACAATGTGTCGGCAAATTTTTACAGTCAACCTCGTTGATTACGTTGACTAATCGTTGCAGCCCTATTTGTCCACAGTTTTATAAAATTGGCCCAACAAACACAACTCACATTTTGGATTTTTTCACCTGCGATTCCATTTTCACAGCAGAAGGTGATCCTTGCGTAGAGGAGGCTTGTGTTAATGACGCACACCAAAGGAAACGAATATGACCACCAAGGTACTGAATGACAGGTGTGTTCACTGTTGATTTACCTGGTCCGTGCTTTAAAATAACCCTGTCCCCATCTTTTAACGTGATACAACGTAACGTCTCTCTCTTTGTGTTTCTCTGCAAAGCGCTAAAATGGGTCACCAAATATAGCCTACTGTAGTTATTCTTAATATACTGGAAACCGCCTGATTCACCAGCCGATCTATCAGTGCATCTCTACTTATGAGACTTTTTTCCCCCAACCATAGCCATGTAGTTACAGTAATATAGGGATTACAGTTGTATATATTTACACACACACACACACACACACTGTGGCACATCCCCAGTCCTGTCACTTCCACAGAAAAATGTCTGCCTCTGTGTTAAGGACAGTCTAGACTGAACACCACAACACCCTACAATTCAGCCTGGTGTCACTTCAAATTTGCCCTGTCGCTTTCACACTGTCACACCAACTGTGATACAGTGTGTGTGTGTGTGTGTGTGTGTGTGTGTGTGTGTGTGTGTGTGTTATCGAAAAAGTATCTGTGCATTTGTCACATGTCATCCAGTCCCACACGGAGCGTTCCGTTCCCACACGGTTAAAGAAACGCTGCCCAGAGGTCGGTGGCCCATTCCCAACCGGCTCACCGTTTCAGCAGCTGGGAATCCCCCTGCGCACAAAGAGGCCAGATATGATACCACAGCACTGCAGGCGAGGGAGGCAGCTAGGGACAGTATTGATACGGCAAGCACTTTTGTCTGGGAAAATCCTTAAGGGAATGCAACCAATTGTTGTTCATTGTATGGGGCCGCATTCTATCCCAAGTGCTGCTGGTATGTGTTACGTGTTTTGAACTGGAGAGACAAGTAAACTTACTCCTGATCAGTGCTTGTATTTTGTTCTTGTCAGTCATGTTGGTTTTGTGGATTGTGCTCTTCTTTTTTTCCCAAATGGAATTGTATCAATCTTCTAAAGCTCACACGTAACAACGTCACAGGTTCAACTTCCTCAGTGTTGGTCCGTTTCATTGTACACATTTAAACTGAGCTCATTTCGATTTTACCTGAAGGCTTTTGTGCATTCACACACCTAAATGTGCTTTTGAAGGCAATATATTGATACCTTTCGTCGCTCACTTAGAAAATTCCCCTTGGTATTGTGCAGCAGCTGCCCTGAAAATATACTGTGTCTTTTAGGATCATGACAAGATTATTGGCTTTTCCACACATTGATGATATTGGAGAAACCTTGTGGGATATAAAAGAAAGCCAAATCTTTTAAAAGTCATTGTAGCCTGAGGGAACTATATTCCCCCAAGAGTTCCCACAGTAAACTAAAGGGGTGGTGGCAGGAAGAGTTGGGGATATTTGCTGACGAGAGGACGCGTGCTGTTCAGTCCTAGCGGTCCTCTAGGGATAGACAAGGTGCATTCCCAGTTAGTCACTGCACTGTGTAATAGAAAGAGAGACAGAAACCAGAGAGGCAGAGTCCACAGAGAGATCCATGATGCAGCCACAGAGACGATGTGTTCCCCTGGGAAGCATAATAAAGCTCTCAGTAGGACGACGTGGTTTGAATGCACTTCAGACAGATAGGGGGAGAGATGTACAGCCCCATATGCATCTACTCACCACATCATATTTCCACAGCCATGAATGAGGCCCTCACACAGACAGCCCCCACTGCTGTCAGACAGTCAGAGCCAAAACCTTTCACAACATGTCTTCTACACAATGCAGAGAAAACCTCTTTCTTGGGTTTGCACCGAGCAGAACCCTTAGGGAGGACAGGGCCTGTCTTCAGGCTGCAAGAGCATAGAAGGCTTCAGAGAGAGAGCGAGCTTTAGAGAAAGAGAGATGGGTTGCTTTTCTCAGAAATCTGGAGAGCAGTGTCATATTACCCTCAGTCCTTCATGTGGTCTCAACGCTTTTTATACCATGTTTGCAAAATTGTCTACAGCAAAACTAGTTTTACTTTTGTTTTTCCGTCTGTTTGATGAACATTCAAAAACTGTTGTAGGTCTAACGGTGATGGAGATTGGAGCTCAAATCAGTTTTGTCGTGTTTACCTAGAATGATCAGCCCCAATTACTGCAGCTTTATGTGAACATGACAGCTATCATGCAGACTTAACAAAATTAAGCAGTAATAGAGTGTAACGCCGTGAACAGGAGGCCAAATAGGCCAGCTACCAGATGAAATGTGCTCCATTTCTGTGATTACAATTAAGTCCATGGCCGAAAGCCAAAGAACTCAAATGTGAATAAGCACAAAACACTGTTTCTTCAGACGATAACGTGCCCAGACTTTCTAATTGTTGTAGTACCGACCTACTATTTTGTTTTGTTTTTGTTCTTTTTTTCATTACAGATGAAAAGAATGTCAAAGATTTCAGAACTTGATAAGACACAACGTTTTCTTGTACTAATGATCATATTTTCATACCATTTAAACTGCTTTGAAAAAGGTATTTTACCCTGGAAACCTTTCCTGACGATTTCTGTTTGTATGCATAGTTTAGTTCTCAAGCATACATTGAACACGTATTGTTTTTCACTGTTGCAAGTCTGTAAATCAACCACTAATAGATTATGTTGATAAGATTGTTTGCCCAGATTCCCCCATAGCAGTTTTTTGGTCTTAAGTAGGTTAACTTTTTTTATTTAACCCACCACTTAACAAATATTCAGAGGATAATGCAAATATTTCTCAGGTTCTGTATGTTGATGACTCTTACAGCACTTCCTTTTACTTTGTTTATCCTCCCCAGACCAATTTTTAGGGGAATTTTCAGTCACTAAGCCTATTTAAAGCAGTCATTTGTGTTTTCTGTGCGCAAGCACAGCCTGTTTTTGACAGCATGTGTGTCCATTGTTGTTTCTGCAATGTGAAGCACTGTTGTCTGTGGTCTAATTTGGTCAGAGTCGACTAATCTCTCAAGGGTTACATGCCAGCTGCAAGAGTTAGCAGAAGTCCATCAGTCTGTTGATGTGTTCTATGGGATCTTAACCAACCGTGAGCTAAACAGGAAGGCAGTGTTGGTACCTTCTACTCTAGACTATCCTCTGGTCTGCTCCCTGCTTGTTCACACTCTCTCTTTCAATGTGTGACATCTTCACAGCTGTACTGAGCCTTTCCCCTCATCTCTCCCCCACCTTGTCTCCCAGCTGCCCCCTACTCCAGTCACCATTTGGAGTTAGGAATCCACTGGACTCATCCATCAACCATTTTGATAAGGGGCAAGAAATATTACAAGGACAGGACTCAGGCAGGAAGCCTGGCTAAAGCAAGGTACTATTTTGGTTGAACAGTCCCATTGTCTGTGGACTGGGGTCGACTGACTGCCTGGGGAGAGGGTGGAGGGTGACAGAGAGAGGAGGAATGATGTACTGTGAGGACATCTCACTACTACGCACGCTCCCACTCTCTAGTCTCCCTCCTCCACCTTTGATCATTCAGAGGGTCCTCTGTCCCCCTTTTCAGTGTTGAACTCATGGCAGTCACACTCTGAAACATGTGCAAAGGAAGAGCCAGGGGGGTTCTCTTATGTAACAGTGCCTTCCCTAACAGGAGCTCCACTCTTAAAGATGTAGTGTGGCAGAGGTGCGACTGGATTTGGGCTTCAAAAAGCTATTAAAAGCGACAAGGAAGAGATGATGTCAGGTGTTAGTCCCCCTTTTTTGTTGTAGCGGACAAGCCCTTTTGTTGTTTGGCTGTAATGATGCCACATTCTAATAATAACCTCTTTTAGGAAAGGGTGGGATGACACGATGGGAGAAAGGGAATGTCGGCCTTGGACTTTTTATAAATTGAGATGTAAATATGGAAAGATTTATGTGGAAAGAGTAGAGCCTGCTTGGAAAGAGAGCGCTTGGAAAATTATGTGTTGTCATATCTTTAAAGGCTTGTAGCGGAGTCCCAACTACCCCTAAACTGTAAACAGACTTTTAAATATTTGCAATGATAAGTTTCAAAGTAGCTTTCTGTTTCTTCTTCAGAAGTTTATACAGTATGTTACAGAAACTTCCCAGGCAGAGTGTGTGAACTCAGCAACACCACAAGGCCACACAAAGACACTCATCGCACACACAGAAACACACACACACAAATGCTAAAATGGGAGGGAAATTAATGTATGTTACGGGAAACGTGTTCTTGTTTTAGTTTTACTGGTACGCAAGGTCTCATGGCTGCATCCTCCCAACTGTCAGAGGCCCTTGCTTCTTAAGGTCTGAATCCCTCAGAGACTGCGAGAGACATCAGCTCAGACAGGCGGTAATGTAAAGCATCCAAATGCTCAAACTTCGGGGGCTCAAATGCTGATGTTCTCCCGCTGACTTAATTCTGTCTCTTCATCAATCTTGAAAAAAGAAAACTCTAATAACTGTCCAGACTGCCCAGTCATCTAGTGATATTTCTAGGCGGTATTGACTTATCTCAGATGTTCGCAAACTGCTGTAACATTTAGACATTTAACACTGGGTAATCAGGACTAGAACAACAGAGCAACAAGTATAAGCTTCTCCGCGTCCACTCAGAAGGCTGCACAAACAAACAAGATGAAGGTCGTAGTAAATGCTCTGGGCTAGAAGTACGTCATGTGTGGGCCACAGTGTTGAGGAGAATTAAAGGCCACACACACACACTCACACTCGCGCACACACATATGTGGACACACGTACTGTACCCAGAAACAGCATATGTGTACGCTCATGCACACACTCCCTTAAACTTGCCCTCTCAGACTTCAGGGGCCTCCACATAGCCAACATGCACGCCCACGCGTTCCTGTTGCTGCACTTGTCTTTCTGACTGCTCTAGCTGAGCCACTGAGCCAGCTGGTGATAACAACACTTCCTCCTTACTCCCCTCTTGCGCTTAGCTGTTGTGCTCTTACCATCTGCGGCAACTGGCAGGGGCCAAAGCGTCATATTACCCACACAACTGGAGACCCAAAGATCCAGGGGACACACAAGCACAGCCAGGATTCTGAGGACACACAGACTTACGACAGTTACAGTTATGACGACCATGAGATATAGAAATGAAGAGAGCAGAAAGAGGTCCAGGCTATTTATTGTGCATTTGGACCCAAGAATGGTGGGACCAAATAGCAGAATGTTCCTGGAAGGAAACACACAGAAAGATGTGTAACATTTAGAAACAAACACTAAGAGTGTTTTAGCAAGGCAGGTATCAGCCAAGAGTTCAGGCAGGGAACAGATCCTGTTCCCTGCAGGATCAGGGAACAGGATCCCTGGAGGGAGAGAAAATCTAAAATAATTGCAGAGTCAAGTCAGAAGAAGAAGATATACTTTAGTTATTAATCCTGCAAGGGGAAATTCAACATTAGCAGCGTTTATAAGACCATTTATGATAATAAATTCAAAGGAACAGTATGGACCCACTAGTGTTTTATAGCAGAGATATTCTGCGTCACAATCAATTACTTTCAGTGGAGTTGCCGTGATTAGGTGAAGATGAGGTTTTATCTAACCCTGCTTTGCCTTGCGAGAAGCAACAGCAATAGACATTTCACTTTTGCATCCATTTTTGGCACTGCAAACGAGGCCATAACCAACGGTGGCCACTTAATGACCCCTAAGTAGTCACTACATCAGCAAGCTTCTTGAAGCTTCTTGAACCACCTACATTGCAAAGATGTGTGAATGAATTTCAATATACCACTTTCTGCTGGCACCAGGCGTGACTTAGAAATGGCAAATAACTACAACATGATAGCCATTTTGTTAAACTTATGAATTCATGCTTTGTCAGTTCTGTCAGCAAGACAGCAGGAGAACAAATTTTAAAATGTTTTTTCGAGAGAATTCAGATCAATCAGGCCTGTGCTATGTTAACTTGCTCACAATAAAGTACAATGACAGCTGGAATCAAGTAAAAGAGTTTCTGAACTTACTTGGTAGTTCAACTTCTTAGCTTACTTTTCTCCAAGCAACCTCCAGTTTTGTCCGGTTTTTATATAAATATGAAGTTGTAGTACCACAGAACTCTGGGTGTACACTGACGCTAACAACAACCACTGAAGTAGGAAACACATGGTGGCTTGCCGCTGAGAAGTGCGAGTAAAGATAAATCACAAAAATTAAAGTAAAAAGTTAATTTAATAAAACAGTTACCTCTTAGCTCCTCCTGCAGGTAAACAGTGCAGTTGTCAGAGCAAAATCCAGTCCGACTACGGGTGTATTAATGTCCAAAAGCTGTGGTGCTGCCCCCGCTCTCTCCTCCAGGGATCACCATCACTCAGCAGCTGTCTGTTGGACAGCAGAGAGTCTGTCCCTCCCTCTCTCCGTGTCTTTGCATTGACTTTGAATGTGATCGTGCTGCGTCCAATGCTCACCTCGCATTTGGTCTGAATGCACAGCAAGATCTATAGCTGGATGAGCAGCTCTGTGAGGCTGTGCCTGGGCATAGTAGACAGCATGCTAACATACTCAAAATGACAATGCTAACATGATGATGTATAATGTTTATAATATGTTGTATGTATGAATGTTTAGAATAATATATATTTTACCTTACACATAATCTGCCGTAACAACTACTTTCAGTGTAGCATATTCACATCTACTTTACCCCTGTATCAGCACTCTTTAATTCTAAACCCATTTCTCAACCAACATTTGGCTCTAAAACATGCTGTTTATGATACAGAGGCCCAGAGGAAACGCTGCTGTTGAATGCATCTAATAACACATGACTGTCTCCAACAAGGACCTGCAACTTTGAGATTTCACACTAACGTTGCACATTTGAAAGAGGAGCTATAACTTTGTTTGGCAGGAAGCTGTGTTAGATTCTTGTTCAGCTTACGTTTATAAACATGTCCCCTCTAGTTTAATCATTTCAGATGCGCCGACTACAACTACAGACAAGCAGCTCGCAGATATGTTTAGAATACGTTAAACGCTATAGTTTAACCATTCATTAACATTACCGCTCTTCCACTAATGAACAAGACATTAGCTTTGTGGCTAATTTAGCAATGGGCAGTGTCAGCTGCAGTAAGTGATGTTAGAAAATATTTTGAAGTGATGAACTAGGGAGAAATGAGAGGACTGTTCACTAGAACCGCCACACTGTTTCAGAAATAAATCTATAATCAAGTCTGTCAGCAGCGTGGCCTCGACAGCTCAACTATTGTAACATTAAACATATGCTCTGGAGAGGGCAGTGGAAAACTGCAGGGTTAGCAAGTATGGTCATGAATGTTTTCAGGAGAGGAAAACTGATGAGGGTATTATTATTATTATTTAAGTCATATATTTCACATGACAAATGCCTAACTCACCGTGAACACATACTCTCTTCTCTGTTGTTGTTTCTGCATGCTCCATTAGACAGCTGATTGTTTTGTTTTGTGGTGCGACAGTTTTGTTAACAGAGAGTTGCAGAACGCCTTTTGGTGGGCAAAGTATGAAATACTGATGACATGAATAAAGGGTCTGACCGTCATATCGGCCAATAATCAGGCTTTACAAAGTACGTCCACTGAAGTGCTTGTTTTTGCTACTGACAGGCTCAGATTGTTATTGAAAGTGTGTGACAACATTATGTAAATGATCCCTATAGAGATTGACAATTTTTAAAAGAGTAAAATCATTTTTGTTTAACCATAAACAGTTGCTTTATCGCTCTTGTTAAACCCACCAGAGGCGCTTGACAAATACCGTAATTGTCCTCAAAACAACAACTGTACTGGTGCTGGAGGGAAAGTCTGAGGATCACCAAAAACATTTGGGTAACCATGAATGTCTGTACAAATGTTTGTGCCAATCCATTGTGTAGCTGATATTTCACTGAATAGGTGAATGGGGACCATAAATGTCCGTACAAAATTACATAGCAATCCATCCAGTAGTTGTTGAGATATTTATTTCTGGTAGACCAATATTGCTATCTATAGAATCATGCTGCTAGCATGGCTAAGTGTTTTAAAACTGCCCAGACTGGGTTTTTTGAGGCTGTAATATGACCATGGTTGGCCATTATTATAATAGAATGATTCTCCAATCGGGTACAAATTCATAATGAAAATGATGTCCTGGTAAGCCACAGATGATGGTGAGGAGGCAGCAGAGGAGCGAGGGAGCGTAGGAGGAGAGTGGGAAGAGAGGAAAGCAGGGCCGTTCTGCTGAGAGGTAGGGCAAGAGTGGCATGTGGCTGGATGGTATCCTTGGGAAAGTTTGCAGCTCACTCTCCCACTCTCTGGATCTTAGCTGGGGACAAATACCACATGGAGCTGAGAGGAAGCCCGCTGGAGTGTGCAGGGCCACGAGCACACAGGAATGTTTCACTTCAAATGGAAAATGTTCACAGCTGTTAGTTAGGCTATCTCTCTCACTCCATTTCTCCATCTCTATCTATCCATCTCTCTCTCTCACTGTGTCAAAAGCTCGCAGCTATGTTTAGCTCCACTCCTCGTGTGCTTGTGATAACCAGTATTTTTAGTTCTGCCGTAGGTCAGTTTTCCTTTTTTTTGAATTTTGAGTTTAGTATCTTTACAACATACTTGCATTTTCAGTTTCCCAACATTTATTGTCTTGTCCTGGAATTCAGGCTACTTAAAACATATTAGTTATCTTGTCATGTGGGTACCAAGCAGCAAAAGGATTGCAGCCCATTTTGTGTCTAAACACATAGTTTCAAAAAGAAACACGCACTTGACGATGTGTGGCATTTAAATACCGGAAGCCCTTGCCTGACTCACAAACAAAAATGACAACAACAACAACAACACAGGGTTGCCTTCCCCACATCAAGCTGTCTGGAGTCTGATGAATCTGGTTTGGCTACACATGAGTTGGATCTCCACAGTTTTAGGGCTTTGTTGGCTGCAAATGAGCCCAGGCTCAATAATTCTGCTGGTTGGAGGTTCTGCCTGCCACACACGATTACCATGCACACTATTTGTGTGTGTGTGTGTGTGTGTGTGTGTGTGTGTGTGTGTGTGTGTGTGTGTGTGTGTGTGTGTGTGTGCGCGCGTGTGTGTGCGCGCATATTTATGTCCATCACAACCACAGTGGCTCACAGAAAACATTTGCACTCAGGTGTAGAGCACTAAAACACTCAAGCACATACTTTCCAGCAGCAGCTCCTTTCCCTGAGGGATGAAACAAGAGCAGACCTCTCAACAAGCCAACCAACTGGTGGATAGGTGCATTCCGATTGAATAGAAGATTCATTTTATTCGTGTGAATTTGATCACTGGAGCATTTTTGATGTCCATGTTTATTCACTATTCAACTACAAACAGCCGTTGGACCAACGGTTTAGACTTGGCTGTGTATTTTGGGGAGTGTGCCATTGTGCATGTTCTATAGCTCCGACCTAGACTGATTTCGAAAGCTCATTGTCCAATCAAGTTGAATCAATTTAATTTTGCACAAACGCATCTTCTGATTAATTCTGTTTAAGACTTTCCATTAGTGGTTAACTTCCAAAATGTTCAGTCTAGAGAAAGGTCGTATGTTTGTGTGCAAATGTTTGTATCTTTATTACCCAGAAAAGGAATTTTTGCTGTGGGTCCATTAGTTGATGTGATTCATGGATCGCTGCTAATTTTGACAGCAAGCATTGTTTTGTACTTCTTGCTTTATGAATACGTTCGTTATTTTATGATCTGCTTGTTTTTTTAAGGAGACGGTATTGAAATTTTAAGAAGCACGCACCTGGTTTGCGCACCAACACATGCAGGTGTTTGTGGAGGCCGGTGCAAGAAGCAACAGCCTTTATATTAAAACGTGACCTCCCCTTTGATGATTTGAAGTGGTGAATAAACTGTTGTATGAAACTATGCCCTATGAGTAAGAAATAAGTTTTTGCCTGGCTGTGGTATAAAATCCAATACATCACCGCCACTAACAATGACCTCAAAAAGGACCATAGACAAATCAAGCATAGCGTTAGTTCAGGCAGGCAAAGAAATCAAGCTCAGCTCATAATCCCAGCTCACCAGCTCATAGCAGCCATATTAAGCCAGCCACATCAGCTGACAGCTCAGCTGATTATTCTCTTGGCACTCATTGGCAATTTCCATACAAGGCACCTTATTTAAGCTGCTCTAGCCCGCCTGCCTGCCCTTGCTGCTTCCTCTGCAAACAGCTCATAACCCCCTGACACCCCAGCTCCACCTTTTAGGTCGAAGTTGATAGGGATGCACGATAATTATCAATCTGATAAAGTATTGGCCCATTGGGCATAATTTCATTATCAGAATCACATGGGGAAATTAATTTTGACCAAGAATTTAGCCAATAAGAATCTAACAGTGCTAACATGCACCGCTGCTGTTGTCACACTCTGGGTGTCATGTTGCTGCGCATGGATAGAGCCACACAGACGCATTGCAGGCAGCTAGAGCCAAACAAACATGTCGTCACGGTTCTAATGTTTTTCACTGTTTCAGAAGAAGACAGCCCTATGCCATATGGCATCAGTCGTTCCTCCTGTCCTCCTTCCCTCTCCCTCTGCTGTGATTCACTGCGGGTAACAATGTGCTAATTTGAAGCTACATGGCAAACTAAGCTGAACAGTGAGACTACAGGCAGCTAATTACCAAGCTAACGTTAGCGCAGCGTGCTTTTATAACATAGAGGATGAGAGACTGTGAGATAGAGAAGATCAAATATTGCCTTCTACATGTTATGCTAGTTGAACAGATGTATTGAAAAAGTATTGTCTTTTTACTTGTGAGGTTTTATTGTACGTACTTAAAGTAACGAGCCTATCTCTGCGCTGGCTGCTATGTGTGCGTGTGCGCCCGCATGTGTATGTTCATGTGCAAGAAGCAACACAAAGCAGCAGAGCCTGATAATAAACAGTTATGTCTTCAGCCCCGGGCCCGTTAAGACATAACTGGAAGGGCAGTGAGGTCCCAGAACAGAGCCATACCGCCAAACATAACTACAATGGTGCAAATATCAGTTCTTTCATGAAAGTTGTCCTGACTGAAACACAGTTTCAAGAAATGTTGTTTCACAAAGGAAGAATTTGTTGCAGGGCAGTTGTATTGGCTTGCGTTAAATTGTACAGGGGAACCCAATAAACTGGTACCTCAGTGTATGTGAAGATGTTCTCATAGTAGTGGTCAATCCAGTTATCATCAGGTTGTCATTAGCTCAGTATTTTTTGCAATGGCATGCTGATTGTGTATATTCAGTGCACATCTGCAGTTTATAAAGTGTTTGCGCTTCTGATGTTCATATGAGAATGCTATCAACCTCACAACGCCCACCTACCCCGCCCACTGTGTGTGTATGTACACACGTGCATGCACACACACGTACAGTATATATAGAGTGTATATCTACAGCACCACCCACAAACTTACCCAGAGGCTTAAACCAGGGTTTCCTTTTTTCTTCTAAAACCACTTCCCTGCCTTTTGCTTGCTCCTGGTGACGACACTCTCTTGGAATTTACTCCTTGTGCTGGTGGTGCTCTCAGAGAGAGAGAGAGAGAGACTGACTGTGTTGTTCAGATCTCTCTGTGCAGCCACTAACCAGGACCATTTGGTGTCTCCTTTCTCCACGCTCTTTTCTTTACCCCTCCTGTTCTCTCTTGCATTTTTTCCTTCACTTGTCCTCCTTCCTGTCTGGGTTATGGCAATGTTACATTATTTAGTTTGAAATTAGGCTCTCTGTGAGTATAGGGGGGTCCACAGTCTCTGGGCTGTAAAGGGGTTGCTAAATTGTGCTGTGGCGGGGTTGCAGGGGCATGTGCTGAGGTCTGAAGTTTGAGAGCGTTGCTTATCTGTCATTGCATGCCAATACTGTATGTGTGCATATGTGTTGAACATGCATCTGCATTTGCGGGTATCTGTCGATGCTGTGCCTGACAACTATGTTATATAGCTGATCAAGCATGTGTGTGTCCAGTGGATGTGTGTGAGAGAGACATGGGGGGCATGCTGCTGGGTCCTCTGGAGGCCTCCCCCTCCTCCCCTGGCTGGCTCTAGATTGATGGGGGAGGTGTTGCCTCTGCCCACTCATCCATCACACACTTTATTTGGGTTTTAGAGGAAAGGAAAAAGGAAAAGAGACAGAATAAAGGAAAAAAGACTTCCAAAAATATCAGAGTTGGGGGCTGGGGTGTGGAGGGTTGAGGAGTTGAGTAAGGGGAGGCCCCTTGCCCTGCTTAGCTCTGCTCTCCTACCCCCCTCTCTTTAAGCAGATGCTGGAAAAGAAGTCTTACCCTTGTGACCCCCTGCCATTCTCCAGTCCCAGCCCTGATAACAAAAGACAGATAAAGCCAAACGGGGGGACAGATTTAGTGGAGATTAGCGAGCAGGTTTGTAATTTCCACTGATGTTTGAGTGTGCATGCACATGTTTACGTGCGCCTGGTAAATGTGGTGTGCCAATAGCAGATTGTGGGATAGGGATGGTTCAAGAGTGGTTGGTGGTCTTTGTCTACCATCCTGGGCTGGACAGGGTTTAATGTGTGACAGGACAGTGAGGGCAGATGAGTTTGCAACGCTAACAGAGGAAACAAAGCCTGCAGTGCCAGCCCTCGACTCCTCCCACAGGATAATGAGATTTATGTAGCAACCAGGGGTATAGCAACTCAGTCCATAAACTCACATCAAACTGCTTCACCTACTGCTTAAGTTAAGTGGATCCAGTATTCATATATGTGCTTTTATATGTTGGATAAAATAATCGAAATCTCTGGCCTGTGTGTGTACAACAAAGGCTGAAAGACAGTTTTAATGGTTAATCTTGTTGGCATGTTTCCTATGGGGACTTCTGCATCCTAAATTATAAACACATTATCAAGGGGTAAAAATGTTTCCCATTTAGACCTGGACATCTGTAGCAGCACTAGAGCAAACATATACAAGCAGCACAACAGTCAGTTCAGCTCTGCGCTCTGTCCTCCGTCTGAAGTGCCTATGGGAAAGCTGGACTACTCCAAAGGGACTAGCAAATAAAGAAATCAGTCTTTCCTATTATTGCTGCTGTCGAGCTTGGAGGTGGCTTTTGTAGCTTATGCCAAACTAATACGAGTGGAATAATAAATAAATAAACAAAGAAAGGGAAATTATTCCCTTCTGAAATTACACATTAGCCCTTCTCTTTATAGATGTAAAAAAAAAAAAAAACAATTTCAGGGCACTAACAAACTAGCAATGTTGCTGTTTGTGATTCCAAACATTTCTTAACTTGACTTTTACATTGGAAAATATATTGTTAATGGTTGAATTCCTTCGCAGGAAAGACACCAAATCGTGTCACTCTACTCTACTTTATTTTCTTCACTTTGCCATATGGGTAAATGAATAAAATAATTCTTTTTCCAAATAAAAGCTGCTTTTGTCCCCCAAGTTGAAGTAAACCACGCTAAGTCCCACAGTTTTGTGATGTAAAAATATGAAAATGTGAAATTTGTGCAAAAAAAGAGACCAGGTTGGCTTATCCTTTCGGGTATGGGAGAGTGTTTGTTTCCTCTGAGAAGCTTTTCCAACTGCAGACCTCATGGTGGAGCCTCCAGAGGCCCTATTTGAATCACAAATGTCTTTCGTTTCTCAATCGTTCACAGGTTTTGGTCAGTTGAAGAATTTTGGGACCCATTAAAGCCTGGTGACAATGACTTTCACCCCCGGGGCCACCACAGGGGTCCGCCCCCCAACTGACCTCTCCATTGCTGCCCAGTCATAGCTCCAATGGCCCTGCTTCTGGGTTCTGATTGGTTAAACAAAGCACCCAAAAAACCCTCTGGGGTCAATGTCTCTTTTCTCTCTGTCGCTCTTTTCCTCCTTACTGCCTTGTTCTGGCTAAGTCGGGGCTTATCAAAGACAATCCAGTTCTGTCATGTGGCCAAATCATCTTGACACCCATTTAGCATGCTCATCAGAGGACAGTTATGAATATTCAAGATGGTGCCAGGGGCCAGTGAGAGGCATAATCGAAGAGATTAGATTGACAGATAATGGGGTGAGGGTCCAAAACAGGGCAGAAAGAGATACGATGAAGATTAAATGTGTACATGTGAGTAACTGAGTACAAGGAAGTTGAAAACAACATACCGGTAATAACCAAAATTAAATATAAGCCTACGTCTAAGTCTACGTGTGGCCCTGCGATGGACTGGCGACCTGTCGCCCGATGTCTGCTTGGATCGGCTCCAGGCCCCCGCGACCCTGAACGCAGGATAAGCGGTTGACGATAAATGGATGGATGAATTTTTAAGAAGGCTTATCAAGGACAGTGTTGATAATGAACAGAAGATGATACCAACTTGGCTAGCCTGAGATGGTCAGACCAGAGTCGTACAGAAGAGGCGTCCACAGCAAAAAATGTTACCAGTGAAAACTTGAAATTTAGAGAAAGACAGGAAATCATTTTATGTTCCTGTCTCTTTGAATTAGCTGAATAAGAGAGGTTCTAAAGTTCAGTAACTTAATATCAGAAAGATATGATATGATGAGATAGAGAAGTGTGACTCGTGAGTAGGATATAGCTAGGAAGCGGACCTAAGATTGACCTGTATGGGACACCACAAAGGAGGAGTTCTGTGGAGGAGAAGGTCCCATGTCTACCACCCATGTGTGGTTTATACTAGGCTTGTGCCGATAAGCGTTCAGATTGACTATTGTAGATTGAAAAATCAACATTTTTCCCCCCAGCCAATGTTACGTATCTAAATTGTTATAGAATATAAAATATAAAATCTGCTCCCTGCTAAAATCTGTGGCATGTCTGGAAGGTGATGATGGTCATTGTTAATCAGCAAGTGACCAGTTTAGTGTGATCCAGTTTACGTCTTCTATTTGCTCCATGCAGCAACTTGTCAACAATGTACAGAGTCGCAATCCAGTTGCCACTATATTTTGTGCTGGGTCTGTTTTTGCCAGACTGGCTCATGTCTCTTAAGCATGAAATTCACTTGTGAATATATGTAAATATCTGTAATTATCAATGTTTATCATGCATTTAATTTGTCTGAACACATGTAAAACAAAACTATTTTTTTAGCGTTTGTAATTAGAGGGAGAAGGAGGGAGAGAGGGAGGGAAAGAGGGATTATTTACGGTCACTATATTGTCTGGCAAAATTAACAAAAACACAGGTTCATGATGGCAGCTGTGCTGTGAGATCGGCTGTTTTATTGACATTTAAAATTAGTGACAGAAAGTCAGAGTCTTATGGAAAATCCTTTGGCACTGCTTATGAATCACAGGCTTTTTATTTCCTTGATCCTCTTGTTCTGTTGACCCCTGTTTGGTTATGAATGTATTGCGAGGACAAGAGAGCCGAGCCAGGAAGGAGCAAGTTTGTCTGAATGAGCCTGCCTGTCTCATTGACATCAATGTCAAAAACTTCTAGGATCACATCCAAGCTGAGACAAGTGATCATTTGGACTTAGAGAATGCAGCACTGTTCCAAGCTTTGATGTTTCAGCTGTTAAAGATTGTAGAGTAGGGTTATCAAGGGTGTTGCATCTTCATGAATTGCAGACATTTGTGGACCCAGATGATTTTTGTGTAGTCATATTTTCATTGTATATTTGTGTAGGCATAATTTTTGGGTACAGTTGAAAAAATTATATTTAAAAAGGTATTTGATACAAGAGGAAAATTTCTGATGTATCAGTCCTCAGTTTTCACATTTTGTTCATGCGATTCCCCATGGAATATCTGACAAGGGTTTCCCTGCCCTGAAGCTCAACTACTGAACAGACAGAAGGAGCTTAAGTTGTCTCCACTATACTCAAAGTTACACTCATCCATTGCATCAATTCAGTAATTGATCATGAAAAACAGGGCAGCTGTAGATGGAAGGATAGGGAAGACTTTCTCAAACACAGTAATATGGTACTGACAATATTAATTCCTTTGTGACGGGGAGTGTGATATGTTGTGCCATATACACATATCTCTGACTCTTGCTTTCCATCTGTTTCCTCTACCAGAATTCACTTTCAAAGTGGATGTATACAGAGATGGCTGGATCTGCACCACAGATGGATGTAGTATAGATAAGTAGTCATCCAAACCAGTCTTACTACTGTGGGTGGCCTGTTTCTTGACCAGTATATGTGTGCGTACGTATGCGATGTGCATTTCATATGGTTTCATGTGGGCTGCAGTGCTTTTGAATGTCCCTCAACAGCTTAACCTACTGTATCTCACTGAGATGAATGGGGGTCAGGGCTGGGCCACCCACTCCTCTCCACAGTCCCAGACCTATAAAAAGACTACTTGTAACACGCCTAAATGTTTGATCATTCCCAGTTCAGAAGAGTGTTGGTCACTTCTTTATTAACAGTTTGGGTCAAACAGTCAAGTACCAGTGGATGGAAGTAGGGCACACAAGGTTACACGACAAACAACAGAAAAGCTCCATCATAAATATATTTTAAAAAAACATTTTCACATATGACTGAGAGTATGAATTTGTACACAGTTGTCTGCATCACCACACTAAAACACCAGTTTGCACCATCTGTAGGCTATAATGTAAGTCCATAAGTCTTCCCTCTTTGATCCTTCAGTTCCAGTCATGTTTCCTTCAAGACAGCGCTCCTCAACTCTGCAATTTTAGACTGGTAAGGAGGGTGTCTATCTAAAACAGTCCTGGCCCATCTGTGTCACAGGCCATATCTGTCATTATCTGCATTTTATTGTTCTCTCTATAGTATTGCCTACCGCCTGCTCCTGCCCTATCCTCAGCACCGCGTTCTCTCTGATGAGTCACAAAGGTCTTGAAAAAGCTGCTGGCTCGTCTTTGGTGACAGTGGTAGAGATGATGGTTCTTGTAAAAAGTCAGATTTGAGTCATAATAAAGGAGGAATTTCTGGCTCTGACAGAACCAGATCGGTTTGTCACTTGTGGTTGAGTCATCAAGGTATACAATGATGTTGCCAGTGCTTCTCAAAATGAAAGCTGTCGTAGTTAATTTCAGGAAGGAACAACTTCATCCTTGCAGGCTCATAATCAGTAGCTGGTGAGACTCTGCATGCTGTCCAGGATGATAAAAATGATGGTGTTGACTGTGAGGGATTCTGGTGGGTGAACGCAAGTCAGTAATGAGAGGAGAGGTGGAGGAGACTACATTATCAGAAGATCCCAGGATGACTCACACCACAGCCCTCGTCAGTTAGAGTGGGGTTTCCTGCAAACACGCGTCTGCCACATTGTGTAGGTTTTACTCTCCATCTGTGATAAGAGGGCTGTATTGCTTTTTGTTTCCTGATTTCCATAAAAATGTATTGAAATTTGCACTCTCTGAGAAAAGTGTTGTGTCACTAGTATTTCCAGACTTAAATTAGATTAGTTTGATTTAGTCTAATATGGGTAGGGGGGGATCAGGATGCACTCAGTGACCCTACACAGGCGGACAGATACTGTATACTCTAGCCAGACAAATGCTGCCCATCCCGTCAGCTTGCTAGCAAGGGCAGTGAGGTAGATAATAATTGTCAGCATGGCTGTGCCAGTGCCAATGCCAGGGTGGGCTAGGCCTGTTGGGTCTGGCTAAGTCTGACTATGGGCATCAGGGTTCCACAGGGCTGAGGGAAGAGGATGCACTCTGTTGCAAGCATGACCCAAGCACACACACTCATTAATAAAGAAAGAAATATATATTCTGTATTGTCAATTTGCTCTTTGTATTATTTTATCACAGATAGCCATGCAGATGCTGAAATCAAACTTCCAGAATCAAATAGCGTTTGTGAAGACGAGGAATGATGTGATGCAACGCAGAAGGAAGCGGCACCAGAAAGCCTGTTGTGGCCTACTTGAGACCTCATGCTTGGGTCAGGCTCTTTCTTGGCACACCTCAGTGACAGCATAAACATGACAGAAATGACCAGCGAACATCTGAGCCCACCTGTTACCAGTCCAAGCTTTTAATGTAAGTAACATGGCTTCATCTTTTAACCTATCAAGTGTTGATTATGTGGCGTGGAGATTATAAACTGGCCACCTTGTCCTGCCACTGAGCAGGTCCTCTTGTGGTTGTTGAATGTTATGTCCCTGTCAGCTGAAAGAACAGCTTTGTGTAGTTGTGGTAGCGCCAGTAGATCAACTGTGCGTGCGTGTGTGTGTGTGTGTGTGTGTGTGTGTGTGTCTGTAAAACAGAAAGAAAGAAAGAAAGAAAGAAAGAAAGAATCTCTAGTTAGACACCACCTGAGCTCCATACCTGCTCTGGGTTTGTCTCTGGCGTTCAGCTTGGAAATGGAATTGAAACATTTCCATCGGTCTGTGCAAGTACATTTATCACTCAGATCACATTTATCACTCAGATCACTCAGAGTTGTGGAGAAGCGGAAAAGTGGTCTGGCATGAGATCTGTCACCAAGTCCTCCACATTTATGTCGCCAAACTATTTGGTGGCCTCAGAAATTGGGACCTCCTGTTTAGACTGTGGGAACTGTTGGTAGTTGGTCTAAAATCAACCAGTGTTTCAGCTCCTCATTGTGAAATAAACAACTTCTGTGATGCTTTGCTAAGATTTTCACCTACTAACTGAAATACACTGAACAAAATTATAAACGCAACACTTTTGTTTTTGTCATCATGAGCTGAACTCAAAGATCTAAGACTTTCTCTATGTACACAAAAGTGTTAGTGAGCAATTCTACTTTGCCGAGATAATCCATCCACGTCACAGGTGTGACATATGCTCCATATTTGTATAGCGCATTTCTAGTCTTTTTGACCACTCAAAGCACTTTTACACTACATCTGCATTCACCATTCACACACATTCATTCACTGAACCGCCGACCTTCCAATTAACGGCCAACCCGCTCTATCTCCTGAGCCGCAGCCGCCCCAAAGATGCTGATTAGACAGCATGGGTATTGCACAGGTGTGCCTTAGGTTGGCCACAATAAATGGCCACTCGAAAATGTGCAGTTTCACTGTATTGGGGGGTTCTGGGAGGTCCAGGAAACCAGTCACTATCTGGTATGACCACAATTTGCCTAACGCAGTGCAACACATCTCCTTCACATAGAGTTGATTAGGTTGTTGATTGTGGCCTGTGGAATGTTGGTCCACTCCTCTTCAATGGTTGTGCGAAGTTGCTGGATATTGGCAGGACCTGGAACACGCCGTCGTACACGCCGATCCAGAGCATCCCAAACATGCTCAATGGGTGACATGTCCAGTGAGTATGCTGGCCATGCAAGAACTGGGATGTTTTCAGCTTCCAGGAATTGTGTACAGATCCTTGCAACATGGGGCCGTGCATTATCATTCTGCAACATGAGGTGATGGTCGTGGATGAATGGCACAACAATGGGCCTCAGGATCTCGTCATGGAATCTCTGTACAATCAAAATGCCATCAATAAAATGCACCTGTGTTTGTTGTCGATAACACAAGCCTGCCCATACCATAACCCCACCGGCACCATGGACCACTTCATCCACAACATTGACATCAGCAAACCGCTCACCCACACGACGCCATACACGCTGTCTGCCATCTGCCCTGTACAGTGAAAGAGAACACCTCTCCAAAGTGCCAGACGCCATCAAATGTTAGCATTTGCCCACTTAAGTTTGTTACGACGACAAACTGCAGTCTGGTCGACATATCAATGAGGACGACAAGAATGCAGATGAGCTACCCTGAGACGGTTCCTGACAGTTTGTGCAGAAATTCTTGTTGCAGCAGCTGTCCGGGTGGCTGGTCTCAGACGATCTTGGAGGTGAAGATGCTGGATGTGGAGGTCCTGTGCTGGTGTGGTTACACGTGGTCTGCAGTTGTGAGGCTGGTTGGATGTACTGCCAAATTCTCTGAAATGCCTTTGGAGAAGGCTTATGGTAGAGAAATGAACATTCATTTCACGGGCAACAGTTCTGGTGAACATTCATGCAGTCAGCATGCCAATTGCACATTCCCTCAAAACTTGCGACATCTGTGGCATTTTGCTGTGTGATGGAACTGCACATTTTCGAGTGTCCTTTTATTGTGGCCAACCTAAGGTACACCTGTGCAATAACCCTGGCTGTCATGATCTGCATCTTGATATGCCACACCTGTGAAGTGGATGGATTATCTCGGCAAAGGAGAAGTGCTCACAAACACAGATTTTGACAGAATTGTGAACAATATTTGAGAAATATAGGTCCTTTGTGTACATAGAGAAAGTCTTAGATCTTTGAGTTCAGCTCATGATGAATGGGGGCAAAAACAAAAGTGTTGTGTTTTCTGTTCTTGTTGTTCAGTGTAGAATAATTGTATTGAAGGAAGTGAGTCAGTTTAATAACGTGGTGCAGATTTACCAATTTCTACAATTTTCATCAGTACCAAACCCAAAAACATCAATACTTAAGAATATGTCAACTTTCAGAACATAAAATCTGTACTACAGCAAATGCACCCCTGACGTCCTCATCGGTCTGTTCCCAGTGTAGCTATCATAGCAGTAATAAGATTTTAGAGAGAATAGTGTGTGTCAGCAGTGGTAATGAAATGCATCCGAATGGCACCCTCTGGACATGACAGTTACAGGCCAGGTGTCCAAAGGAAAATATTCAGCTATGGAAAATACATGCAGTGCACGTCAGGACTTTGACACGGGAAGCAAACCTGGGGACCCTGGTGGTTGGAGGTAATGCTGTAAACACATATGGCAGGAAATTAGAGGTAAGAGAATGGAGACCAATAGAAGCCTGAATACGCAGTAAATTTCTTTCTCTTATTTTTCCACATGTATCATTCATTTTAGTCTGATCTAAAATACCAATGATGCCACATGCATTCCCATTCCTGAACACATGCATTCCCATTCCTGAACTTTCAACACCTCATTATTGAGTTTCCCACACCCTTATATAGTGTTGCTGAGTATTCAGCCTGTAGATGTAAATGGGTTTCTCCCTTGTCTTAGTGGAGCTCACTTCCTGTTACTGGCCCCAGGGTGGGAGCGCACAATGACAAACACCACCCACATTAGCTCCCTAGCAGGCAGGCAGGGTGACACAAAGGTTATTTGTTTCTGTCAGAAGCACAGAAATAGTCTTCCAACTCCTCCTGGGGTGGACAAAGCCGGCGTGCATTCATTGGCCTGCCACTGGGGCGGGATGTGCTCTTGTTGTGATTACCTGCCTATGTAGAGGAAGGGCTTTCTCTTAGGATCTATGGAAAAATGCTGCTGTCAGCCAAGTACCTTGATTAGCACCCCTGCCAGTTCCTGGGTCAGCTTAGAGGGCAAAAGTGTCTAGACCAGTCAGGGGATTTCCACAGGCTGTAAGCTGTAATTATTACTGCTTACAGTAGAGCCCCAACTCTCAGGGCCCACATTTTACTTTTGACGGTTGTACGGCATTACCGCAGTGTGTGGTGGGAGTCGGATCAGACATTGGCTTTACATATGGTTTAAATGTTGTATAGTTAATGCCCTCAATTTTTCATTGAGTCATGTTATTTGATGTAAGCAGATCAAGAGATAGGAGGGTGGGAACTGTTCTAGTGATAAATATCTGTTAAATTAAAGAACTATTAAGTGGAACATTGAACTGTTTTTTTTATTTATTTGAAGATGTTATTGGTTGGTTGGTTGGTTGGTTGGTTGGTTGATTGATTGATTGATTGATTGATTGTTTGATTGGCATTGTGCAGTGGATAAGCACTACCCCCTAATGTCAAGTTCTTCTAGCTTGCTGCTTGGGCTTACAGTGCATTCTGCATTACAAACTCAGTCCTGCCAGAAAAAGCACAACCAGTTAATGGTTCGGAACTCTGGCTTATCTTGGCCATCGACACAACAAAAGCTATAATTATCTGCAAAATAAACTCGCTTCCTTGATTGTTAGACAAATAATGCATTAAACAGTTCCAGATAAACTTTGTTTTCCACTGTGTTGCCAGCCCCTGTGGAGAGAGGGAGAGGCTTTCAGGCCACCAATACTGGAAGACCATTTCATTGGGCTACTCAGGAAGTTCTTTGGCTCTATGTTCCAGTGCTTCATAAAATATTATATATTATATAACCAATTATGATTTGAAAACTCTGTTTTGTTCTCTGTGAAAAGAACACCCCTGATGTTTCCCACCTGCCAACCGATTTGAGTTTTTCTTGTGTATGTCAGCACTGTGTGTCTCCCAAGGCCTTCTTTATATAGGCCCAGACATTATTTTTGGCATTTTTTTCTGACGTGTACCTCCCACTCCTCCCACTTTCTCTGGCCCACCTCCATGAGGAAGCCTGGCACTCGCCTGAAACTCTCAGCCAGTCCTGGGCAGCTGGGATCTGGGGGAGCTCCCTGTAGTTCTGCAGTGTGCTGGCAGCCCCCTTTCTCTTGCCCCCACCACTCTTAATTCTGTCTTTTTACTTCCAGCCAGCTTCAGAATACAATACAGAGAAGCCCTGTGCTGTGCTGTGAACACAGACACACACCCTTGGGCATACACACACATCCACACTTTTATAAGCCATTGAAAGAGACAGGACCAAAGGCGGAAAGAGGAGCAGACGCCTCTCAGATGCTGGGCTTGGCTTCATGCGCCTCTTGACACAGACGGCCGCACACAAGATAACTGTTGTTTATTGTTTATGGAAGGACCCTCTGCCACACTCCATGCTCTCTTCATCTGGAGACTTCTAAGGGGCCACAGCCAAGAGCCACAGGGGAAAAGAAAAATGGAACTCACTGTATCTACTGTGTGCAAGTGTGTACCTCTGTGTATGTGTGTATGTATGAAGGAGAGTGCATGTATGTTTTTGTGTTTGCATGTACGGTGGGAATGTACACTTACTATACAGTCTTGGGCCCTAGTATTCTTCTGTAGCTTCCGCAATGAGTATGGATTGTTTGCTCAGCTGGAGTTGGTTCAGTGTGGAGGGGACAGGGAAGCCATCGTGTTCCATAGGGGTCTTAGTCATAATAAAGTCACTATAGCAGGTGAGGTGTACTTCCTCTCAGATCTGACAGACGATGCACTATATTCTACTGTTAATGTTCTACATTAAGCAAATTTTAAGGGGCATTCTCCTTGACAAGATTTAGATTGAGTTGCGGAATTCAGAAACAAAAACTGATTTTGGATTTATGCCAGTCTGTCGCCCTCTTACCCACTGGGTCTGCTTAATATCTTAAATTATATCTTTTCTCTCTCACCATTACTAGCCATGCAATATCTAAAAATACAAAACAAAAGAGTCTGTGCTCACTTAACTGTGCAGGCCAGGTGCAGACACAAGAACCATTAAAAGTTACTGAACTTGAAAAAGATCACGCATTGGCAGATTCCATGCAGCTTCACGGAGACTCATCATTTTTGTGTTTTTACTGATTTTCACCAAAAAAAGTCTGTGTAAGATGAATGAATTGTGATGAAACATTGAGACGCGTCTAAATCCACCGATAAATTTCCCATAAGTATGAATTCAACTGCCTGTTCCACTCTAGATGTACTTAATCATCTCTAATATCGTGAGAACTTCTTTTGTCAAAAGTACATTAAAACACCAAGTCACTCCTTTGCACACACTAACATATAGCACAAAATCCTAGGATACATTAATACTTCAAACTGAACAGCACTAGTAATGGCATTTTTCCAATGGGACGTTATCATGCTACCAATTACATATGTATAGTGTGACTGTTTTTCTTATTGTGCTCTATCCTGGTGACAGTGAAAATTCAAAAATAAAAATCAGACAAAGAGTAGATGAAGACTGGCTAAAATTTGGGGATTAAATATTGGTGATATAAGGGCAGTGAATACGGTGTCAATAGTCAGAAAAGGAGAGAATGCACATTGCTTGTAATGATGGAATATTTATGAGGCAGCAGGATGTTTCTGCAAGCTCATTTTAGCAGATTTGAAAAAGCAGTGGGAGTCTGTAGATGTTGGGAAAACATACAGTTCAACAGACAGCAGCAGCTTCTGACAGGAAAATGTGTTACTGGGTTTAACCGTTGATGGGTGTTAATAGTCAGTAGCACTTGAATCTCAATCAATGACACCAGTCATTGGTTGTACTGTGTTTAAAATATATCCTATTAAAAAGCATTACATGAAATTTTATTTTATGATTCCATTTTATGAGGCTAAATATCCAGTATTTGTACTTGGGAAGACGTTTCTGCCCACTCAGGTCTCAGCTTTTCCCTACCCTCACAGCCATGTGCTGACAGAAACGTGTTGGTGTGTACCAGGTTCTCAGCAGTTAAAAACCAATAGAAAGAGAAATTCCTTCCTAATGGTGCATGAAAGTAATGATTCACCACTGTATTATTGTTTGAGCCCTTGGCGGATCTTTTCCACATTACCTCAGCACTGTACCTAAAGAAAACCCTATTCATTTGCAAGCAGTTGTACAATTTTTTTTTCTCTTGCACAAAGCTTGAAAAGATCTGCTCTGTTTGATGTGGCTCCCTTTGACCTCTCATCAAAATGTGCAGTTGGTAGGAAAGAAGCTGCAGCTGGACACTGATCAGGCCTGATGGCGATAGAGCATGAATAGCAGGGTAGCCCTGGGCACTACGAAAACGTTCTGCTGACGACTGTAGCGACAGGGTCACAGCCCCTCCATGCTGCCCCGCAAAAAGAGAGTGGGAGTAAACAGGCGTAATAGGGAGAGACTAAAAGAGACTTGGACTGTGTTTTTGTAAATAATTGCATTCATTGTTCTCGGCCACTGTTGGTTATGGTCACAAGCTGTTTGGTAGGCCCCTGTCTGTCTGGTGCTCCCCATGAGCCCGGTGTCAGCCCCTACGCCCCCGAGGGGAGCAACTTGTGCCAGGGGTGAGGATGCCAGCTCCCTGACCCAGGGGCCCCACGTCTGACGTGCCCACGGCAGGAGCAAACGGTCCCAGGGCCAGCTCGGAGACTCAGGGCGTGCTGTGCGCATGCTGCTCCGCTGTTAAATAAAGCTGGTTCAAAGAGCACATTCCTGCCCCCAGCCCAGCAGCGAAATAGCAAGCTCTCTTGCTTGTAGTGTCAAAGCACCAGATTGTTTCATTTTATTGCTTTGCCTTTATCTCGGCTGACTCTGGTACAATCTGATTGGATGCAGCATGTTATTAGCCTCTGTTGTTGGCTGTGGGAACAGCAGATGGCCTATTTGGACCAGATTACCTGTACTCCTTATCTTAAGTGAAGAATTCATTCCAAGTGCTCAGATGTTTCAAGAAAGCTGCTTGTCCACATTATGAATGTGGTGCAGTACAGTTGAGCTTATCTGGAAGTTAACACCCACTTATACTGTAAACCTGTAATAGCCAACTGGTGGGGAAAACATTGCTGTGTTCATTATGCGTATCTTGTGTATTGTGATTAAAACAGATGATGATAGCTGTTTAGGTTTGGTGTTAAGTCAGAAAGTACTGCAGTTACAGCAGAAATACTTTAAGTGAAAGGAAACACAAGCTTGTTCAGCAGCGGCTTCAGGAACTAGTTCATTGCTTTCTGTTTGCCTTTGAAACTCCTTAGAGGACTGGAGAGGCTCTCAGACAGATGCTGCAAAATGGATTATAACGTTAGAGGAATAAAAAAAAGAAAGAAAAGGAAATCTTGTCTTGAGTTCCCTTTTTTATCTGTATCTCTCCCTCTAGATCTCTCTTTTGTCCTTCCTTACACAACTTAAGTGTCCGCCAGAAAGCCTCTTTGCATCATTGCTTCCAAAGTAATATTTGCATAAACAAGCGTGGGAACTAACCAGGCCCAACACAGCATCATCTGCAGCCTGTAATGATAGAACCTCAATGACTT
This sequence comes from Micropterus salmoides, assembly GCF_014851395.1. NCBI lineage: Eukaryota > Metazoa > Chordata > Actinopteri > Centrarchiformes > Centrarchidae > Micropterus > Micropterus salmoides. Next base: position 28,796,482 of record NW_024044570.1, read on the forward strand.
CATGAGTGTTTGAGTGTGGGGCTCTGGTAACGGTGCCGTGCATCTCCTCAAAATACCAGTGGCTAAGTGGAACACACAAGCTGAGCTCGGCAATGGAAGTCAGATGCTCACAGGCTCTTTCTTGCTGTCTAAAGTCGCCCCTTTCCTTTCTTTGTCGGCTGATAGGTTCAGGAGACTCCATTTGAGGGGCCTCCTCCGCAAGGGCTATGTCTGACTTTACTGTATGGTAATAGTCAGAAAATAAATGCAGTCCTCTGCTACGTGGAATTGGATCTAATCTGCCCCAGGCCACTGCGTTAGATCTGTACCGCCTTAAGTACAGCACCCACATTTTGAGTAAGGAAAAAAGCGTACCACACATTCAGGATGTTATGGTATTTTGTTGTATGATAATCCGACGTCATGGTTGAGGAAAACTGTTTTCATATGTTGCTTGACATTATGAAAATGTCAGGTCATACATTCATTCACATCTTATATTTGTTACTGCTTGTAGGTTTGGGGGGGGGGGGGTTCTTTCTTTTTTAAATTAACTTCCTGTAAAACCGGTAACCAGGTCCATATACTAAGTTTGTTTCTTTTGGTTTCATACTGTATACATTATCCTGCTGAGTACTTACATCTGTGGGACATTCCTGTAGTGCAAAAAGAATTGCATTTTCTAACCCAGCAGCTGGAATGTGATACAATGCCTGGATTTAATGGAGAATTTATATGACTCTCGAGATGATCCTGTTGTGAAGAATGTGTTCTTCGTGTGAATCGCAAGAATAATTGTAGGCGGGGAATGTTTTATCAGGTCTGACTAAGGTCAATCATTCTGCCACAAAGGAGCAAAGATCAAAGACAGGAGAGAACAAAAACTCCTAGGCCTACAGGTAGTATAGCAGTTAAACTGGAAGTATGAAACACCCACCTACACACATTCAGTTTCCCAGCTAGTGTGGGATGATCCCAAAAGATGTGAAACTCAAACCATGTTGTGTGTTGGTTTTGGTCATGTGTTTGACATCACAAAATGGATAAGTGGTGAGTGCTAAGAACCCAGTGGAAAAATGACTTTATTGTGTCAATATAATCACACTAAATCTGCTAACATTAAAATGTAACATGCTAATAGTGTTTTCAGTTCAACTAATTGTTTGAAAATGTGTCTTGTTATAAAGAAATTGCTCCGATATATTAACAGCATTGAGTTGATAAATGTTTAAGACATATTTTCATTGTTGCACACTATTAATTTTTTGCTTACATCAAACATTCTAGGCACTCACTGGAAAGTGTGTGCTGTTAAGCACTTCCTCAAAAAACAACGTTGCTCTGCTGTGGCGATGGCATCAGAAAAAAACAAAACAAAAACAAAAACAGATGCATCTAGAAATTACTGCGATAAAGAGAGAGCGTGCGTACTGTTATTGTAGACAGAACAATCTCCTAAATCCATTATAATAATAGTTTTAATGTATTGTATCTTCTTAGGAGTACACATAGACAAGTATTTGTCTATAAGTCTACAGGTCATCCTGTAAATTCAAAGAAAGACTCCAAAAAAGAGCACTAGACGTTCTCATGCACCTCAGATCAAGTCCCCAAGACTCACTCCAATTCAAGGCTCTTAAAACCCAAGAGCTGAACCCTGAAAACAGTCCCTTATGCCAGATAGTCCTGAGACTAACAAATCCTTCAACATGCCACACATATCTTCCTCAAACCAGCACAGCTTTACAAAGACCAATCCAAAGTAAACCAAATTATCACTCAAAGCAAAAATCGTAATCTGGAACGTTGTGAGGAAAAGACAAAAAAACAGCTCAAACTAGATTGTTATCTGGCCCTAAACAGAGATTATAAAATGGTTGAATTTCTCTCTACTCAGCTATATCATGCAGAGTGAGCTTCTTACCAAGGACAGACTCAGGGACCACACCCTTGCAATTGAAAAAGGGAGACATAAAAAGTCCTGGTTACCAGACAAATATAGAGTATGTGAACACTGTACGACGGGTGAGGTTGAGATAGAGATGCATTTTCTCCTGAAATGTGATAAATTTAGAAGCATAAGAGAGAAATATATTGAAAAATTCCATCTGTTAATACCAGATATCAAAGAACTTTAGGATAACAATAAATTAAGAATAATCCTAGGAGAGAACATATGGCAAACCTTGCTGCGAAGTTTATGTCCCTGTGTCACAACCTGAGGGACAGCGAGTGACTCAGCCAGCTGTTGCACTCAGTGTTCGCTGCATGGCAGGTTACATCTTGTTAATTCTTGTTTGTAGTTTACATTCTAGCAGTATTTTCTTTTTTTTGTTGGAACTTATAATTGCTAGACTGAATGTTCATGATTGCATTAATTGTTGTTATGTTATATTCAACATGTAAACTTTGTGTTTTTCATGCAAATCGCTTTTGCAACATTGTTTAACCTAAACATTCCTGCCAATAAAACATATTGAATGGAATTGAATATTTGATTGTTTTCATCCACGCACCGTAATTCATGAGAAAAAATATTATCAATGTTTTAAAATACTTGAATACTTAATTGATCCAGATGTAGATCAAAACCAAGTCAGTTGGCCAATGATTTGTCTGTCTGCAGTTAATCTGTTGGCATGTTTTTGAGATATACCAACTTTCTAACAAACACACAGACAAACTGAGGAGTTCAGGCGACAACAAAATCATACTGTAGTGATCTTGATTGCTTAACAATTACTTTAGCCATGCTTCAACTCTGCCTGACAAAAACTGATACTATTATGTCAACTATTACTCATAAAATTAAAATATTATAATCTTTAGCATATATCTCATTGGTAATACGCAAAAAACATGTTCATGGAAAACAAAAAGGAGTTAAATGTTTGGTGAACACAATAAACCACAACATCCGTCCACTATGCATTTGTCTTACAGTATATCCAATTTTGTGTTCATCTATTTAAGCCTAATTGCTTCATGTTTGTTTCTAATAATCAGTTTGTAGTTATATACAAACCAATATTTGTTTGCATGTTTATTTCTGCCACTGCAACCTTCCTTGTGGCTTTTGTAAATAACATCTGTGCTATGTTTACCCCTCCTTTTCAGAGGCAGAGAATTCTTCCCAAAAAATGACAGTCACAAATAGCGTGACCTTGGTTAATCCAGTGGAATGCATTATCATCCTCTGTTAACATGTCTCATCCTATTATTTTCTTCATTAAATGTGTATGCACTGACAAGAGAGGCGCACTTTGCAGACACTGGCACAAATGACACTCAAACTGCAACTCCAGCCTGGTGCGTCTGTGCTATAAATATGTGTTTTGGGTAGAATGCGTCACAATGGAAAGGCTCAAAAGCCTTAGTAAATCTGGCCATGAGGATGCAGGAGCTGCTGTTGACTCGGCAGGTGTTGAAATAACATTAACATCTAGTGGGAATCGGTTCTAATGCACTTTCCAGATGTGAGCTTGTTAGCCTAGCTAGCTAGCTTCAATTTCAAAATGTGGAAAACAAACAGCACAAAGGGTCCTCCCAAATGTTTAATGTAATAAGGGACCACTTTAAACATTATTAACAAAGTTATGCTGTAACCAAGGAAAAGGGGGCCAACCCTTATATTAATGTTTCTCGGCTATACAGAAGTTTAAATATCCTTTTGCAAAATGTAAGGTACATTCAAATTTCCTGACTTCAAGCTTCAGAGTTTCCACGGGTGAATCATTCAGTAATCTTAAATCAGCTGTAGCTACAGGCTGTAGCTATAAGTCTAGCACCACAAACTATATGTGAGCGACAAACATCATTGTCCTTGGGCTATGTATTATCTGACTTTCTGATTTTAGCAGAGGTCAACATGTATTTGCTTTAAAAAACACCACTAAGTTTGTGAAAGAATCATGTGTGACCCATCCTGTAGGCTTAATGCTAGTAACACCTGCTTTAACATACCATGTACATAGAGCAACACATTAGTATTTATCAGTAGTCAGAGTGGCTTTGCCTAGGGTAAACATGGAAATACTATGAACAGCCTTCTTTCAGAATTTAGTGTTGATCGTAGCGGTTTCCACTGCTGTGTCTCGTGCTGTTTAGAAGGCTGTCCTGTAAAACTCAGCCAGCAGAACACTAACTAAACTAGAATGGTCTTTGTTTTTTAAGCAAAGCCAGAAGCACAAAGAAGGTAATCATGTCATTTCGTAAGTGCCCCATAGGAAACGAAACGCACATCAAGCCAAACAAAGACAAAGAAACTGAGTGGCTGTTTCAGCCATAATCATAAAAAAGTTACAAGTCATTAGCAGTTTCATTGTGCCAAGTATGATTAGTTGTTTCTTTTCTATAGGAGATGAAGGCAGCAGGCTACAGTCCCAGTTTTAGCAGACCACCATTGATTACTCTCTCTCTGTCTCATTCACACACCTCCCAGCTCTCTCTGTCTACCCCCTGGATGTAAGTATCAGGTTCATAAGGTCCACCTCTGCGTCACATTTACTGGTGTGGTTTCTTTAACTATTTTTGGACATTCTATACTCATTGTACAGTCTGGCAATTGATTTGCCCTCTCACTTTACAATGACAATTTGACAGATTTGGGATTAAGCTATTTTATATTTCAATTGATCGCCCATCCCAATTCTAGTCTAAAACTACAAGACAGATAAAGTGATGAAGTGGAAATGAAAGGACAAAAGAGAAGGAAAATCTCAATGCAGAGTGCAGCTCATGGTCCAAATGCTACGCTTTTTAGTGCTTCCTTCCTCATAGTGCATAATGTTGTACCTCCCTTTCACGTCCATTTGCCCCCTTCCACTGGAACCAGAAAATCAATCTGATGCATACACGTTGTCAAACAATGATTTAGACCCTGGTCTACCCCATCCATGGGGCCAGTCATGATTGAGTCAAGATCTGGTCTGGGCTGTTTGAAAATACGGTCTCAATTACTCAGTGCAGGGCTCCCACAAACCCCTAGCTTTATACACACATACAAGCACACATGCATAGACTCACATCCCCATTTCGCCAGTTAAATTAAAGTCAGATTACTATCAGTGCATCTCAAATGTGCTTTTCAGTAAATATAGCTCTGCTTCCTCAGCCAGTCTGTTCACATCCCCTACTAGGAGGCCCCTTCAGAAGCCTGTTTTGGGCTCTCCATGCTACGTGCTAATTGACCAAGCCGGTTGGAGTTGAGGTGAGGTGGATGGAGATGGAGATGGCAAAGCATGGCAGTCATATGTGACTGAGGCCACTGAGAGAGTCTGATGTGGGAATCATTAGCGCACAGTGTTGGTAGAAGCACAGAGGCACACGCGGTGTGTGCAGCTTGAACAAATAAGGCCCTCTGTGTTTTGGAGTGAATACCCCTGCTGCCTTATTACCAGTTTGAAGTGTGGTTTGCCGGCGATGACATCAATGACAAACAGAGCGCCCTGCTTTCCTCTTCAGGGATGGAAACTGCTGCTTTGAACTTCAACAACTTCTCCATTCATTCCTTATGGATGTAGACACCAGGAACTTAGTCCTGCATAATCTCTATGACAGCAAAAATATTTCCAGTAAAGCGCAGTAAATGCTTCAAAATAATACAGAATGTATATGGTATTTTACAGTTTGTGTTGAGATAGCAACTAGATTTGGCTATTTTGGCTAAATCACTATACTTGCTAACAATGTAGATTTTTGTTTTTTTTTACAGGGATTTCCAGCAAATTTAATGAAAATGATTACACGCGATTCCGCTCTACCATGGGAGGTTCATTACAACCACTTTATTGCAATTATCTATTGGTTGGAGCTCTAGTTTTGCCAGAAATCTCATTCATTCATCTAGTTTCTTTTCCCACATGATCCTTGCCAGGTTCACATGGGGATGCAGTATATCCTAACATCCATTGCTGTCACAGTCCATCACAGGTCTGAAACTTTGGAGTTTCCAGTCAGTATGAGAAGTGTCTTCACACTTTGACAGGAAACATGTAAAAGTGTAAAGTGCTGCCTATCAGATTATAAACATAGAAAAACACTTTCTTAATTTGTACTTCACCTTGTTGAGGGGTTAGGGTTAGGGTTACCATGCAATGTCCATGTAACCCATGCTGTTCACATTGCTGTTTCCTTGATTTTGGCATTTGCTTATGTAACAAGCATCCATTATTATTCTTCAGCGGAAACAGTACCACATGATGCTCATGCATTTGTTTCTCTTTTGTAATGTATCATGCAATGGAATGTGAATAATTTTAGAAGTCAAATCCAAATCATCAGAAACAATTCAAACGGCATGATTGCCTGATATAACATCAGATGGAACACATTTGTATGTGAACAATTGAGCTGTAGAACTTCAAAATTATCTTGATTGTATAAATACCACTGATAGCCATATTAATGATTATAATGCGTAATTTCCCTACAATGTATTAAAGTGAAATTGCAATCCAATTTAGATGTAATGCCTTGAAAGTTCTGTCATACAGTACTGGGTACAGTACTCTAGAGTTCAGTGTGTATATTCAGTCCACTGGTACACTGAGTTGTCTTATGTAACCTGCTCCAGTGTTCAAAGGCTGCTGAGTGCCCTCTCCTGCTTTGTCAGGCTCACATAAGGGTTTATCAAGTGTAGTGTGGGAAGGCATGACGCTTTGGGACTTTGGATGTGTGTGTGTGCGTGTGTGTGCGTGTGTGTGTGCGTGCGTGCGTGTGCAGCAGGTTTTCCCCTCCTTGCATTTATTCATCTGTGTATTGGTTTGTGTGTAAGATGTGTCTGCATCTCAGTACGCATGTCTGTGTTTGCATATCATTACATGCGTTCACTTGTGCTCCGATGTGCGTGCACGCGTGTGTTTTCTAACTCAAGGACTTTGTCCTCTGAAAGGTGTGCCAGCCAGTCAGCTGAGAGAGAGGAAAACAAGATCTGAAGCAGGCCGTGGTGTCAGAACTGGGACAAAGTCGACAGAGAAAACAAGGGAGGGCACGAGAGAATGAGAGACAGGGATGCAGAAATGTGGCGCCGGAATGTGTTGAACTGTGTTCCAGATGTTTGTGCATTGCAAATATCACAAACATAACATGGCAGGCGCAAGCAGAATTAGGCTAGCATTTAGTTAATGGCAGGTGTATTGTGCTTAGGTAACTTCCATCAACTTTCATTCACTGTTTCTGTGATCTTGATCACTGCTTCACTCATGGATTGATTATCCAGCTGAGTCACAATAAGTATGGATAATTAGGAAAATAAATATTTTCTTTCACTTTATTTAGAATGTAGGATGTGATTCTTCATCGTCCAGGAGAATCAAGTTAGTTTGAAGGGACTCCTGAAGTTGGAACCCCGATGATAAGAGTAAGTGTAGTACATTACATACTACAGGCCAAATTAGAGTCCGGACTTAAAACTCCACATGTAAGGATTAAACTGACATTCTGTGGCTCTACTGCATTGATTAGGTGACTGTGATAGCAGATAGAAAAGGGACTGCCTGACAGACGGACTAACTGCCCTGCCACCCACGCTGTTGACAAGGCAAGGTGCCTGATGACGTTGTCGTTCGGTAAAGTACAAACAGGAACGGCACTGACCGACCCGAGCACTCCTTGAACTTCAGATGAATTGCGGGTCTATCAGCAGCTGTTGCGAATGGACTTACCCCACAAAAATCAATCAGCACAAACATACTGGGAGGGCTGAGGTAGTGGAGCAGGAGAAAGGGGAAGCAAGCAAGTGTGTGTGTGTGTGCATGCGTGCAAGTTTGCGTGTGGGCTGGTCCAATGTGTTATGTACAGTGGTGATGCAGGAAAAACAGGGATCTTTCCAGAAAATCTTTTGATGTTTTCTCACATTGTCATAGTTCACCGTAGTCCTTCTGTCCCTTCAAAGCTGCTTTTTTCCACTGACCCAAGTTCAACAGATTGGACTAGTGGACTGAACCCAATGGAAAACTCTCCCACAAACCAGCCAAACACACACACACACACACAAAGTGTCAAGGTGTTCTTTTCAATGATTGAAAGGTGCCATTGCACTTGTTAACCGCTGACTTCCATCCACATATATATGTAAAACCGGACAGTTGAAGACCAGGTGGCATGGTTTAAGGAGCATCAGGCAGGCCTGCATACAGTATAGCGCTCCACTTGCCAGGTTGCCACGCCCATCTGGGTGCAGGGCAAGACACACTGACTAAGTGGCTGTCTGACTGCTTGGTTGGCATTACTACCTCAGTTGGCAAAGCTCTCCAGACTCACTAGATTTTTTATGCCCGTGTCCCTCTTTCTGTCATATTGTGTGTCTCTGCCTGCCTGTTGCCCCGGTGCATGCAAATGTGGGCCGAGGTATGCATTGGTTATCTCCTTTTGGAAAAGCAGTGCCCTTGTTGCTTCATATAGTCCGGATCTAGTGACCGGCCATTGATAAGGCTAATGCCTCCCGATAGCTACCAAGCTTTCAAGTCCCGTCACAAAACAGCCGGCTCCCTTTTATGTTGTTTTTCCAAGCCAAGGACAGACAGGCCTCCCTACAGGACCGAGCTGGCTAATCAGTAATCACTAACTTGCTGAGCCCAGCAGTCCCATTCAGAAGGGCTGCTTTTTCACTCCTTCTTCTTTGTGATCTTCCTTTGCTTCCTCTACTTCTTCCTTTCCTGCTTCATCTTCTATGCTCTGTTCTTATTTGTATTCTTCTTCGTTTTCCTCTTCTCAGACTCTAGCTACCCGGAAATTGAAAGCTTTTGATGATGCTTTTCTGCATGGTGGGTAAACTGAAGGGACCACCATTTCTTTCTTTTTATCTTTGTTTCTTTATGTCTCTCATTCTTTCTCTACTCACTTCTCTATTCTTCTTGTTGCATCCCTCCCCGTCTCCCTCCCTTGTTCTCTGTTGTTTCATTGCTCATCTTCTCTCCCTTCATTTGTGCCCAGTCGCAGAACAAATGCTGCCCCCTTAGCCTGCTGATGAATCCAGATACAGAAGGGGGGGATCAGGAGGTCTGGGGCCATAACTGTGCCACAGACACATGGTGTTATATTAAAACATTAGTACCACTATATGACTTTATTTAGGACTTGCCAAAGAAAACTGATTAGGTGACAGAGATGGAACAAAAGAGGAATCATCCTCGGCCACCCTGACTGGGCTTCTCCTTTCAGAGCCAACAGCAGCAGTTCCTCTCCAAACTTTTGCTGAGAAACGATCTGGCCATGCTTGGCCTCTTGTTCAAAGACACACCCTCCCATGTCCCTCTGTTCAATCTGACAGTCTGTGTAGTCAGTCCAATTAGCTCTACATAGTTTGTAGTCCTCACCTGCACCACATGCTGTACGGTGCACAATTATTTGTTTGCATTTGAATGTATTGACTGTTAGTAGTAACTATGATGTAGTTAATCAATCGAGCTATAGAAGCAGTTCCGTCTTCGTAGACCCTAGATGAGGCAAAGGGTAGGAAGTCTATGCTGCTTTACAATGAAAAACATCACTTGATTACAAAAGTGAAGATTTGTGTTAAAGTAAACTTTAACGTAAAGATCCCCTCCAGACATGTTTTAAGACACATAAAAGCACTCTGCTTGGAATAAAAGCTTGTGTTTTATATGTTTTTTTCCACAAAAAAGTTATGTAATTAAAATGTCTTACAATTACACTTTCTACTGCCCTGATTGAAAATCTATGAATAGGCAAACATTGTTCATTACAAAGATTTAACTTCTGACCACAAAGTGTCTGCTACTACACTTTAAAAAATCTATTCCTAGTGGATGTAGGCTTCACGTTTCCACTTCACACTACTGGATCATAACTGGCTTTCAAACTAGTCGAGATGTCACCAAATCATGCTTGAGCGACCCACAATATATTGCACTGTATTATATAAGTAAGATCACTGATATCCAATGATTAGTCTTTTCTATTCCCTTGTGCCTCTGCTGCAGAAAACAGGGGGGGTCATTCACTGATGTCCAAGGAATATTGTCTAGTTTGTGTTGATTGCTCTTTACGGAGTGAATGCCACTTTCTTTGTAAATTCTTCTTTATAAATTAATGTTCTATGACTGGCAGCATCCCTCAAACATTTTACCTCCGTGCTCCTATCCCAATTAGGGATGATTACAGATTTTGTTGGTACGATTATAAATAATCACGGTTTTACGATTATTACGCATTAATTAATTTCACAACACTAATAATGACTTAAGTTGATTTTTAATATTTAATTACATTAACAATTATATCTCTATAATATGTAAGTATTATTAATATAAGAGGAATAGTGACTTTTATCCCCCAGGGTAATTGTTATAAAGGAGGGGAATAAACTGAACTGTTACTGTGATCAGCTCTCATCCATACATATGTTTTAGTGAAAATGAGAGAAAAAAATTGAGTGCATTGTTAACTGAAATGCATTTCATTGGTAGCCTATAGTCCTGAAAGTATATAAGCTCATGATGTATGTTGGTGTTTTACACCTGGCAACATTTTCTCAACACAGACAGGAGGATGATATAATGTTAAATGTTCAGTGACTGAAGGTCTAGAGAGGACTACATTCTGTCTTCCATAAAGGACTTGCACTGTGTGGAAGCTGCTCAGCAAATGCTTTGACCGTGGCGTGCGCCCATTGAAAATACTGGGCCTCATAGCGCGGCGGTGCTGTTTTTGCGGTGCGTCTGAAAGGTTATACCTGCTTTGTTTGTATACGTTACACTGAAAGCTCGACTCTCACCGCTACGGCATCAATTGTAAGTAACATCAACTTGCTACGTTATTTAATATAATTTATTAGGCCTACCTTTACTTGGGTGTGCAAAGGTGGATGGTGATCTCGCAGGTGCTGCATCAAGTTTAATGTAGTTATTTGCTCCTTTAGCAGGAACCTTTTAACGGTTTTTGAACAAGTGATCCGTCATCTTCAGTAACGCCCTGGTCAGACTTGGTGTACCCGAAATGCTCCAACACTGCCGACTTCAGCCGTTTCTTTGGTGGAACTAAAGCTTCACAGTTTGGTCCCTCTGCCGTAGTTAAGCACGACACTTAAGCTGGTGCACCGCTCCTGTAACTTTGTTTTCGTTTTGTGCAAGTTGCCACAGTTTCGTTCCGTGCAGCAGAAACACTCGGTGTAGCGGAGCCTTTACGATTAATTGACCGTGACGTTTTAAAGCGCGGTTAATAGTGAAATCCGATAATCGCTGCATCCCAAATCCCAATATGTAAAAGCTTCAGAGTTCAGTAGTTCACATCTTATTAATACAATGATATTATCTACATTGTTGGTATACGTTTCTGCTATAGGATGAATCTCAAAACAGGACTGTTTTTTGGTGTCTACTTTACAGTTTTTACTGTAAAATGAGGGTCACCAGGGATTGTGTTGTTGATTAGTGCCATTATTACCTCACCATTTAATGACATTTTTGGCTTCTAAGACTCACTGTCTGGTCCTTTCTTGTTGAAATAACGAGTGAGATAGCGAGTGTCAGTTAAAATGCTGTTGTTAAATCATAATAAAAGAAACTTGGAAAATGAAATTAGCCACTTGCTATTACAGAGGTAGATTATTTTTATAGGACACACTGTATATCGTTTCTGAGGGTTTGCAGGTTGACCCCACTGCTAACCCACAAACTAGTTCACCAGCTGGCCCAGATGCATTGTGGGTAGAGGAAATAACCTCAGTGATGAGGAACGTGTTATCGGTTCTGTCCAGGACATCCTTACAGTAATGTCACCCAGCAGCGTGCGTGCGTGCGTGCGTGCGTGCGTGCGTGTTTGTTTGTTTGTGTATGTTTGTTGGATTACTAGATAAATCTGAGGGGTCATCTCAGATTTTCTGTCTTCTTTCTAATTTGCTTAGTGCTTGTGAATTGGTTATTAAGTTTACTTTATCAAGCACCTAAAAATGTATACAAAACTGACAATATGAAAGTTGAACCTCCCTGAATTGAATATGTAATCTCTGGGGTTAAAAATGTAGGGAACCTGTGCTTTATGGTATTATTCATTGAATTCCAACATACCTCGGGATATGCAAACACCTGTGGCAACTGTTCATTCAACTAATTTTGAACAGGTTGACAAGCCAAGGGTGGGACTTGTAAACAAAAAAGATTAGTAAGTTGAGCAGCAACATATTTCTAGTTTTTGCTAAATAAACCTGTAATTTAAACTTAAGAAACACAAACTCAACACATTAAGACATCCAGACATTGCGTAAGTGTCATTATGAGTGTATTGTATTAAGCTTTGTACGTACGTCCATGTTCTTAAGTAGTTTGGGACCACATTCGGCACTGCCATCATCTTCTGCCCCCTCCTCTACTGCCTCCACTGCTGGGTAATCAGACCCAGATGGTACCTGGTACAGACACCAGCAGCTTGTTTTTTGCCTTTTGTGAGTCAGACGCTGCAATCAGTAGCCAGGAAGCCCAGAAGTGAGGTGTGGGCCTTCGTGAGGCCATACTGGGGTGAACAGAGGCTTAGGAAAGGAAAGACAGGAGGGAGGGGGTGACTTAATAAAACAGCAGTTTGGCTGGACTCTGTAAGTGTATTTCACAACCATTTACTCTAAACTAAAATTAGGGAGTGCATGTGTGTGCAGGGAACATCCCAGTCTGCCTATCATGTATTAGAACGCAGCGATTCAATATTCGGCCTGCCCACTGATACTGTTGAGGCACTGCTCTTTGGCCATTAGTATTATTTTTCAATGCCATACTGTCCCAACTGGGAAAGAGAGGACATGACTGTGAGTGTTTTTGTCTATGCATGTGTGTCTGTGTGTGTGCGCAGACATTTATGTGTGTATGGAGATTGGGAAAAGAATGTGGTATTGTGCATGTTGTAGGTAGGTGGCAGACAGTGTGTGCATGAAGATAGATGGGAACACCGGGCTTTGGGAAGCAGGAATGTCCGACAGACAGACATTAAAGACATACGATATGAAACCCCGCTGTGCTTCACCCTTCTCCCCACCCACACTCGTGATATTAACTGTGGCCCTGCCAGGACCCCACATTCCCAAGAGCTCTCGAGTAAAGAAACACCAGGAACAGGCGTGTTATCCATAAAATACATGTTAACTGATGACTCTTGCTTTTTAAATTTTCCAAGCACCCCTTTTATAGGCTTGCTTGCATGAGACTGGAAGGTTTTCACTGATTCTTGATACGGACATGTATTACACACAGGTAATATCAACTATTACCTGCTACCAAGGTAGCAGCTACACTTCCTTGGATCCACACAAGTAAACATTAGATCATAATGTAAAACAATTATGTAATTAAAAATCCAAGGCACAAGGGAACAAAATTAGGGTTTCATGTTTAAAACGGTTAATTCACACTGATAAGTGCCCTCCTTTCTCTGACACGGTTGATGTGGAGTAGTCATGCCACTGCAAACACTGATGTGATAGAGTGCCAACGGAAATAACAGCAGCCGTCCCTCCTCTCTTCTCCTCTCTCCACCCCAGCTGATAAGATTAGACCACTGCGGCCTGTGTCAACTCTGGTTCTAATTGTGAAGCTCTAGTCTCGTGCTTTGGAGGACCTGATCATGATTTTTTCTTTTGCTTTAACACATGCTTGACTGAAGTTTGAGATAACGCTTGTCTCTTTTAAACATGTGTTGCTTGTTGTCCTCCACACATGTTGATTTTAATATATCTTAAACCTTAGGTTTGAAGCAACTACCAGCGACCACACCCTGAGGCTAAGTTTTAAAATGGTGAAATTGTTGACTCTTTTTGGTCTTTTATCTTTTCCCATTAGTCCTTAATAACCCTAATTCTCTTTACACATGTCCCAGTCCATCATGCATAAACAATTTCAAATGAATGAAAATCAGGTTTCATTTTGAGTAATTTCATACAGAATAAATCATGTAGTAACTTTCCCCACCTACTTTGTTATGCCCCCAATATGTACATTGCTAGCAGGAGCCTTTGATTCTCTGTGGGTTTCCTTTTTATAAAACTGGGAGTTTGGAGAATTAAGAGTTGTATTCAAGATATGTAAACTGAAGATGTTGACTTTTATTTAAGCCATAACGGTTAGGAAGAATGGGGTTTTGCTCTTAAATGCCTAGAAAGTGAAAACACAAGCTGCGACCTGACAGTAACCAGGACATGAAAGTATTTACAGTAATTTAAAGTCAAAGAACAGAAGGAAAGAAACCAATGCTATAGGTCAAATGATATACTCTGGTTTTTAAAGTGTAAAGTTGTGGGAATGCTTTCTGTATTGAACAGATAGAGGTATTTTAATTAAATTGATTGCGATGCTCGACGTTCACGTACTGTGCTGTATGTAAAGTTTATATTTTGATCCATGTCCTAGATTTTTATTTTTATATTCAAATTATCTCTGCCTCTGTGTTCACATGATGAAGATTTCTATGTTTGGCATACGCTCAAGTTTCTCTTAGCTTTCTTCCTGTTTTGAATTTGGTATTTTTCACACTTTAACACCTCTTGGTCTAATCGACCTCTGGTCTGAATGAATACACCTCGGACTCTGCTTTGTGCGGTTGTTCTGTTTGCTGGTGGATCTGTGGTTAACTTGTTCACAGTTGGCACACACACATAAACAGAAAAACCCCACAAACAATATGAATGTGGGCTATGTGTGCTATATGTGACATAAGCTTTAATCCAGATGAAATACATGATCGTGGCTCATGAATGACTGAGTTCACATTTTGCACATGCTTAAATCACAACAAAATGAATTCACTCATTATTAATATTTAGTTATGTAAAACACATTCTTTAGCCATATAAAGAATGATTCCTGAAACGTGTCTGTGGTGTAAGTGTGACTGATAGCAGAGCAGCTGTTTCCTGGGGGCTGCACCACTGTCTCTGCCATGAGTGCTGCCGGTGGCCGTGCTGCACTTGTTCCCGTCCAGCTGCCTGCCCTGCTCTGCTTGTTTCTGTTCTCCAGAAACATTTAGTACCTTCCACTAATAGAGGGCGCCAGTCAGACTGGATAGTGCAGCTGCTGGAAGGTGTAGAGGAAAGTGCCAGTGTGCTGCTGCTGAGAGCTCTAGAGGCAAGCAGGATATACAATACATGTACACACATGCACTCAGATGCCAGTTTTTTAGGTACACCTAGCTAAAACTATTACATGTATTAGAATACAACAGTCCTATAATAAATCCTACTATTGTGAGGTTCAGGTAAGTTCAGTGAGGTGTTTTTGTGATTTAGCCTACTCTCACTGATATAAAGGGGTTGGACCAAATAATGACATAAAGAAACACTTGCTGTACTGTATAACTTTATACAGTACAGCACCGCAAACTACATCCTCCAAAATGACCATAATGTGGAGCGCTTCTCTAAAACATTTTCTACAAACACTGAATGTTGTAAACTTGAAGAAGGACTTTTGTATTAGACTGCATTTGTTTTAGCTAGGTGTACCTAACTGAGTGTACAGAGAGAGACAGTCATGTCAATATACTTAACATCTTAAACTGACCTTTCAAATCTAATTTTATATTCAGTACAAGTGTTATTTAATTTTATGAATCTATGTATGTGTTTGTTTCCTTGCTTCCAATGCTATTTCAATTCTTTCACACACTTTTTGGCACAAAATGTCGAATCCTGAGTGTATCCTGGATGAAGTAAATCATTGTATCAATATCAATACAGAGCAATTGATTTCACAGGAATCTTAAAACTGTCCCATCCCAATTTTACTTTTCAAAAGGGATAATAATTTTACATTCAAAACAAACCTTATGACTTATTAGCGGAGACGGTTACGACACCTTTATCTATAACTATGTAATACTCTTAACAAATAACGGCTCAGCTCATGATGCTGCAGAAAAGTAGTGTACCAATATGCTGAGTCAAAACGAAAGCTCTCAGCTGTTCCAAACCTGCAGCCTGCCGCTCGCCACACCTCACACTTCACCTTTTGTTTCACATCCTTCTCTGGCAAACCCAAAGAAACATCCTGTTTGCTGCTGATCAGAGGCTATCAATGTATCATTATGTCAGCTTACCTCCATTTGACACATTTCAACAGGCAGTTGGCCACACAGCATGTTTACAGTATCTCTGCTCTCCCAACCTTTTGATTATGAGTCACTGCAAAAGCAGTTAACACAAGTCAAACTGTGACTAAATTGAAAGCAATGAAATGAAAACTTTTTTTTAATCTTATCGGTGTTCAGGGTGTTAACTTGTGCATACTTTTACTTTACTTGCACAATTATTATCTTTTCTCAGGATAGCTGAATCTACTACCAAGTGTGTGTATTTGAAATGAGTGAGTGACCTACCTCTATAGACAGTTAGTTGATGTATTGTTTCAGGGTTCACCAAAGGTACAGTTAGTCTTCTAACATATTGGCTCCTGTTAATCAGTGATGCCGCCATTCCCCTTTCATGTACAGTAAAGTGCCCATGCACAGTGGCGACACAGATTTCAAAGAATCATTCCAAACATGGCAATTATCAACTAATCACATGGGAATCAGTCCCCCTCTTGTCATGTGGACTCATTTTGCCCGACAACAGTTAAAGTTTAGTCAGATCCCTCTGGGAGTGAAGGAGAGTTCTTCACAACGAGCTCGATCACAGGACCTTTTTCAAGTGGCTAAATGAAGAGAAAAACAGGCAAATACCTCAATCCAAAATAGAAAACGGCATTGGAATGTTTTGAGGCATGGGGAGGTGACATAGGAATTAGCTGTAATCAGAAAAACACTTGAAGAATGCTGCTGCTTTGTGCCAGAGATCACTGTTGTTAAGAGTAACACAAATGGAAGATTTTTAATGATATACTTCTTCACATCCATAGTGTTCTGCCGCCGTGAGAGTTGATCGATCATTAAAGCTACAGCATGCAATGTTCTGACATTAAAAGAACAATAAAGAAAGATATCATACCTCATCAGTCTGTGTCTGTGACTTTGTGGTGACATGTTCTATTACCCCTTTGCTTAACACTGGTTTTGTTAGTATATACAGACAACCGTGGGTGGGACCAGTGTTGCGTAGACGTCATAGCAACAACAGTGGCGAAGAGCAACAGGAATAAAAGTAAGTAAAATCCAGGCTAACATAAACATAAATATGGTTTGAGCAAGGTATATTTTCTAATAATGAAAAGTCCACTTCATGTTCACACTGGCTTTTTACAAATTAACCAAGAGTATCCGTGATGTCATAAAGACTGACAGGTACAGTAACTCTTTCATTGGACAGTTTAGGTGAATGCTGCAAATACATGGAGTTTGACACAAGCTTAACGCGTTTTCTGACTGATCAGGGAAAATCCTCATCACCATGGTAACTAAATTATTTCCATAAATATTTATGTTGCTTATACAGATTGCTTTTACGATTACTTTCTTAACAGTTCACTATCAGCAGAGGGGATCTAATAGTTTAGCTGTTTAGCTTTTGAATTCATACTAAAATCACATATGTACTAGGGGAGTGAAGAGACACTTAGCTCACGAGACGAGACACAAGATTGGGTTCACGAGATGGAGATGAGATTCTAACACTATTTTTAGGAAATCTGAAATGCCGAAAGATATGAAAATTTTAAGTATTAAACATTTAATTTCCTGCTTTCTGGTGAATTTTGCTCCCCAATTTATGGTGGAAATGTCTTTATTTTGTAAAGGAAAACACAAAATTCAGGAGGCATGTGACAATTCTAAATCTAAAACTATAACAGAATATAATGCGTTATGGCTCTCAGTGTTGCTTTTGGATATATTTTCTCCTGTAGATCAACTTTTCTCTTTTAAAATCATCCCTGGTGAGACAACACACATGCAGGCATGAATTTGTCTTTGCTCCTCTTTTGTTTGGGGAAGTAACTCTTTTAATATTCATGTGGCATCTTTTCACCTCAATGACAAATTATTTTATTTTAAACTCCTTACTTCATGATATAAACTCCTAGACTTTAAAGCTCCTCTCTTTCACCAGGCTTTTTGCTAATGTTCAAAACCTTCTGCACATCCATAATCTATCCCACATATCAGTGTTCTCTGTAATATTACGAGACTAACGTCATCATTTAATGAGAATTCATGATCATTTTTAAGTCTACCTGGCCTAAAACCCTGCCCTCCAGACCTTCTGACGGATACAGAAACCCATTTAGGACTGCACGTTAGGATTGACAAGGAGGTGGAAACAAAACTAACTGAAAACACTACTGATCAGGCAGAAATCTCAACACAAATCCACACACATTAACTACAGCACCTTTTGATAAATTGCAGCTCACAGTCCCAAGCAGGGCAAGGTTGCACCTCAGTGTTTAGATGTTTATATTGCAAAACTCTACCAGTTACATTACCACTCGTAACAACTAGTATTGGGCAAGTTACTCAGAAATTGTAATAAGTTACTGATACTCCTTAAAAATTTATTTTCTTAACACAACACGGTCAATGTCGGAGACCCACCTTCAAATAAGTTCTAAGCAAGCATGTGTAAGGAACCTACCTAATAAGGATATGTTAATGTTAGAACACAGATGGGTTATCGAGGTTAGAATGCTGTACATAGCTGCTATCGATAGCACCCCTCTCCTCCTCACCGCGCACCCGTGGGGCCACAGTTAACGAGAAACTGTGAGAAACACTGAACTGTGCGTTTACAGATGTTTCTGGTTTCTCCTTAAAGCCTGTTTCTTCCATGCTGGCATTTCACTGACTTGCTGCAACGTAACACCGCCCCCTGGCTATCAGATCGCCAATCCCTGATCTCAAGTAGCCATGATCAGACGATATGAAAATAGAGACGATCGCCCAACCCTAGACATAATAATGGCTGTAGCAACTTTCAGCTGTTGAAATGGCTCTCTCCCTCGTTCTCCATTCTTGAAGAACATAAGGCTGCTGACCTGCAGCGTTGTCGCACATTCACGTCAAGGATGGTGCGTTCCGTAACGCAGCGTTACTTGGGTTAGTAACTGTAATATTATTACTGTTTTGGAAATTGGATCATTAGATGGCGGGCCAGAACATCGTCAACTGACCATTTATATTCCAATATTTACTTTATTTTGTAGGCACAATGACTTAAGACGAAGTGGTAATGTGAGTAACCAGCCGCTATAATTATAATTGTTTTGCCGCTATCAGTTTTGCCTATTGCCGACCACTGCACCACTAGTTACTGGAAGAAGTAAGAATATTACAGTAACGCTGCCCAACACTGGTCACAACTGTCTGGACTCAGGGCGAGAGTGGATTCACTTGATTACTATGCTGATTTCACATTAGCTGGGCAGAGATGATTCGCTTTGCTAGTTGACCTTATTACTTATGCAATTTACGAGTGGTCCAGACCTGTCGTAAGACTCGTGTGCAAATAGTCTGCTATTAAGGTTTTCACGAATGGATTGTATATGTCATTACTTAGAAACAATTTTTTGTTTGAAAATCCTATAAAAATTACACTTCTTTACGCTCAATTCCGCACAGGAGGCATTGTTTTCGAAGGTAATTTACCCGGTTATCTGAAGTTGTTTAGTTAGGAGTGTTGAACAGCTGAATGCGACACTCGTAGGAGCCCACCGTACAAAAAAAGTACGACAAAGTTAAAAATACAAAAACGAGAAGCCCTTTGTTTACTTAAATAAAAGCTGAAATAAACTTTTGAAAAAAAAAGGTCAATGAGTGAAGACTTAGTCGGGTACTCCGTTTAATCCCATATGGATTGGGCCAAATATTTGGCACAACACTGAAATGAAAACTCTTTTCATTTCTGATTACCTGTAGATAGCACATATAGTACTGAGTATGCAAAACACTGCCTATCTTCAGATTAATAGTTCCATACTGTTGTTATTCTGTATGTTTATGTTGCTGTAACAGAAAGTAAGATTTTACATGAACCAGGCCCTGTAGCATCAGCTGATTGTGGCCATTTTGGTTTGTCTCTCTGAACTTCCCCTTTTTAAGTTAGCTTCGTCCAAACTTCCCTTCACGATCATGAATGAGTGGAATTTGAAAGTAGAGCTACACTATGAACAAACCTCTGGTCCATTCATCATTGTGACACTCACTCAACGCAATAGACTTTTACTGGTGCTCAAATAACCCTATATGGATGGTTGTCTCTTTTGAATATTCTGCGTGTCCCATGGCTGAATCATTCAGAATCCAGGCTTGGTTATAAAATAAACGTTTGTCACAGCGTGTCAGACCTCTTGAACTGAAAATGAACCAAAGATTAAATAACCTGTTAGATAAGAAAACATGGTGGGATACTTGCCTCGGATTGTATCTTAAGAACAAAACAGTCATATTTATGTGTATGCATGACTGTATGTGCATACATGTGTGTCCATCCATATCTCCCTGCCTTTTATATCAGTGAGCTCCCTTATGATTCTGACTGATCTGTGGATTAAACACTGAGCGTGTTCCCAAAAGGGACCAAGTCCCAGGTGTTTCAGACACCATAGTGCCCTAGCTCTCTTATTTGCGTACACAGATGTTTAAGCTTCCACCTTCTGTATATATACTGCAGTTCTGCAAAATCCCCCAAGCCTCATTTTAAATCATACTTGCTAACATTTCACCCAAGAGTGTGTTTGAGTGTGGTGTTTTGTTGAGGGACGTGCACATTTGACACTTTTGTATTATACAGAAGTAATTTTGTCTAGGGAGCGTGTGCGTGTGTGTGTGTGTGTGTGTGTGTGGCCAGTGGAGGTTATGAATGAGCCACAGCTGCATGGCCCACTGGTCAGTATGGACAGCTGATGAATGAAGTGGAAATTATTAAAATAAACTGCTGGGTGATGCAGCAACATTCATGCGTCTGGCCTCAAAATCTCCCCATCGATATCTTCCTCACACATCTGGCTTTACAAAGATGCACACCCTGTTGATGCAACGGACACAAATATTTAAAACACCATAAGGTCACCAAGTTTGTTCATGCACTTAGCAGGAACTCCCACGAGATTATGAGTTGATGCTAATTTTGTGCGATTTCATATGAAACAGGCTTGCTTTGCATAAAACAAGGACAGATACGTGTGCTATAGAAGGGAGTGGTGGTAGCAACAGATGGACAGAGAGGTGACAGAGTGAGAGAGACAGGGCTGGTGATGGATAGACAGACAGAGAGAGAGGAGAAGAAAAAGGGCAGCGATAAGGACAAAGACATCAGTCACGTTTAGGGGTTTTTTCCCTCCTCCCCTTTGTGAGTGGACCTTGATCCAAGCCACACAGACTCTACTGTGTCATGGTGTGTGTGGCCCTGTGTCTGTGTGGGCCTGCAAGTGGTGACTGGACAAATCATGACTCAGCAGAAATAGAGCCACATAGAATAGAATAGAGCACAGCTTCATTGTTGAAGTAGGTTTCTTTGGCCTCACATTAGCCGCTATTCAGAGCACAATAGATCTGACTCTTTTCACAGAACATGAAGTATGAGCTAAGAAACCTGATTTGGAGTTTCTTTAAATACACTATGATACCTGCATTTTAAAGAACCTTTAACATGAGCTTGTGTAACTTTTCCTGAACAGCAGCCACTGCAGCCGCAAGTGCAGTTGCAACACAAATGCTGATAGCTTACAGTGGAAACCTCTTACAGCGATCACATCTGTTCAGGTCAAATTGATCACTATAAGAGGATGTTAATTATAACTTGTTTTTTTTTTCTTCTTTATTTTCATGCAGATTACCAGCTGCATCATTTGTTGATTTATTACATGAATATAGAAAAATGAAACAGACACCATCACTGTTTACTGAATTTCAGTGACTGTTTCAAAATACAGTGTAGCTGTATTAAACGTACTGTACAAATTAAATGACTGTAGGCTACTGTGTATAATTCACTTTATTGTATATCTTAACTGCAGTTCAAATTAGAATTAGGCTGTAGCCTAAAACAGTATTGCGCTGTTTCGAAATACACACAGGCGCTGGTTTCATTGCATTTCTACATTTTTAACAGGCATGAAAATAAATTGTAGGCTATCAGAGTTTAAAAACAAACATATTCATAAAATATCCATGTTGTCATGTATGAAAAGACCCAAAATGAACACCCAAGCTTTTTGATCAAAGTAAGCTACTGGTCATACCAGACCAAGTAACATTATAGCAGAATTAAGCAATGATACATTTTTCTGCATTTATTTTCATTTGTAAGAGGAAGATTGTGTGTATCTTCTGTCATGTCTTCTGTCACGTCTTCTGTCTCATTTCTTTTAAACATAGTTTTGCATTTGATGTGTAACCACAAAGGATTAAGTAACACATTATTTGAAATACAGTGAACTGAGCTCAAGAACAGTGGTCCAAAAGAAAACAAAAAACTCAGTCCTTGTTTGGTTGCAATGGCAACTTACTTACAGACTTACTTACTACTTATCAAGTAAACTCTTAATCTCAGTGATCAACAACTTTATCAACAATCTAAAATGTTTCAAACAGGCTCTGCAAGTAAACAGGAATAGCAGTTAATTCTTGCAAAAAGACAGTCTTAGTTTACCCGTTGCAGATGGAAACCTCACTTTATGTACTGTTAAAGGTAGTCAGATGAGCTTGGAAATGTGGGGCAAATGGCTCAGCTGAGGTGCGCTTTAACAAATCAACCAATTTGACTTTGCTGCATGTCATTTAACAATGTTCTCACACATACACATTCAAACATGTACTGTATGTGTGTGTGTGTGTAATTCACATGCATGTGTGTGCTTTCCTGCATCCTTGTGTGTGTGTGTGTGTGTGTGCGTGTGCGTGTGCGTGCGTGTGCGCGTGTGCGTGTGTGTGCGTGTGTGTGTGTTTGTGTGTGTGTGTGTGTGAGTGAGTGTTTCAAACACTTGCACTTGCAGTTCCTGTTTGGGGAGGTCCGCTGGTCCTGGCAAACAGTGTCTGGTCTTATCTCTTGTGTTTTATGTTCCTAGCGAGCCGGGGGCACAAGCAGCCCTTTGTGGCCAAGAGGTGGCTGGTCTCGCTCCAGACCGACCCATGCAGCTGTTCACCACTGTTCCATGTATCCAAGTGTGTACGTGCCTGTGTGTGTGGATACATGTGTATATGTGTGCCTGCATGCATGTATGTCTCTACTTCTAAGTGTGTCTGTATGCAACGCTTCGTGCATGTGTGTATTATGTATGTACTGTACATATGCTTGCTTGAGTAGTACTATACGGTAGCTGTATGTGTTTGCGTGTGTAGTTTGTAGTGCAATATTGCCCGCAGAGCCTACAATTCCTCTTTCATTTCATTTAGGAGATTTTGACAGCTCTTGTCCCGTCATTTTCTCTCAGTGACTGTGAGTGATCAGACTGCAGGTTGGGGACAGGCAGACCTTAACACACAGAGGCGCTGAGTATGAGTGTGGTCAGTAGGCCTGCATGTACGAACTCCTGCTGAGTATGTCGTCGACATACTCATGGGTCTCTTTTGCTTTTTCTCTCTTTCTCCCTCTCCTTCACCTGAACCCTGTTGACACCACCGATCCCCTCAGTGGAGGTTCACTGCTCGGTAACACAAAGTGTATTGTGCATGTGACCCACTAAGAACTACTAAAAGGAGCCATCGGTGAAGCCAGCACAAAGCCACGTGCTGTGTTGGCAGTTGAGTGTGGAGAGGGCAAGAATGTGGCCCCCAGACTCAGCTTCTGGTTATTCAGTGGAAGGGGGGGATATGAGGCATGGTTTTGGGCATTAATAATATTTCGAGACTGAAAAATAACCTGTGATCAGAGAAAAGTTTGTTTTTAAGCATTCCTAGCAACTACTATGTCTACTTTCATTTAATTTGATTTAATTTGTAATGGTGAACGTGCACAGCATCCAACTGCATCGCGTTCTGGCTGTGCTCCGGCTCAGTCGCAGCTCTTTGGCAGTTTTAATGTCAACAGGAAAAGTTTCAAAAGTGGAGCATGTTTACTTCAGCAGCCATTTTTATAATATAGTTTAGCATTGTTTCGCTGACATTTGGCATTCTCTATTATTTTGTTAACTCCCGGTAGCGCCTGTTACCAAAACCATGACTACTGGGGGCGGGCTGGACAAGCAGGCTTAAAAAAACAGAAGTGGTTTTAGACCAGTGCCCAAACCTAAGACAAGCCCAAGTCAGAAGATTTACAAAATCAAGCCAAGTCCGAGACAAGAGGAAAAACATCTCAAGTGACGGGCCTGGCAGCATAAGGTTTTTTTTTTTCCCTCTTCTCCTTTTTTTCTCCTCTGCATCTCACAGTTGCTCCCCAGCCTTAGGGAGAGACCAAACCATAGCAAACATGCAACACTTGTTGTACATGGTGACTAGTAAAAACATGCTGCTTCCACCCAAGTTCCCTCCCATTTGAAATGTATCGGATGAGTCGACCTCTCCCCTCCGTGGCCTTGTCACTTCCTCTTTCCAGTGGTGTCCCCCTCCAGAGGGAAGCAGTAGACGGGTCACAAATTTGGCAGGTTGAGCTGTCAGCACAGGTTTCATGGCTTAAGTGGGGTACGTGAGGGATTGGGGTGGGACGCACAGAGATGGCAGGACTCGGTGTGGGGTCACAGCAGATCTGATTTATTACTATTATCACTGTGAACTCTATGTTCTTTAACTCCATCACTCCTTCAGCTTTCTCCCTTTCTGTCTTTGTGTGCAAGTAGTTGTTCTCTGGACCATCAAGCCTTCACATACAGCTCACCTGCCATTCATGTCAGTATGCAGATATCATAAGCCCCTTTTCCACTGTGCGGTACCAGCTCGACTCAACTCACCTTTTTTTGGTTTTACATTGTGGAAAAGTTGTACCTGCTACCAGCTACTTTTTTTTGTTTTACCTCTGTCAAGGTTCCAAGTGAGTGATACTACAATGTGACGTGAAAACACGGCAGACTACTGATTGGTCAGAGAGAATCGTCACTATTCACATCATTCATTCAAATTTGCTTCTGAGAAGTTTTGAGGTGAGAAATCAACTGTGTAGATTTCGAATATTGACAGTTTGTCAAGCAGTGATGGCAGAATAAAAATGTGTTTGAAAGTTTTCAGAGTTGAGGAGCTCCGCAAGTGGCAGTGGGGGAGCTCGCGAGGCCAGCCAGCCACTTGTTCACAGAGCCCTTTGGGCCAATACTGGGACAGTATACTGTTTCAGCTCCCTTAGAAGCTGAAGTTGTGAGTGAAGTTCCAGTTACAGCCAAAAACAAATTATCATTATAAACACAAAACATGTGCATTTGATTGACAACAAGCACAAACTGAAGCAGTGCACATTATTTCTCATTATACATGAATAGTATCCATTCTGACATTGGTTAGAATTAAGAATTTTGCTAATGAATTTAGCTGAACATGTATTTTGGCCACTCAGTAGCTCCCCCTATACTCCCTCCCCATTCCATCCCACGATTGGTCATCATCCAATGTTAGTAGTGGTAGTAGTAGTAGTCAAAAAACTGGTAGCACTAGTACTAGTAGTATTCATATTATTTTCAGGCTTGGTTTGTTTGTTTGTTTGTTTGTTTGTTTGTTTGTTTGTTTACATAACTTCAATTTCATACACATACACCGACACAAACAACTAAATTGCCCATGGCCAAACACACACACACTGATAAAATTCTTTGTGATGTAATGTTTGTTTTGTTAGATCTATCTCTGTTAATGGTCTGTTAATGAATTAATTTAAAAAGAACATCTTCAAAAAAAAAACATGCTAATATTCAAGACACTGCCAGGGTTCTTTTCATTGGGCACATACCAGCTGAATATCAACATTACCCTTGTAGTTTCATGCCACTGTAGCTCTGTGGACAGCACCAATGTGTATTTACATTTTGCATTTTTTTATTTCACTGCAAGGTTCACTGGTTTTGGGTGGGGTTGTGTCAGAAAATGGGTCGGAATAGATCTAACTTGATTTTTTTATCAACTCCCCACAGACCACTGATGCTTTATTAGAGCCATCAGTTTCTTAGTTTAAGTCAAAACAAGAGGAGAGACAGTGTCTCTTTTTCTCTCTCAGAACAAATGATACTAACCTGCAAAAACAGGACAAGAATCCATGTCTTTGTCCTCCTATGAAATGCCTGCAGCTCTTCCCCTCTGCCTCCTTTCTCCCTGTCTCCCTCCTCTCTTTTCTTCGTGGTTATCTATTATTTCTTCTTTATCTTACCTTTATCTTTGATGATCTGAAACATCTCTGTCAGCATTGTGTGTTTTTGTGTGTTTATATTTCAGTGTGCCCTGACCCCTGTGAATGAACATCTGCCTGGTCGTGCTAGCGAGGGACAAACAGAGGGGGTGATTTCTTAACAGGCCTCAAATAAATCGCTTTACAAAGGGGAATGGGGAGGACACTGAGGTCTGCCAGTCATCAGATTCTTTTTCCAGTTAACCTGGGATTTGAAAAGATAGGTGAAACTCCTTGAACAAACGCTGAGGACACCAAAGAATTGAAAACTACTCAGTCTTTCCCTGGGTGGCGATGGGACGGGCTGTTTACTCAGGCTTTGGACTGACTCACAAATCAAAGAGTGTGTCAGAATGGAGAGATTAGGGAGCCAGAATAGGTTTGGGATACTACCTGTAACCTTGTGTCTTTGTTGTCACCCACCTGGATGAACTGGTAACATTGTGTAACACGCGCACACACAAACAGACACACATACAACAGAGGAACGTTCTAATACCCTGATAAAATGCAGCTGTTTATCTTCTGCTTCAGAACTGAAGATGCCCAGCAAAGGATGTTTGAAGCACTAATGAGTGTAGCATTGTTCATAGTGGGAGATTCCCCTTCCACTGAAGCATTCGGCTGCTCTCAGTGTGGCCCGTCCCAGCAGCTGCTGTCATTTCAGGACACGACACGGGCCTTAAAGCACACCATACACTGTCAGCACACTCATGCAAGGAGCTAAGGAGAGAGATAGAGCGATGGAAATACGCAACAACGATGACAGAGTTTCAAAGAGAAAGGGGAAGTTGCAGCTTCTCTGCAAGAGCTACGTGGTTTGTCATTCATCAACTGTAATGAATATTATCAGATGCCATCAGACAGGTTTGGATAGAATTACAACACAAAGCACATAGTCAAGTCAGGTTCTACTGAATAAAATTTCGTGGTGTAGTTGACTTACATTTGTTTATCAGGAAGCACGTAACTGATGTGCTCAGCCAGGAGCTCAGGTTTCAAAGACAAGGCTGGATAATGGAAGACGTTTAAAAAGCTATCTCAGACAATGCAGGATCTTAAGTCCTGGATGTCTTGCTCATCATTCATCTGATCCCATTTCCTGACTTCTGAAGATTGAGGGATCTAATTCAAACCTCTCTTCTTTTCAGCTGCTTTGTACTCTCACTGTATTCACTCTGGGGGAAAAAAGGAAATATGTGTTTTGACAACTTCACATTTCACTGGCTTTCATGCTACAGCTTCCCCGCCTCCCCTGCACCATCACGCCTTCACTTCTCTCCCACTCTTTGCGTTCCTTCAAGGTGAATTGAACCTTGTCTTACTGTTAAATGAAGCTCTGCAGGAACTCAGGAGAGAGGGGAGGGGAGGGGCATTAGCATTCAGAAGTGAAGGTAGCTCCCTGACCCGCCGTGGTGAAAGGCCCATAGGCTTTGCCGCATCACTCGCATAAGATGATCTCTTTGGGGAAAGCAGGAGATTACAACTGATAGGAAGGAGATTTAGCATAAACTCAATTGGCTCCTTTGTGGAATAATCCCCTATTCTCATCTAAATCATTGTGATGAGTGATAAGGCCTCAAGTGCACGTAGAGTAATGTATTAAACTTCTGTTCTCACGTTACACTAAACTAATATTGTGAGATTTAGTTTCATGTGATGAGACACACTTTTGCAGTATTGTGAATTTATATAAACTTTTTGTACAGCCGGGTCCTGGAAAGTCACATGCACTTAAAGGAAAGGATGACACATCAAAAATTTCTTTGCACAAAAATCTGAATGTGTCAGAGCTTATTTAATCTGAATGTCAGTAACAGGAATTTCCGATTTGTTATCAGCATTGTATCAAAATTGTGACAACTTACTGTTCAAAGAACGACAATGCTTCAATGTGTGATCTTTGAAATGTCGTCACCTGAGATCATTAAGCTTCATCACTCTGACTGTCCTTGTATATTATTCCGTCTAGGAACGGGATCCTATCAATGGGATATGCTCAGCCTCAGGAGGTGATCTCAGGTAAGATTAATAATTTGTTTGTTTTTATTCATGTGGGCAACTGCTTGTCCATTTGCCTTATTTCTGTGTTTCAACTCGCTGGATCTGAAGCCAAATAAGCCTGAATGATCATATTCTGAATGAGTCACGTACTCTGTATGAACAGACACAAGATATGTCAGCTGGCCCTTGGCTGGGTGTGTGTGTCTTAAGAAAATGTGCATTGTGTATCCTGAAACATTACCCAGCTCTGTAATAGAGATACAGATGATGCATTCCAGGAAAGAATCAATTAGGTGTTTTGGAAATGCCTCCAGAAGACAGTATAGATTTTCTTTGTTAATACCCCTGCTACCATCTCTGTTAACAATAGATCATGGCACGGCTGAGCTTGTAGTTTTGTTTTGATTGAAACCAGTCTCGCTGGCTTGTCTGTCTTGCGCAGGAGCCTGAATAGCTTTGTTCTGCCTGCTTACAGTCTTCTTCTGTCATGGTTGTTTCTGAAAGAAAAAAACTTTATGAGGGAGTAGTGGAAATGTTTGCTCATTACACAACAAGTGATCTTACTTTAGAAATGAAACTTAATGTAGCTGGGATTAGTCTACCTACAGTTGACAGTGATGTTGACATTTGTTTCACAATTGCATGTTTGACTAATGTCATAGTGGTCTGATTTACCCAGTTCATGGCTGGTGTTGTGCTCCATTGAAATGCACTTGTTCTCAGACTTGCTGCAGGTGTGTAAATCCCTGATAATGGGAAATAGAAGAAGCTTTCAGTGAGGTAAAGGTCAGCAGAGAATCTATTATTGACCTTGTTACTGTCATTTTCAGTATCACAATGATATGATACCACTACTGTGTCTTTCTGTGCTATTGAAACCTCACAAGCATAGATTCCTGTAAATGTTAGCTTTAGGTGGTTTCTCTGCTTCTATCATTTTGCACATAATGACTAAATTGCTTTTTAAATTGCTAATCAAATTTCCTTTTGCTGTGAAAAGTTACAATAGAGTGTTCTCACATGGTGTCAAATACATGTTTAATCAAATGTAAGGTTCATGTGAATGTAAAGTATGTGCTGTATTGGTCAGAAAAAAATGAGAAGACCCTGATTATATGATAACGCCCTCCTTTTGCAACACTTGCTTTTGACTTCCTGAAGATGAGGCTCTGAATAAAAAAAAATGCACAGATGTACCACATTTGATATATTTCCAATGCATAATCACTTTTTTTTTTTAAATGCATAAATAAACATAGCTTAGTCCTTAAAAATAATCTAAAGAAAACTGTAAACATGACAAACTACAGCCTAATTGTATTTCCACCTAAGAGAATAAGCATGAAACATGGCAAATCAGTAACAAACCATTATCATCTCGTGTGAAAGCAGCAGGTGGAGATGCCTTCACAAGTTACAAGTGCTGCTGTCCTCCTCTACACCGACTAAAGATGCAGTGATAGTCAGAGCGTGTGAGATGCATGCATAGCGACAAATTAAAGTCCGAAACACACCAACGTCACAACGCGCCCGCGGGTTATGAGGAAGCAATGTGAAAGAGAAAAGGACAGTTAGAGTGTCAAAAAAAGAGACTGTTGGATGTTTAATGACACGACTCCAGAGAAAGAAGAAAATGTATTTTTTATAAATCTACTGTAAATGCTTAAACAGTTCGCATTGGCATGTGACCTGTCATTTGATCCAATTTTACATGTGTACATGTATGCATGTATGTGTATGTGTACCTGTATATCATATCCACCTTCAACATGTACATAATGAGAATAGTTTACTCTTGCATCCTTTGCACTCTGATTACTGCACTATTTGTCAATATTTCTATATTGTTTTGTTCATAATGTGTATATTAGTGTTGTCTACTCTGTAGTTTGTGTCGGATTATATTATTATTTTATTATTGTATAAGTAAGCACATCGTGAGCAATGTACAATCCTGAGTCAAATTCCTCATATGTGTACACATACCTGGCAATAAAACTGATTCTGATGATAATAAATACATTGATGGCACTAAGATCAACGTCATCAAAGATCAACTCACCTTTCATAAATGTGCACATTAATTGGGAAAGACTTGATTGTCATCACTCCTTTCACACTGTACCTCACTGTACGCTTTCTCAATGCTAATTGGCCACAGTCTGCGAGAAAAAAAAATGCATACAGTGAAGTCCAGTGTGGTGGAGCATTCCTTGGTCAAGTGACTCGACGCTTTTGACATGTGGTTGGCTGTTCAGCGCTTGTGTTCACAACGTTTGCCTGTGAGGATTAGTGCCGTGCAGCTGCTCAGCTCCTCACAGCTGACCAAAACTGAGACTATCGGGACAGAGGTGGAGCTCGGTGGAACTCTTTGCACCAGTCATTCAACCACTCTCACACACCTATTCATTCACAAACACTGCGGTGACTTATTGTCATTGGGAGGTGCAACCAAGCTGTTATTGTGCAGATTAATTGTAAAAATCAGTAAGAGATTTGTCCCAATTTTTGAATAGTCACTAAATTACAATAAATTTATGTGACAATCTACTTGTCTTAAAAAATATAATATTTTCCTTTGTTTTAATGTGCAGCTGCAAGTACCTCATCACTATCAGGCATCATTAAAATGTGTATGGCACATTCAGTAGGACTACTGTGAGGTGGGCTAGATGCTCAGGTTGCAGGTAAGGTAGGTTGGTAGGTAAGTTTATTGTCACAATATAACAAGTTATATAGTGAAATTGAGTTTTGTAACTCCCTTCTGCTACATAGCAGACAATACATTAATACAGAATCAATTATGAAAAATGGTAACAGAAATAGCTGCACATTTATAACAATCAGTTTAGTGTTTCCCTTCAAATTTCTTTCAGCATCAGTGATGCATGTCCATTGTGTATGAGCTGTATTCATGCACTTTGGAATAATTATAATTTCAGTGTTTTCCCTAAGTTTGTAGAAGACTTAAAAGGTACAAGGTAGATTTATTTTAACAGCTTGTAAAGTGAAATTGAGTTTGTCTCTCCCTTCTCCTACGTAGCAGACAATATACAGTAATACAGAAGCAATTATAAAACAGAAATAAACTGTATTCAGTGGAGCAGGGCTGAGGATGAATTATAATTTTAGGAGTCTGATAGCTTGGGGGGGGAAAGCTGCTCTGCTGTCTGGTGGTGTGACAGCAGAAACTTCTATATCTCTTCCCAGAAGGCAGCAGGGTGAACAGGCGGTGGTGGTATGTCCGCAAACTTCACAACGGGGATGCAGTTGGACGTGTATGTATTATGTAATGTATTGTGCTCACTGCTGCAGAGTAAATATAGACTGTTTACAGTCTGAATGCCTCCACAACATCTCGCTACCATCCTTTATCAGCAGACAGACCATGGGTTACCAGCTACATACTTGACTACTCTTGTTCTTTGCGATCTTCAAAAAGTGGTAGAATAGTTGCGCTGGTTTTCACAATTATTTAAATTCAGGTATAGAAGATTTATCTAAATAGAATGAAACCTCATGCTGACTTCTTCAGTATGAGCTTCCTTATTTATTGTTTTCACTCGATTACCGTAGGTATGATCAATGAGATCCTGTCTTCTGGGTTAGGCCCTTGTTTTTTTTCATGTTCATGTTGTAGGGCCAAACAGAGGAAACATCTGCGTTACTGCTGTTCTAACTGCTCAAGATCTACACACACACACACACACACACACACACACACACACACACACACACACACACACAGGCAGGCCTAGTGGTTGGGCCTGCCAGAGGAAAAGTGTTACTACACAAAGCACACATGCATTGATACTTATGCACACACACACACACACACACACACACACACACACACACACACACACACACACACACACACACACAGATGCTGCCTGTCTTCCTCTCATCCTCATCCTGTCACAACCACTGTGCAGTTTGTCCTCCACCCCACTCTCTCTGCCACCAGGACCTGACCTGACAGCTGCTCTGGCAGCCAGATCTATCAGTCCCATTTTCTGTCTGTCCTTATATTCGTCTGTCTGTTCTCTTTCTGTTTCTCTGCCTCCAAGCTACCATTTCACAGACTGGGTAAACAATTTTGACTTCCCCCAAACATGTGAAAGTGCACCAAATATGATATTATGATGTAGTAACACACATCAGGCACGTGTCTGTCTGTTATCTGCCACATTGAAGTCCTTACAACTGTTGTTGAATGTTATTGAGTATTCGACTTTGGTGCAAAACTATCATATCGGCATGTTCATTTCAATGAAAATAGTTGCTTACATTTTTCTGGGCAAAAAAACAAGCACACTCTGGTACAGTAAGAATATAGTAGTTGGCAAGATAGCAAGATATTTTTCAAAAACAAAATCAGTCTTAAATAGTCTGTAGATAATGTGCTAAAAGAAATATACAATGCAGTGCTTCAACATAATTATTATTTTTTTGGATTCATGGTTTAAAGGCGCTATATGTAGGCTAGTTTTTTAATGAAATCACTTATCAATAAATCACTTTTTTACTGCATGTGAAATGTATTGTGATATTGTGCTTTAGTGGGCTTACGTGACCCACATAATATACAATAATGCAACGTAACTGCGCAGGACAACAACACAGGGGAAGACCCATTCACTGCAGTAACATTACTTACTGCGGTCTAATTGTTATAAAGTGTGGTAACAGTCTCATTTATAATATTCAGTCTAGCTCACTGACATCTCTAATACACATCTAATACATTTAGCTGTGCTGACATTGCTGAGCCTCCAAGATAAGATAAAGATAAATAATGTTAGTTACTGAAAAGCTGATAAAAATATTACTGTAACGTTGCAGTTGGAGTTTACCTGAGTTTCCAGCACTTTGTGTGAAGCTGTCTCCTGGTGTGTTGACCTCTTTGTGTCCTTTGTTTTTATTTTTTCTGTGCATAGTGTATATTCTGTAGGTCACTGATAGATGTGTTCAACAAAACCCTTTATCCTGCCTTAGAGATGTCTGTAAAATTATTTGAATGTTCATTTTCTGATCTGCCACCACAGGGTTTGGTTAGGTTTAGGCAGAAAACGTACTGGGTTAACAGCACTGAAAGATTTTGATTGGGGTAGGAAAAATGCCTTGTTAGGGAAAGTTCATGGTGATGATTAAAAGTTAATGTCAATAGGAAAGAGTATATTTGAACAGTGGTCTCAAGTGCCAAAGTCACATCCATCCACTCTTCTTGCTATAAGGATTTGCGGTATTACAGTATTATACAAACATCATGCTACTTCCATATTCTGAGACAACTTTCATAACTCACATGGCCACTAGAGGTCCTTGTCAAGTAATCGCAGGTCATCGGCATTCCAAGAAATGACCGCTGCTGTTTTTCAGTATCAATAAATTGTGTTTAGACAGATCGACAGCACTTACGAAGAGTAAAATGACCAGAGATCAGGAAAACAGTCCTAGGAAGGGGAGGCTGCAACGACGTTTTTTGGTGCTACAGTGGATTAGGCTCTGACTAATGCCTCGTAATCACTGAGACTCAGAAATAGCCCTTGTTTGGGCCCTTTCAAAATTTTAGAATAATAACCCTCGTCACCCAAAAGGGAAAAGGCAAGGTCTGTCCTTCCCAGAGATTATGGTGGGAAGAATCGATGACTTCCTCCATCTTTCTCCCTCAGGGACAGGGGGACAGCGTCTCACTGGTATTAATAGTAGTCCTCTGATAAGCCGGCCCGTACACTGCCTTGTGGTGTCACAGCCTTTCGTCTTGTTGTGAGAACCTCTTGTTATAGTATCAAAAAACTTATAGAAAATACATTTCCTTGTCTCACTTCCTGTTCTGTTTTTGCTCCCTATGCTTCACTGTACATCACAACCTTTTTACAGTACAATGGGGGACACTTGAGTGTCCCATTAGGGGACACTTGACACTGCGTCTTTGACAGTTTTCTCTTCAGCTCCGTGTCGGAGCTGTGATGCTGCCCGCTGCCCCAGAGCCGTGTTACTATTGGAGCCTTGTGTCGTAAAATACTGGGAGCAAAGGTGATATGCCCCTCTCATTGACACGGCCGTTACCCTGAATGGTAGGTTGTATGTTTGCCTCAGGGCCAGACGAGCCATTCACCCCAACACACTGGTCACAAAAGGAGCTGTAAATGCAGGCGCTCAGCTTTTCGATTAGCTCATTGTTTCTAAAAGCACAGGAAACATCATGTAACACTTTAGTATGTCGTTACAGAAAAGAGCGCTGGACTGGGAGAAAGTTGTTTAAAAAAAACAGTTTTTTAAAGACTGACGCAAAGACGTGAGTACAATTACAAAACAATAGTGTGGTTAAATTGAGAAGTGATTCGTGCACCATTGAATTGATTCTTTTTTTGTTTCTTGATTTCTCAAAGAGTTATTTTTTTCATTCTCAGCTGGTTTGATAGCCTCAATGCCCCAAATAGGTTCTCTGAAAGGAGAGCATGGGAAAAATAGCTGTCGTTGTGGAAACTGCTGGGAAAAGGCTGAGTTCTCATTGGTACCAGTGCAAGGCATTGTGGGATGTGAGTGAGCTGAGAAAGAGTGTTTTGCTCCCTCTGAGAAGGAGGAAACATGGAAACATTGACACAAAAAGCCCCAAGATTAGACCAGACCAGGCAGAACTAACTCACTGCAGTTTATGCTCTGTTGGCTACACTTCACTGGGAAGATGAGAAGTGGATGGTCAGTGATAGTGGTAGTGAGTGTGGTGAGGTGGGCAGGGTGGCCACTCTTGTTTCACAATCGTCTGCTCCAGCCGATTTAAAATCCCCTGACGTCGGCACGAGCAGTGGCGGCCTGCATACCGACATACCAGGCTGATGGCTGCCGGCCCATTAGCGAGACCCAAGTGGTGGAGCCCACCCAGGGCTGCCGACCCTCTCCTGCCCACCTTCTGCCTTCCTGCCCAGCCCTGGCTCTGGATCAGAGGCAGGTCGCACGTCGGGGGACAGAGCTAATGATGGCCGCAGCCATGCCATCCCTTTCATGCCCCAACCCGAGAGTACAATTTTGACTAATGCTATTTCCTGCAGATAAGATGCAAAAAGCTCCTTTTACTTCTTTTTCCTCATCAGAGGTTTGGGAGGTGAGGGGAGGGTGAGCAGTGGCCACATACGTGATTAAGTCCGTGCTCTGTTTCATCATCAGCTGGTTGTGTGTTGCTCAGCTCCACAGCAGCTACCATGCCTGCTATCACATTAATTTAGAATATAAGAGAAGTCATTTAATAAAGTGGAATCAGTGGAATGAAATAAAGATTGGCCACTTCATGTGCACTGGACCAAATCTAGTTATCCATATCGAACCATTTTGCCCTTCATCAGTCCCTAAGTGGCTTAATCAAGGCTTTGTTACATGATTATTTTACTCACCCAAGACCTTCTAAATTGTTTCCAGCTTAAAAGGAGATTGTTGGAGATATTCATGCTACATGGAAATGGTCTCCTGTTTTGCTGCTCTGTGGTCACACATTGTCTTTCCTCGAGACACCAGATAAGAACACTTGCAGTCAAAACATGGCTGAAAAGTCACAGACAGACTGATTTTCACTGTTAAATACCTAGAATTTTAAAAGAAGCATATTATTTCAAATAGATCGCTGGATCTAATGTCCAAAATGCATCCAAACGTTATTGTGTTTTCTGCTGGGAATCAGCATCACATCTCAGGAAATGTTTTGGGGATATAAATTCCTTTTTTGTTGTTGTTGTTTTGATTTTCATCTGTATTTTATTATTATACTTGTTTTATATCAGATTGTATCTGTTTAATTTTTTATTGAAATTGACAGTACATTTCTAGAATCCTTTTAAAAAAATTAAAAACTGATGAATTCTACATGACCAAACCTTAACAAAGACAACATATTAGAGGATTTTATAACAAATTTGCCAGTCACTCACACACACACATATATATATATTTGCCAGCTGCCATTATCACTTCTGAAAATGATACAGCCTGAGCTGAAGGAAGTAAAAACCACCACATGGTCTCTTGGCATTTACTAAGTTGCATCTTTGATCTGTACCACAGCCCTTGGTATGCTTTTGCTGTAATGGTTTAGTCATTCAATGCTGTGTACTTATCTTTAAAAAAGCCTATGTCTACCTCTTAGAAAGAAAAATGCAAAAAATGTGTGTCTTGTAGCTTCAACAATCTACGTCATATAGAGACATGCCAGCTTAGTACAGTGAGGGTGATTGTGGATCCATTTGGCATTTGGTATAATCTCTCTGCCTGTCTCTGTCTCGCTCTCTCTGTTTAAGGACACCAGTGTCGTCAGAGGGGATGTGTGATGGCAAGCAGGGTCTGAGCAGAGCACACACATCGGTCCACGTGCCCCTCTGATCCCAATCATTCATAAATTCAGAGATTTGTATCCGCCATCCGCCCTACAGTGTCTGTTATCTTTGCCCCCCACCTCCCTTTGGCTATTAGGGAGGAATGAGATGTCACAGTACATACGCACACTCTCACATGTCTGGTGGTGATGACAACCGTCTGTCTCCTCCACTCATCTTGCTCTGGCATCTCTGACATATCTTCTAACGTTTTTGTCCATCATTAGGGCTTGAGCATAAAAAGTGCCAGGGCACCAACGCTCACTGGCACTGAAAGTTCCAGGGAGCATAAGGATTATTAATATTCTACTATGGAAATGCATTTTTGAGAGGCTTAGGATGCCTAGAACTCACGAAAATTTTCCCACACTTCAGAACTTGCGGAATTTACAAACTTCTGTAGTGATTGGGCTCAGTTCAGTGCTGCTTGCAGCCTTAATTTGGTTTTGACTTGACCGATTTCACCTTTTATATTAAATATTCTTTCAATAGGCGACATATTCATGTCTAGCTTCAGTTTTTCATATTCAGTTTACCCTCTTTCTCTTTATCTCCACTTTCTCACCATGCCTCCCTGTCCCTCGGCCAAAAAAAAAAGCAGTGAAATTTCCCCTCAGTCATTTAGCCCAGATTCAACACTGCAGGCAGGCAGGCAGGCAGTGTAGAGGCTGTAACTTACCAGAATGTAAATAGAGCAGTGTTTTTCACATTACTTCACCGCTTATTTTTAGTAGCTGAACAAGAGCAGGCAAGGGTGTGCCTTTTCAAGCCTCGACTGTAAGTCTTATCAGCTGAATACACAGAAAAAAAGGAGAGAAATTATAAATCAAACAAAACAATAATGACACAATACAGGAAGTGATGTGTTGATTTATGGTTTAGCTTTTAACTGTACTGGCAGACAATACTGGGCTATTTTTTTTTAAACAGGGAAAGAATGTTGTCTCACTGTCTGTTTTTCTCTTTCTCTCTGATGCACACACACTCAAGGTGTAATACATTTTCATTTTAGCTTGAAAGTTTAGTTTATTTTATCAAATCATTTGGTGCTGTATTTATGCAGTCTTAAGTGATCAGCAGCAGAGGCCAGGCTTCCGTCACTTGGATTTTCCTCTCAGTGACACCATTAAAAGGCAGATTACTCAAATTGTTTGTTTGCATAGTATGGTTTAATATCATGTATTCATGACAACAAATGCACTTCCCTAGAGCTGTCTAAGCACAAGCTGAGACACACATCAAATCAGCAGTTTGCCCAAAGGCTCCTTAGCGGCGTTCTTCAGGCATGGCTGCCAGCCATTCCTCGATTACTGGTCTGCATTTAGCTCATACCTTCCCTTTACTTCCAGGGATCAAACCAGTAACACCAGTCTGTTTTAGCAGACACAGCGCCTGCAGCAGTGGGGAATCTAAGTGAAGGACACTGGCTGTGTCTCACTGCCTCTGTGCCTGGCAGTCTTCCTCCCAGCCACCCCTCTGCTCACACCAGGAAATGTCTTTTTCCAGCTCATTCTCCAATGCACTTAATTCCTCCCTGCTCTCCAGCGACAACGCCAAAAGCAAAGGAGATCTACTGATGGCAATTGCTAGCCCTATTCTAGCATTTAGTCTTCCCCCACCACTTTTACACTTTGATTTTCCTCTTTCATAAATTGCATACGCTGCAATGACCACATTAGCACTTCATGTGCTTGTCACATTCGGCTTTGGAAATGAGACTACAAGGCGACATCTGCAAGCTGATGCTCTGGGCTGTTGCTCACATTGCATAGGTGAGCTACTGTTTTCTCAGCTGAGCAGAGGTCGCGCAACTTTTGTCACGCAAAAATGGATGAAAGCAGTCTGGGTTGAAGTGTTTTTGTGTATTTGCATGCGCATATGTGTCTGAGTCTGTATGTAAAGAAAGAGGTGCTAAACCCTCCATGTTCAGCTCAGTCACTGAACATGATGACTCAGTTGAATTTCCACTGAGGTAAGCTGTCACTCTCTCATGAACAGTGAACTCACAGAAGCACTGAGTCACACATACACACACACACACCATCTAATGTCCCCAACTAGTTTGCAGGTCAGATAAGATTAAATATTTTTAATGGAGCCATCAGTAAATACATCAGACCACAACTCTCTCCTTCTCTGTGATGATCTTGGTGCGCAGCCATAGAGGCACATACACATAGACACAC
The DNA here is from genome assembly GCF_014851395.1 of Micropterus salmoides. Classification (NCBI taxonomy): domain Eukaryota; kingdom Metazoa; phylum Chordata; class Actinopteri; order Centrarchiformes; family Centrarchidae; genus Micropterus; species Micropterus salmoides. The sequence continues at coordinate 28,835,184 of NW_024044570.1, forward strand.
ACACACACACACTTGTCCTTGGCCTTGTCCCTGTCCAAACAGCACTTCTATAGTGAGAGGCTCCAATGGAGTGGATCAGCTCCAGCTAAGACACCCTTTCACACTTCCTCCCTCCCTTTCTCCAAACCCTCCATCCTGTGTGACCGCAGGGTCTTCCTTCCTTCCTTCCTTCCTTCCTCCTGACACAGAGGCCTGGGGGAGTCGCAGGGGAGTCAGGATGGCCGGATGTGCTCCGATCAGACTCACAGACAGACAGACTGACAAGGGGCAGACATGCCGATAGGAGGATGCTGCTGCTGCTGCTGCTACTGTGGACTTTTCTTCCCATCCGGAGCCACAAGGAGAATGACATCATTCCTGTTTTGACAGGACAACAGGAAGGTGGAGGAAGAGGAGTGGTGTGTGTGAGAGAGAGCATGAAGGAGTATGAGAAAACAAAAGGGAACACAAGTGTTGATCAGAGCTATGACTATGCCAGTGGAGGTGTATTTGACCACAGGTCCGCAAGAGACTTTGATGTGCCCCACAGAAATGTGTATGTCCAAAAACATATTTTTCCCACTTTTCTCTTCTCCTCCTGCTGAATCTAATAAAGCAATAAAATCAATTACGTGAATTAAGACTAGGACCGGATGTGTCTCACAAAAGCTCTTTTATACTTCAGTCTCAAATACAGCATAGAGTTTGCAGGCGCAGGGCCTGCGTCTCACACAGGAAGAGCCTTGGCTATACAAAGAAACCTCATGTCTTAGTGTACAGCTCTGTACCTGCAATCTCTTCATACAGCAAGATTCATAGAAGCTTTGTAGTTTTGTAGAGCACTTCTTCTCAATACAGTTTATCTCCTCTGCAAGACAGCTATTTCCTCCATCATTCTCTGGGGGGAAGAAGAGAAGAGAAATGATGGCAAGTGGCTGAAAGAGCAGAAGAAAGAGAGGAAAGAAAGACAGAATGAAAGAAAGGAGGAAGGAGGATCACAATAATAGCAATCTCTCTTCTCTCCCTTCCTCTATTTTTTTTTTCTCAGAAGAGGATACAGTGAGTGCCAGCTGTGCTCTGCTGCTGCTGTACACTACACACTACTTCAGAGAAGTGAACCTCACTGCACTCCATCCACCCCATTGAACTGCCAGCTCTGGTAATCAATTCTGAGCCTTGTGCTGTCACTGCTGGCCTCTGGACACAGCAGCTGGCTGCAGGAAGACAAGCACTCTTCCATAGACTCTGTCCACTGATCAGCTGCACCCAGCTGTCTAGCAGCAGCCCTGCTATTCAGAGCACTGCTGCTGCCGCTGGTGAGGAGGGCCTCTTTCACTGCTGTCACCGTCGCTGCTGACTGGAGTCCCCTTC
>NW_024044570.1:29441533-29837631 GCF_014851395.1 Micropterus salmoides
CATTTTATGTTTAGTACTAATTAGCAAATGTTGACATGCTAACACCCTAAACTAAAATGGTGAACATGGTGCAGGTTATACCTGCAACCCAAGCTTGCTAGAATTGTCATTGTAAGCATCTTGGCATGCTGATGTCAAAGCACCATTGTAGGGGAGACTGGGATTGGTTGTAACATTTCTGACATTTCTGTCTGCATCTCGTAGCTCTTTTAAATCAGAGAATTCAACATGTTTCTTTGTCTACTATTAAATGGTGTAGCTGTTATCTCTGTGACACAGACAGAAAGTGCATGGTTAGTCTCCAACACAAGGACAAATGTTAGAATCCACCCCATAGTCTGGGTTAGTTGTAACATACCCTGTTGTTAAATGTAACATTAAGTAATAAGGAGTATGAGTAAAACTTCAACACTTATATGATTTATGGCTTTTTAACTGAATTTAATAGTTGTATATCTTAGTTACTGTCAGCCATAGTAGCAAACATATTAATACAATTTTACAAAATGTGCCAATGTGCACCAATTGAATATTAGTGTGTCTGGTTGTTCTTGTTTGTCTTGCACTGTCACAGAGGTGACAAGCTGATACGTAAGTTCTCTTGCCTGTAATTTTAATCACATAAAAAAAGTTGGGATTTTTCCTCATCCAATATATTTTCCTTCTAAATGTGCTTTGCCTGCCAGAGGGTGCTACTTTTTCACATGTGGAATAAGGACTAAACTGAGCATATGAAGAGTGAATTGGGTGATTCGTAATTTGTTCCTGATTGGAGAAATTGGACTTGTTAAAACTGACCTGTGTTACAACCATCCCCGGTCTTTCCTACTTAAGTGAAGGCTTGCAGAGCTGCTGGCAGAGCTGTACATTAGTCTTGTTATCCAATGTATAGATGCTATACTATATTTTACCCCAAAATCGTATAATTCAAATAACCCCAAAACTGCCATAACTAATCAAAATAAAACACTTTTTCCAAAATCACAAAGTGCTTTACAGATTTAAAACAGGCCACTGTAGAGGACCATAAAGTACACCAATAAAACAGGAGCATCAAAGCATCAAATGAACACAAACTATAAACTCTGGAGGATAGAATAAATAGAAGGCTATAAAACAAATAATATTGGTAATAAAAATTCCATTAATGCTTATGAAGCTGATTTTTTTGGGCGATGATTAAATGTCTGTTAAATGTGCCAACCTGATTGTCAATGGCCAGTTATCATGGGGTAACAATAGAGGTCTGGTCACCTCTGTGGGAAAACCAGAAAGGCAGCATCTGCACACATGGAGTTAGTAAGTTTGAAATGTACCTGAATACCAGGCTGGACATTAAAAGTAATCACTAATTTCTCAAAATAAAATAACCAGTAAAGCAGTGCAATGGTTAGTGCAATATGATCTTATTTCTCATTATGTGGTAGCTTCAAGCCAAAGATAGACAGTGACAAAGTGCAGGGAGTTTCAGCAGGTATACAATTATGACAGCTTTTCAGGTTTACTGCAGAAATGTCTAATGTTTGAGATTTTCTCAAGTTAAAGAAAGCAAGAGGTTATTACAAGAATTCTGACAATATGTACCAATTGCAGGGATGTCAGTGTTTTCATCATTGAACTTGACTTTACTTTTTTTTTTACAGTACAAAGAAGGAATGAAACTACAGAAAGAGCAGCAGGGAGTATGTGGGAGAGGGTTGGGGGAAGGAAGGGAGAGGAAGTGGGGAGATCCAAACCCAAGAGAATGTTAAGCTGCGCTGGAATGCTGTTGGAATTTTCATTTCTGGTCGGACACGGCAATGTTGTCTTATTTTGAATTTTATTTTTATTTTTAAAAGGGGAAAGGGTGAGGACAAGACACTGAAAGAGGGGTCTGAGGAGAGAGAAAACGTGGAAGGAAGAGGTCAATGGAGATAGTTTGCAGGGGAGGGGTGGCTGGGAAGACAATTTGAGAGAAATGGAGGAAGGAAGTGAGAAGACAGGGGTGATGAATGTAAGGAAGAGTAGAGATAGAGAGTTGAGTGGAAATACAAGTTAAAAGAAGTTAGAGGGTGACTGGGAGCCGGCAAAACTGTTCATCAGCAAATTCCAGACATAACGGTGCTTGGCAGTAGATTCTTATCCTGAAACCAATGCAGATTCTTAGCAGTGGATTTCTCAGTCTCCCCACTGAGGACTTGTTTACTGCTGAGATCCACTCAAATGTGGGAAATAGCAGCGTATGAGAGAAGAAGAAGAAGAAGAAGAAGAAGAAGAAGAAATACTTTGTTAATCCCGCAAGGGGAGACTCCATGTAGGCAGCCGGTTAGATTGTATTGCTGTTTTGATGCAGCTGCTGAGGTGCCATTGTGCAAGAGCACTATCCTTTGTCTGAAAGTAAATGTATTATCCATATCCAACAATATCATATCAACATCATTAGTGAGCTTAAGAGGTGCTGGTGGGAAGATTTTGTTTCCTGAGAGCAGAGCCAGGCTAGCTAATTTCTCCAGTCTTTATGCTAAGCTGAGCTGAGCTAACTGGCTGCTGGTAGCTTTACATTTAGCATACATGTAGCGGAGTGTATCAATCTTCTCACCCAACTCTCAGCATATGTCCCAGCATGTCTATGTGTGACTTTTTGCCTTGGACAGTCTTGAGGTTGGTCTAATAAACTACAGCACGCGCCAAAATGAGTCACATGACATAGCTGTTGCATGTGCGTTCCCACATAATGACTCAAGAAGAAAAAAGCTTCAAGAAACTCTGTGTCACATTACATAATGTTGTGTATTTCCTCTCACCAGCTTGCTGTGCAGCCTAAAGTCCACGGCCCACCAAATAACTTTACGGTGGATTAATGTAATTATGTGATTATGAAATCCAGCTATTAAGTTATGGTCCGTGTGATCAAAGCACAAGTGCAGCACAAACAGCATTGTTTATGTCTTTATACCATAACTACAGAGTCGTGTATGACACACACTGGAGAGCAACAAGAAAGGCAATTAAGGATAGAGTCTGCCTCAGAAAAACAGGGGAACAGTGGCACAGACAGGATTTGGGATTTGAGTGGCCTCATTAAGTGAGGGAAAACCACAGGTCTATAATGGGCATCAGCATTTCCTCATTTTGTGTTCAAAAGTGGTGGTAGGAGGAACAATCAAATTCTGTGCCCACAGGCCTGAAAGAGTCCTATTTTTGTTATATAGAGCTTCTGACATAATGTCAGTTTGGTAATGAAATCCAGAATAGACAAAATTACATCAGACATCATAAAACATAGTTTTAATGTAAATATAAGCCATGTAGCCAGCATGAACCCAGGGCAAATCAACCTGTTTTTTTGTTGTCTATTGATACCCGAGGGGAAATCTGTTCCTTGAACTTAACTCATTCTAATTAGGAACAGTGGGGAGCCATTGTGCAGGGCCTGGGCAACAGTTAGGGGTTCAGGGCCTTGCTCAAGGGCACCTTCGGCAGCGATCCGTGCTGGACTCGAACCGGCGACCCTCTGGTTTCCACTGACTGAGCCCAACAGCTGCAATTAACAGCTAAATACTCAGCCATAGCTTTTATTGTACTAAGCTATATTATAACGACGCCTCCTAATTTTGTCAAGACCCTGTGAAATCAAACGTATTTTTTTAGCTGTTTGATTGTAGCCTCAAGTCTCCCATAAAAAGGTTTAATAAGGAACCCCAGCGTTTTATCCCTCAAATTAAAGAAGCACAAAAGGGCTCCATATTAGATTACCGCAGTAAACAACATTTTATATTGTTGTTTTTTTTTTAACTTGCAACAGACATTTAACTTACATTTTCTGGCATTATGCTATAGAAACAGAGATGGTTAATGCAAGAGAGTTGTCTAAATAAAAACAGACTGCTACCAACCTGAGATGATTTCTTCCTGTTCCGGGCAAACTGTTAGCTAGTTAATTACTATTAATATTACTGTGATTAGTCTTCTTGCCAAAGCTAATCGTCCAATTTAAATGCAAGCTCCTTGTAGTGTAATATTCACAGAACTTAAATAAACTAGGTGGATCATCAAGCAACAAATGGTAAGTGTAGTGATGTAGAACAGAACAGCTCCAGGACTATGTCCTCTCTCTCTTTTTGTAAAAGATTTTTTATTTCAAGAAAGCAGACTAGATAATGCTAATGCTTGCTGATATTAGCTAGTTATACCAGCAAAGCTGGATGTTGTATGGGTTATCCATCATTTTACTAACATTACATGTGAAACAATACAACAAATAATTAAAATGACATGTATTCAGCTGATACTCTTTAAACCCATACAACAATTAGGGACCATAAATGCTGTATAAAAAAGACCTGGCTACATAGCTGTTAGTCAGAGTGTGACAAAACTGTAATAAATAATGAATGTGGTGCAGATTTAGCCTTGATACCTTTCCTCTGTATTCATGTCTGTGTGGCACCTTGTTTTGTGACTGCAGAAACACTGGCCGTCTACTACCAGAGAAGATGATGTTCCTGTGTGAATGAGATTTAACCAGTTTAGTTATTTCACACCCAAACCAGCAATTTCACAAACATTTCACAGTAAAAATATGCTCAATCATGTACTGCTGTCAACAGAAATTCACCTACACTACACCAACAACCATTTTTCACGGCAGGCCAACTGCTGTCAAAGAAGCTGAGAAAAAGAGCAGCAAATCCTTCTCCCAGTGGAGAAGCTGGAACAGACTCATATTTGGCAATTTTGTTTGGATGAAAAATGCATTTGTTTTCAGAATTGTTGAGCATGTTTAATCTAATGTTTCTTTACATGCACTTAATCAATTTCTTAATATAAATGTACTTGCCTCTATATGTGTGTGCATTGTGTGTGATTGTTATCGTGGTCAGGCTCAATAATGTTTAATCAAATAGAAACGCATTCTGTGATCTAGAAAAAGCTTTTAATGCTAAAAACCTCAAAGTTTTAAAGAAAGACAGGAGTTCCTTGGAATGAGCCCAGAGGGTTGGGTCAATTTATAATGAACGCTCTAAAATGGTTTGATATTGAATTATTTAGGGTGGCCATATATGTACCAAGATATAGAAACAACAATGGTTCAATATGAAAACAACTTGAGTTTAGTCTAAGCATCCTGAGCTAAAAACTCACAGGGAGACAAACACATTTGGTTCTTTCCAGCATGTTTTTCTTCTCTTTTCCTGTAATCCAGAGTTTCTCAACCTTTGGGTCAAGTCTTTGTGTGTTACTGCCAAACTAGCTGTACAGGAGCCATCCGCTTTGCATGTAAATGCCTTTCATTGCAACAAGAGGCAACCCAATCTGTCCCAAATTAGATGACCTGTCCTGCAGGGAATTCTCCCAAAGCTATTTTTTGACTGAAGCAGACCCTCTTATGATTGGCGTCTGTATTTTCCTCTGCAGTCGAGGAAACATCTCTGGACACACACATCGACAGTGTTTGCAAGTCACTTTGCCTGAAAAACAAGCCACATGTATTTGCATAATGAGAGCCATGTTTCAAGAAGCATGTTGCTTATGTAATGTTGAACCTGATACATGTTAACACATAAGTGTTTATTGTGTCTCTGGGGCCTGAGTCTTCACTGGAAAATTATGATTAATCAGATAAAATAAAGGATAGTGCGATAATGTGGCCCTGAAACTAAGATATCCATAAAAACAGGGAACTTAGGGAATTTTGTGTAAGAACACAGGGATCAGGCTGAATCTGATCTACCTGAAACACACACCACTCACACATTTGCATGAAAGCAAAACTCCTATATAAGAATTTTCCTCATAAGTGTGTGTGACCCCTGGCACCTACAGGGCCTCCCTCTTAACACCCCTGAATATCTAATATCAGGAAGTACATTATTAAGTTTCAGTCTGGCTGGATTAATTTCCTTTTGGCATGTCTGCATGGACACAACCTTGAACAGGCCACCAGCTTATTTGGTGGATGTCGAGTGTGTTTTTAAAAGGGAAACCTCACTGGCCTTAAACTATCTAAAACTATTTGACCATACCAGCTAAATGTTTCACTTTTTTACATACATAAAACAAAAGAAAGTGGTGTTTTTGCAGTGTGGTTGTTGGATACACGGTGGAATGAAGAGGAATGCTGGTTGGTCAAAAGGCCTTTCACAACCAGATGTTTTCAGTTATTCTGGCATGTTGGACCTCTGATCAGGTTAAAGTTGGGTGGAGCTGAGAGTTCCCTGAGGTCACCAAACTAAATTAGCATTACAAACAAAAGGCTGTCCTACCCTAACAGGTGCAACAAAGCTAACAGGGAAATCAGGGACATGAAAGCATCAATGAAGGAGTGACAGTCTCTGGGGATACATCAGTGGAAGATTTTTGCCTTATGGATGCATTTGGGACCTAGGTTAAAAATTAAAGCTGATGTCTCACAGAAACCTTAAGGTGCTGTTTTTTTTACTCCAGGACTGGATTGATCATTGCTTTGTTGACATTGGATTGTTTGAGGTACAGACCCCACTGCTGTATGTGCACATTTGTACAAATTGCAAAATCAACCTTTTATCTTTTTTCTTCTGACCTTATTAAAAAATGTTAACCTTTCCATTTGCCACAAAAGGTTTAATAATAATACTATCAATAATAATGTGCCAAAACACAGAAATTACCATAAAGCATTGTTATTACACCAAATAAGGAAATATTTATTCTTATTTTATATTAGTGTCATATGGGCTATGTATGAAATATATATATATATAAGCCTGACATTTGTTTGACAGTATGTTATATATCATTTGGGGTCAGACTCCAGAGAAGTGTGACTCCCTGTTAGTCTTCTTTAAAATCTTAAAACTCCAATAATGAAATTACAAATAGGCTTATTTGGGATTAGGGAGGGTAGGGTAGGAAAAGTACAAAGCTTTAGACCTCTTTTTACCCTCTGTTAATTATTTTTTAACTCCTAGGAGTGGTAAATACATGGAATGTGTATATATATATACAATATAAATATTGTTCACAAATCTGTCAAAATCTGTCTTAGTGAGCACTTCTCCTTTGCTGAGATTATCCATATCAAGATGCTGATCAGACAGCATGGGTGTTGCACAGGTTTGCCTTAGGCTGGCCACAATAAAAGGCCACACATCTAGTGAAGTCAAAACTTGTAAAGTGAAGTGGCACAGAACAATTACTCCAGTGGCCACAGCTTAATGCACACTGACCCCTAGTGAACAATCTGCAGAAGTGATTCAGGCATGCTGAGGCATTAAGCACGTGGCTGTTCCTTCTCAAGATGAGGAAATGATAGTGAAATACAGGGCTTGTATTAAGTAAAATTATGTTAATGTTTTATGAATACTTTTGGAATATCAAAGAAGGCGTATGTTTAGCCTTATCTTACTCCTTTTAGTGGAATTCCACAAATCAATACTGAAGCTGAACAACAACCATGACCACGTGAAGAAACACAAAAACAGGCACAGCAACATCAATGGTGGGATGTTCAATTGGTGACACCCTTCTAATGGCAGGAAGTGACAGGATTAACAAGATTGTAAACATATACCTTAATAACTATTTTTGATTTCATTAAAACTTGTAATAACATGCCTATTAAAGTGTAAAGTAAAGTGCAGAGTAAAGTTCTCATGTAAAAACATTTTGCCATATTGAGCTTTGTGCTGGTTGTTATGCTATTAAATCATTATTAACTTATTAAATCAAATGCAAATGAGCATAGTTAATGTTTCATAGAGCGGTTTTAGTAAAGACTATGCACACTAAAGCAAGGACACACCCAACTTGGTAGAGCACACGAACACAAGGTACAAGGTAGTTTATCTGCAACACAAGGTTGTATAACGAAAAGAAAGTTTGTAGTCCCTTGATGCTACACACACAACACTAAACAGATAATTAAATGTATATTAAAATATGGTACCATATAAAATAAAAAAAATAAAACAAGATTTATTACAGTTATTTATATAGGCCTACATTCCGCAGTGCATTTTTTGAATTTGTGTCAGTGGAGAATGTAAATAGCAGCAACAAGATGATGATTTTCATCTTCACATACAAAAGTCTGACTTTTGGAAACAGTGTCCACTCTGACTGTGTTGGAGCACCAAGCATCATTGATGTACACAGTTGAGTCCACCTCCTCTCATCTTGCCGGAGTCTTGCGCTTGATTTGGGATATTGATGAGCTGTAAAGATGTGGGGACAACGGTATTGGATTGCTTGTCCAACCTGGGTCCCATTTTGTCACTTTTGAACACGTATTTTGGAGTTCAACACTGCAGAGACCTGACTTTAACTCCCAGCAACGGGGCCTCAAGTATGACCAGGCTGTTCAGTCAACACAAGTGGCAGTTTTTACTGGGGAGACATAAGTGAGGGTCCGGGTTTGAAAGTCTTCTACTGTATTAAGGTAGCAGCCAAAATGTCAGAGAAAATAAACCCAGAAAAAATATGCATAGCTAGATATTACTAAAGATAAGACACTAGTGATTCCCTTACAAGTGTCCCACCCTACAAAGAGAAAGCCACACTTTTTCTGCCAGTGCACCACACTTAGCCACAGCTTGCGTTATACTATAAGGTCAGTAGGGGGGCCCTCATCTTACAAACAGCTTTGCACAGGCAAATCCACTACTGCACAGTGGCTTGGGATATAGTTAAAGACCAAAGCATGTTATCTGTGACAATGCAGGGATACAGAGTAACTGTCTCTGGGCAACTATAGCTTGCATTAGGCACACTTGTAAAATCTGCAGTCTTGTTCATCAGATCAAGCAGTGAGTAGTTGAGCAGAGAAAGATCACACACAAATGTCAGGCAACTCCACAGCACAGAGACTTGCTAACAAGACATGGGCAAAAAGCACACCTTTACAACATTACAAAGAATCTGAAAAAGTGTGATGAGGAACTTAGCCCCCCCACGTACTTTGCCTACAGTAATGCAAATATCTAGCATCACACACACAACTTAAAACCATTCAGTCACACATTTCACACACTGATAATGGCGCGCCATTTTGTTAAAAACAGACCAATCCATCTGGGAACTGACTTCTGGTTTTGGATAAAAGAGTGGACCTACAGCACTATATCAGACATAACAACTACTGACAGTCCTACTGTGTAAAGCAAGGTGCTGCAACAACTATCTTTATGGTGGGACAGCCTGACACAGAATCTACTAACAAGGATCCAGTTCCAGAAGAAGTCTGACAAATGCACTGTTTTAGCCATGCTAGCGACATGGCTCTAGGAATTGGTCACTCAGTTGCTCCACCTCTTTGGTCCAGACTAAAATAACTCAACAGCTTAAGGATGGATTGTCAGCCATGGTCCCCAGACGATGAAGCCCTCGGAATTTGATTTTCCCTACCACCAGCAGCAGGTCAAAATTCTCATTGTCTTGATAAATATCTCGACTTCTATAAGTTGACTGGCTCAAGATTGTGTACAGATTTTCATGGTTCTTAAACAATGAACTTCCCATCAACACACACCTGGTGGAAAGCCTTCTCAGAAGAGTTGAAGCTGTTATAGCTGGGTGGGCCAACTCCATATGAAACCCTACGGATTAAGAATGGGATGTCATTAACCTTCATGTGCGGGTAAAGGCAGGCGACCCAAAACCTTTCGGCAATATAGTGTCTCTCAAACGTTGGATGGATTGCCATGTAATTTGGTACACACACATTCATGCCCCTAACACGATACTAGGTGCGTTTGACTTCATGCAGCGCTGAAGCAACATAAGGCATGCTGGTTAGAAATTGCATCTACAAATCGTCATTAAAACCTCGAGGGAGCAAAGCGGCTGTAGTTGCTTTTTTGCGGCTGCACGAAGTTGGAAACACACTCGTGCCTTGTCTCGCTGCATTTTTCTTTGCAAATGCCTCGAGATCAGTCATTGATCTCAGCTCACAGTAGTGATCCCTTGACTTTTCACCTTGCACCATCAACAGGTCAAACTTTTTATTTGTCCTATGCAAAACTAATGACAATCCCATCAGCCTCAGCTGCACTTTGTTTTTAGTGCTAATTAGCACGTTAGCATGCTAACACACTAAACTAAGATGGTGAACTTGTTTAACATTATACCTGGATGTTTGTATTATCATTTTGAGCATGTTAGCATGATGATGTTAGCATTTAGATCAAAGCACCACTGGCCAAAGTATATTCATGGGAAGTGTGTATCTTGTGATTTTTCTGTAACAAAGTAAAATATTACGTAAAAAAAAAGAAATAAGAAAATTCTTGAAAATTAAACACTAAACTGGCAATGTATGAAAAAATGTGGCACAAAGTATTTTGATAGTAAATACAATATTATAGAATTTCATTAACTTGCAACCGCTATTAACAAATTTAAAGCTATAGTTCCACGTTTTGGGAAATACATGTAATTGCTTTCTTGCAGTTAAATATGAAGCCCCTATAAACAGCCAGTTAGCATAGCTTAGCATTAAGCTTGGAAGTCGGGGGTAACACCTACCCAGGCTCTGTGTAAAGACAAAATAATTAAATTGCCAGCATCTCTAAAGCTCTGTATTTAACATGTTGTAATTATAATGTGTAACATTGAAACACCGTAACAGTTGAATCAACAGTAAGCACTGTGCAGGCATATGAAAAAAGCTTCATGGGGACTGCCGTATTTATTTTGTTTTTTCCACATACATAAAACCATATGTGCACTGTAGCCAAAAATGCCTGTATATACAAAAAAACAAAATCGATATACACAAAATAATTATAATACAAGAGGGGAAAAATCCTTCAGTAATCCTTACAACAACATTGCAAGTACGAACAAAACATCTTTTTTTGACACCTTGTAAAGTTTTTGTGCAGATATTCTTTCTTTATATTATTACAAGGAAATAAAGTGTTTGTATATTACAAAGCCCAGATTCTCTGGGTGTATGAGGGTAAAAAAAAACAAACTATAAGCTTTCTGAGGATTCATCAATGAAACCTTATTTCACGCACTACACCATTACTTACCTTCAGTGCATAAAATGTATCTATTAAACACTAATTACAAATGTAACTGAAGTAAATCAAGTCGTCCTCGCAAGTTTTTTTTTTTTTCTGGTTAGCAAAATGGTATGGCGTGTGTGATTTCAAATATAAGTGTGTTATTTAACTTAAATCAACAAAAGGATAAATCCAAACTCTTGTAGTGTTTCCATCCAAAACCAGATGGACTGACATACGTTATCGCCCAAAGACCGGGGCGAAAAACTAACAACGCATCTCAGATGAAAATGCTGATGTAGATCTACAGACTGCATCCTCATGAAAACACTGTTTAACGGTGTATCTAACTGGAACAAGTGATGCCGGGATTCAAACTAATTTCAAACTCTTAATATCAGAGCAGCAAATTCAAGTTCTTCCACAGCTTCTCAGAGATCACTTCTAAACAGCAGGTGTGAGAAGCAACACAGAGCTACCAGGAACATCTCTCTAAAGACAGAGAACATGGGGGCAGTTGTTATTGTGTGCGGGTGTATTTCCTTCTGAATAGAGAGACAATTTTTGCCAAAACAATGAAATTCTAATGCAATGCATTATCAAGATTCCTGGCTGAAAGAGAACCGTAGTTTTGAAAAACACTTTTCAGTTAGTTGATATGGTTGTAAAATTTTAGGAATAATTTGTAGTGTACAAATGCATCATCTAGATTCAACCAGGCAATATTTTAAAGGCATAGAGATGGGCAGTGCTGCTTTACTTAGAGAAAATGGTGAGTGAAAGTGAGATTAACCCAGCCTCTGTGTCTCTGTGTGTGTGTGTGTGTGTGTGTGTGTGTGTGTGTGTGTGTGTGTGTGTGTGTGTGTGTGTAAATCTGAAAAAATGATCGTAATCGTAACTGCCCATCTACACAGCCTCAAAATATTAGCCTTACACTTGACTAAATGCTTATCTTTAATATGGTTAGCTGTAAAACTGAAATTAAAGTTGTATGTACTATCCAAATGTGGCTTTTGGGATTTCTATCCAACATTGCCAGTCACTAGTAGTGATTTTATTATGGTAAAACTAGTGATCTTTTCATGCTCCCGGAAAGTACACCGACAATGAAATGAGAAACATCTGTGGTAATTTAAAACTCAGTCGTCCCTGTTGATGTTGAATGATTCCCAACTGCTGAAACTGCTGACTGATAGAAGGGTGCAATAACCTGGTAAAGCCCGAGTGTATAACGAATATACTGAAAAAATAAAAACATGCAAACAATGTCGATGTCCCAGATTTTATCCAGAAAAAGCTCAGAGCTTGAATATTCAGAGAGGTGTTCGAGTCTGATGGTAAACAAGGTTTTGCAGAAGAAGCCCATCACATGCTGAGCTGGAGCCACTGTCACGTGGGCTGTTGGTCCAAAACATTTTCTCCCAGTGCTGGTCCCACATTCAAGGAACTTCTGGACCATTGTCAATGATCTGCAATGATTTATTACCATCTGAAAAAAATAAGACTTTGCTGCCTGACATTTTGCCTCTGTAGATAGCAGTGTTGTTCACCATTTGAGAGCAAAGGAGGGAGGAGAGAAAAAATATAATACTTTTTGCCAGTAGCAGCTACTTTGATGATCAGTTTTTATGTGAAATACTATTTAAAACAAACTTTCCATGTCCGCCAGGCTGGAATAAGTGGTAAAATAAATTATTTTTTTTGCTGACACATATTTATATTCTTGCATGTGTGTGTATGTACTGTGTGTGTGTCTGCTGATTCTCATTGTGGAGCCAGTTATTTATCCGAGCAGCAGCCCCGACAGGGCGTTCAGGTCTCTCATGTACGGGTTGTCGCTGAGGATGCGGTCGATCCGTTGCTTCTGGTCCGGGAATATGTCGTACAGCTTCCGTTTCAACTCTGACGTCTCCCCCGGTGACCGCTGGGGAGGTGGTGAGGGTGAGGGGGAAGGGGAACGGCGGGGCGGGTGCCATTCGGGGGGACCAGAGTGGGGCCACTGTGCAGTGGGGAGGAGGGGCCATGGCGTGGAGGCTGGGGTCCGAGGAGCAGAGTGCAGGGCCTGGACGTAAACTGGCTGCTGCTGCTGGGAGGATGGCCGCAAGTCTGGGGGTCTCAGAGGGGGAGGAGTGACTGGAGCCCTCCTGACAGAATAAGGGGGGGGAGAGAGAGAGAGAGAGAGAGAGATGCAACAGACCAGTCATTTACTGCAACACATGCCACAGCAATAATTATTTATCAAGTATTTACATGTCACCTAGAATCAGAAAAAGACTGATATCACAGGTTTCCTCTGGGCCCTAACCTTCCACACATATGCAGGTAAAACATACCTGTGGTCTTTACGCAGGAAGATGTCGATATGAGGTCCGTATTTCCCCAGAGGGTCATCAGGGATCATGAAGTGGTCCTCCACAAAAGTAAACTGAAGCAACCTAGGAAAGAAAGAGCACACACATTAGTTAAATCAACTGTAATTGTCTTGGCACTATTAAATTCTCATACAAAAAACAAAAAGTAAAATCACAATGAACCTGCAAAACGTTATAGAAATTTCATCTGCTCATGATTAAAAAAAAAAAAAGACAGATAGCACCTGAAAGCAAACATTTTCTTTCTATTAGCATTTATTTGATCTTCAGTTTCTGTTTGTTCTTCTACAAGATTGTTTGGTACATGTAAATAAACTGGATAAACTAAATAAAAACTACATTCTTAACATCAACGTCATCGAGCTGGCAATCCGCCTCAGTGGACTTTCCAGTATCATGTTGGGTAATGGAACGTATACGTGAATGACTGACTGAGCAGCATACATAACAACCAATCACCTCTCTTGAATGATCTTGCGCCAGGTGTCTGATGTGTCGACAAAGTCCCTGAGGTTGTCATTGGTTACGATGATCCCGTCAGTTTTTTCTGCTAGGTGGAGCAGGAACCTGAAACAGAGAGAGAGAGAAAACTTTCCTTGTGTTCAAAGGTCAGAGGCTCGTTCCCTGCTCGGACGCTGCCGTCCACAGAAGGGAATCCACTGGTAGAGCAGGGGAGGAGGCAGACGTTAACATTTTTCAAGCCGTTATAGCGGAGATAACAGAAATGCCTAAAAATCTGTACACAACTTGGGAAAAACATGATAGTTGCCCAGAAAAACAAATCATCCTGTTACAGCCCACATCCTATTTTGTATCTTTTTTTTCAATCTTCTTCATCTTTGTGAAACCATAAACAACAAATGTTCAGGATGACTAATTTTCACTTCTGCTACCTAAAAACAGGTAATGTTACTGTTTTTAAGTTAAATAGAATGTGGCATGAACAGCATTACTATTCTTGAAACCTATGTTTGTTATACTGTGCTGGAGAAGAGTTCACAGAATGAATGTTTAGCTGAGAAATCTGCAACATTTGAATCCATTCCATGAAAATCTGGGCTGCTCTTACAGCAAATCAAAGATCTCCAACAGTGCCAAGTCAATATGGTCTTCGATACTCTGAAGTGATTTTACTATTTTTACTACTACTCATAATGGAACTAAAATGTACAGAGATAACTGAGTGGCTCAATCACTGGCTCGGGAGAAGCATGTGTTCATCACCACAGCTCTACGATGTCACCTCTCGGTCTGCCTGCTTACTGCTGTCAAGATATAAAGAATTCAAGATAGGTGGACTCTCCTTGAAAGTTGACTGTTTTTTTAATAGTTTAAGACTGCGTGCGTGCGTGTCTACCTGTCGTCATGTGAGGATATCCTCTGGCCACAGACCTCCCTGGAGGGAGTGAAGGAGAGCAATCTCAGGTCTTCTAGCTGGTTTAGAAAATGTTGCTCTGAAATAAAACAATTATCCTAAAATTACATGATAATAAAACGGTTGAAAAAGTTGGTTCAAAGGGTTTATTAATTCACTAATTCCGTTATTAGTTGTTTTTTTTACCAGGAGGCCTAAAACTTACAACACCATATTAAATTTCCACTTTTAACCGGATAAAGAACACTTAAAGAATGTTTTAAGATTTGGTTTTGGCTCTGTACCCGACCACTGTATTTGCAATGGAACGGTACACTATATGGTTATAGTGTTGACTTCAGCTTCAATTTGACACAGCTTACAGTGCGTATGAAAAGGTCGGTACCCTTGTTATACACACTCAAACACCATTAAAAATGAATGTCAGTACTTTAACCTCATTACAAGTAAAGAGCCAAAATAATGAAAAACATATTACTGTCCCTTATGTTGAAGACTGCCCTGTATACACATGCAAATGTACAAATGTACCTGTTGTGAGTCGGTCTCTCTTCTGACGCCACTGAGGGACAAATACAGTGATCTCTCTGTGGCCCCGCCTCCAAAACGTCTCCACAGCCAGTGCTATTCCTCGACATGAGAAGAACCGATGAAGGCCATGCCTGGAGAGATGGGGGACGAAAAGAAACATGTAGATAAATCATGTCTGACGACACTACAGTTTGCACTGATTGTCTGAACCGCTGAGGTCCATGACTGTTAAAAATGGATGTCAATTTCTGTAGCATAAATGTGGGTTTAAGTAAAGAAAACAATCTTTGTATTGCACACCGGGTTTCCAGTGACATGACAAGTGAGTTAATCAGTGAGGAGAAACAAGGCTGCACATGAGTGTCTCTGCTGTCTGTCTTGGCGGGCCACCAATTCAGTTTTTAGTGCTACTGTGATCTCTGGCCTCCCTAACATTTTGTCTATCCTGCACCAAGGGCTCCTCTGGACAATATGGACTCAGAATACATATGAAAAACAAGAAAAAACATGGGAAAAAACAAAGAATTACGCAAATAGGGCAGTGCTGCAAGCGATGAAATTTCATCATGTCGTAACGAGGTGACCAAGTGACAAGTTCAGAATATTTTAAATATTAGCAAGTCATACTGGTCTCAATGGTTTCCCTGGCAACTGATTTTAATAGTACAGTGGAAACTGCTAATAGTGATCTCGTTTCCATTTATAGTGATTAAAAAGCTTCAGACAGAAAAATTCCCACAAATGCTGCTTAAATAATTTGCTTATAGCAATGAAGAAGTCCCCATACGGTACCATACCTGAACTACGGATGTTACTGTATTTGTAAACACCACAATCCTGTTTTAGGCTATAGACCAATTTGAACTTGAACCACAGTAAGATATATTTATATACAGTACTGTATTACTGTACTGTCAGTGTATTTGAATTATACACAGGGCAGTAGTTAATTTGTGCTGTAAGTTTGAAACAGCTGAACTGTTTTGAACAGTCAAAAATAGTCAATAGGGACGGTGTCTGTTTCATTACTTTATATTCATGTAAGAAATATAGAAATGTCAATTAGATGGTAATCTGTATAAAAATTTTTTTAAAAAAAAGCCACAGACGTGATCACTACAAGAGGTTTCCACTGTAGTGAAAACAAAACAGCACCCAAAACACACACGCGTGCTGCATGTCATCAGCTGACCCAGATCGCTGGTGGTGACGTGTGTGCACGTCAGACGGCTGTTAAACAAAAATGGGTAGCTAGGACAGAAAACCACAAAACAACACAAACAAACAACAGATATGAGAAACTCCCTGAGAGCAGCCAGCCTCACTGAGCAGGGAGCTAGCGGCTGCTGCTACAAGCCAGAGAGCCAGAACACTAGTGATTATTATTTGAGTATTTGTTATTATCAACGCATTTAAGTTCTTTATTTCTCAGGTGGACGTGTTGAGGAAATTATGCCTCAAAACCCTTCTGTGCATCATCACCCTCAGGTTGAATGATTATCACTTTCAGAAAAACACATGTCTGCTCTGTTTATTCTATTTTTATGTTAGGGAAATCTTTGTCTCAAATCTGACACGTGCATTACATGAAGAGTTTTGTAACCATTAAACAGCAGAAAAACATGGCCGTCACAAGACCCTGTTTCTTCACAGATGGAAGACTCTAGACTGAATGGCACTAGATATGTCTACTGGAAAGTGGGGAGCATCAGTTTACTCTTTCATTTTCCTCATCTTGTAAAATTATTTCAGTTATGTCTCTACTGGTAACTTCCCATCGACTGGGTTACTTATCTTGATCAGCAATCTGGCCTCACATAAACTGTAGTGCAGCAGAGACGCACAGCAAGATCTGTGTGGCTGTGTGTTACACAAAATATGCAGCAAGTGACACAGGTCCCCCCTAAAAATGAAGCTAAAGTTAATCTATTTTGCTGCTGCTGAATATGGACGAGGTAAGTAGATAGAGTTGCTCTTCCTGAAAAATATTGTGGAAGTCACTATGAAGTTTGATATTGCTCAGGCTGCATCATCTGGCCTCAGTTAACCTTTTGATAAATAGTAGCAAAAGTGTCACTGCAGAAAAACACTCCCCCACTACTTGCACATGTAACTGATTACAAATTGCTTCTGTGACATGGCATTACGAGCCCATGTACAAACACACACATACACACAGTACAGAACAAGATCAGCTTGTGGTCAGAGTCGCAATGCAAACTCAAGGGAAGTTCCACCGACTGTTGCAGGAGAAAGTGATGAGTGATGAGGAAGAGATTATGCCGCAGTAAAATCACCATGAGAACTGGACGTAACCTGACAGGAAAAAACATCTCCGAGCTCATTGGAATAAGTTTACATAAGCTAATGACCTAAAAATTAGGATTGGGACATGTCCTGATCCTCAAAACCGCACTAGGGACATCATCAATGTGAAGAAGTTAGGTGGGGGCTTTAGTTTTCAATAAACAAATACTTGATACACCTGAAATCCATGAAAATGTTTACTATATTCTGTTGTCTTGTTAGTAATATTAAAGAGTAGATGAAGGTAAGTTCTGTGGCATCAGACATAAAACTGCGTGTCTCACTTTGCAGGATTGGTCGAGACATAGGTGACCCATGCTTTTCTGTTTAGGCATACTTCTGGTAAGGAGTCAGGTAGGATGGAAGGGAAGCGGGAGGGTATAGTGGGAGTGCGAGAGAACGTGAAAGGAAGTGGCTGGCAAAAGTGAGAAGTCAAGTAAAGGTCATCCGGGAAAAAATTGTCAGCAGACAGTGAGGGAGGAAAAAGAAAAACAACAATCTGCGCTCCGTCCTTCCTTGTGTGACACCCTCTTTGTTGCACAATTTCTGGATTAAACAGAAACGACTTAACACCAATTTGTTTTTTACTAGAAAAGGCCTTTCTTCTCAAAAACACCTCCGTAGTACACCCCCACTCATCAATATCACGTTACAACTGCTTTCGCTCTGCTGGACGCACGCACACGCAAGCACGCACACACAAACAGTGATGAGTAACAACATTATGTGAATGCGTGGGATAGGTTTTGGTGCACCTACACAATAAGGTTGTAGCTGCAACCTACGCACTTTTAACAGGTGGTTTGTTTAGTTTGACAGTGTGTGATTGTGTGTGTGACCTTAAATGGTGATGATGCCAATGTTGATGGGAAGGGTGATGGCTTCATATGTAAAAAGGAAACATGTGGGGCATGCACTATAGCTGTGGTATTATAACTGGCATCAGAGGAGCTACAACTCTGTCTTTACACTCAAACTAGTAAGAAAAACATTTAAGAGTCATACAAGTTACATTATTCATTACCTCACCGGTAACAGCTCAAGCTTTGTTAAAAAGTGCCAGTAAACCCCAGACCCTTGTGGCCTGTCACTGCAAAACATCCATTTACCATTGCTATGGTTACACTCCAGGGGTTATTATATGCTTTGCATGTTAATACCAAATAAGAGATTCAGTAGTATGAGAGTGTTTCCCATGAGTCTGTATTCTGTGGTCGATTTTCACAGGCAGTTGAGGATAAAGAGAGTTTTTAATGACCTTAAATACAGCCCCCTGGACACCCTCAATTCCAAACCCATTATGAATTTGGCAGAATATCTTTCTACTGCCAGAGAGAAAGCAGAGACAAATCCTAACAAAGTACAGGCTCAGTGACTCACGTTCAGAAAAGGAAGACACGAAAAGAATCATGGCAACCAAAAGAAAACAGACTATATGGTCACTGTTCGACAGGTGAGGCTGAGACACAGGTGCAAGGACATTCACTTTAACAAGTTCAACTCTGTTATCTCAGATTTTAAGAGCTAAATGAGAGAGAGCGAGCAGCAGAAAGTAAAGGTGAAAGTTTGCAGTAAATAGTCAGTCTGGCAGTAAAAGTGCAGTGTCTGTAACAGTGTGTCCGTTAGCAAGTGCTGCAGCTTCTCGTGACCAAGAGAAGTCTGTCTGTTGTTTACCCAACTGCTGGAAAAGTGAAGGTCGCAAGCAAACATCTCCCCTGGCCTTTAGACTCCAGTCTGGAAGCTGAGCAGGAAAGGTACGCTTTTTGGCTGCTATGTAACTTAACATTAGCTAAATTTATAGGAAATAACTACAAGCTGCATGTCATAACCACCTACTTGTCCAGTGTTAGGGTACAAGCTTAGACTAAACTGTTGAAACACTCTGTGCTGTACACATCTTGATAGTTAAATTATATTGCAGTTTTCTGGTTTCTGTTAGGAAAAGAAAAGACGATTGTGACCATGTAGGAGCTGAAGTTAGTCAAACAAATCAGGGATGCAAAGGAGTCACCTTTAAGCTAAATAGGAGACTTCTTTTGGATTTTAATGTACAAATGAAATGCTTGGTAATTATGCAGAAGGGAGTGAATAAATTAGCTAGTTCTTACATGTTGCCTATTTTTTATATTAACTTCTACAAATAAATTAAGACACAAACATGTCATCCATCATGACTTTGAAGTCATATTAACAAGGTTTTCCCTGCCATTATTAGTTAGGTGGTGAGGATTTATTAGCTGCTCTAGCTTTTCCAACAATTGGTTCAGAGATATGGCAATAAAAAAACCAAAAAACAAAACACAGACAAAACTATTACAATTCTAAATTTCTCCATGTAACATGGTGTTATTATACAGCTTTTCTGCATTTTTGTTTTTCATGTTATATTTAAAAAAGTACCCGATGTGACACCAATATCCTCTGAGCTAAGCTACTGTTATGTGCACTGCACAAAAATAAACAAAAAATTCCCCAACAAAAACCACAATTCTGTCAGGTTGACACCTGATCAAGAGGTGTGATAAGAGCCCAAGCGCACAGATGAGAGATTTTTTTAACAGATGAAACTCACTTTTCTCTGTCTGAGGCGCTGAGTCTCAGAGACTTTATATGCATGTTTGCTTGGTCTTAGTCGATGAATATGATGTGAAACTGCAGGAGTTTTTGGGTTGACCCATTATTTCTGCACAGTGGAATCCACAGCAAAGGTGCTTCCGACTTTTCTTCTGCCATAGGAAAGTTTATCATTGGTGCCAACTCCCATGACACACCATTAAATATATCTGTTTAAACTATTTCTTAAAATTTGGCAAGAATAATTTGTGTGGATAGTCCTGTGTGGTATGAAAAGGCCACATTTTTTAATACAACGTAGTTCTCATAAATAACTGTAGGGACAGATGCTGCTTTATGCCTGTACAGTATTTCCGGGCAAAGAAAGCAAAACAGATTAAACTTGCAGGGGGTGTGTGTGCATGCGCAGTGCAGACTCACGCCATAGCCACATTGCTGCCATCAATGATGATATGTCTGAGCTCCTGACGTCCCGGCTCATTTGGCAGCTTCAGAGTGTACGGAGTCCTCAGTGACTGATGGAAACGAGCCAAGCCAGTTACCGGGGGCACCGGGGGGTCGTTTGCAGGAGGAGTCCTGGCTCCGACCCCATGAAACCCTATGTGGCTGATGGTCTGATAGGGAGAGGCAGAGGGCCGGGTGATGGGCTGAGCTGACTGAGGAGGACAATAATAATTATACCATGAGTGGGCATGTTTAAGATCACAGCTCATTCCAGTTTCATCCAGAAGTAAAACTGATTCTTTAAACATCTAGCCTTCAACAAGAGTTGATCATCAGTAGTAATAATAAAGCTAAAAATGGACTACTTGTGAAGTAATTCTAAGACCGCAGCTTTGTCAACATGTCAACCTGTGGGTTTAAAAAAAATAAAATAAAGTTCAGTCATCTTTTAATAACAATAAAAAACAAATCTTTTAACTTCATCTTCTCCTCCCTCTTTAAAAAATCTAGAATCTGTGAATGCAAATATTTTTCTTTTAGGTTTTTAAGGTTTAACTGCTCGACGCAGGATGTTTCCTACTTTACTGAAAAGTCCATTCTCAGTGTGTGCACACTGGAGGTTTTCATATCACACCACTATAAGTTTCACATTGGACCATGACGGGTTTCCTGATGTCACAAATCATCTCGGTGGTAAATGTCAAACTCAGATTAAACACAGAAAAATGTTCCTCCTTCACACATTAATTTGAACTCAGTCTTCTACTGTCAAGCATTCTGCACAGTGAAGATCAAACATCCATGTGAAACAATAAAAAGCACAACATAAGTGGAGGACCTCAAGGTAATACCTACACTGGGTGTTGATGCTAAGGAGGAGGTTGTGGCAGTTAGCCACTGAGGCGTGCTGCGCAACGCTGTCACACTCTCAACTTTGACGGATCCTCCTAAAGTCTGAGTCCCACCCCTCGACAGGTAGTCCCTCTGTGAGACGCCACCTGCTCCCCGCGCCAAGTAGTCTGTTCTGGATCCTGACTGGGTGTCCAGGTGGGCCACTGTCATTATCCGGGACGTCCTACTATCTGCTGTTTTGGTATTCATGGGGATGACATCATCGTCATCGTCAATGGTAATAACCTCGTAGTTTCCTGCTCCTCCCTGAGCACTAGAGCTCCTCTTGATAGTGATGGCCTGAAATGAGAGTCGGTATGATTTTATTTTTATTTTTGGGAGAAAAACGGCATGCATTACACAATTCTGTTGTCTAAATTAATGATGTAAAGTAAACACAATTTAAAAATCGCTCAGTGTTTCCCACAGAATGTTTACGTCGCTTTCCCCTTCAGTTCTCTTTTCCCCACACTTTCCCTCAAACCTACACCTCTGGTCTCAAACACACCGGCTTGACCCGCCTCTTTCTGTTCCTCTCTCTCTGAATGTGTCTGCTCTGCTGATTGTCTCCATCAGCAGTATGTTTTATAAAGTCGCTGAAAACACACAGAACTTGCTTTTTGGATTTTTCCATCCATGATTCTGTTTTTCTATTAGCAGGTGCGCCATATGTGTAGGAGGCTTGTTAATGATGTAGCCTATTGAAACCAACGTGCTGCCCAATAACATCTGCACTGGTGTGTTCGCTATTTGTTTACCTGGTGCTTGTAAAATACCCACTGTGTCTGCATCTTTTTACATAGTACCAGATAACATCTCTCTCGGTGCAAAATACTTAAATGGGTCGCCAAACATACCTGGATGGCTGGTAATATATCTGGGTGACCTGCCCAAGTAAAGTCTGTTTGTGGGGAAACACTGGCTCATTTAGCAAGTTTTGAAAGAAATTAGTCAAGAGTATTTGACATAGTTACATACATTACATAGTTATCATGCTGTAAAACACCACACATTTGTTAGCAAATATCAGTGTTCATCAATAGGAAAGCAATTTCTTATTGAATGTAACCATATTGGATCTTAAATATTGTTTTTGTTATCACAGAACACCTCATTTCATTGCTCATTTGGCTCATCCAGCTGGCCTCAAATATATCAGTAAACATCTCACGTATAAGCCATACGTGAGATGTTTACTGATATATTTGAGGCCAGCTGGATGAGCCAAATGAGCAATGAAATGAGGTGTTCTGTGATAACAAAAACAATATTTAAGATCCAGTAAGATGAGTCATAAGATATGAAGCAATTTAGTGGAAATGAGATCAGAGTACAGGGTAGAAGATAAAAAGGGAAGAAGAAGCGTCTGAAGAAACATTTAAGTGTCATGGGAGCTAAGATATGAGAGATGTAAATGTGAGGTGACAGATTAAACGAGGATTTCACAGGTGAGATGAAAAAAAGAACATGGTAAAGTACTTCAAGTTATATTATCTGAAATTTCTTGACACCATCTAGACTGAATTTCTCTGTGATTTCAAACCCTTTAAACACAGTCAGGAACTTAAAAATGGAGATTTGGTTCCCCTCATCTCACAGTCTTTCCCACATTAAATTTGAGTGTTTTATCAAAGAAAAAATAAATAATAACACTGAGAAGCAACAATCTTTCAGTGAAGGGGTGTACCTGCTGAGTGCTGGTCTCGCTGCCACTGCACTGCCTTCGATGGCCCAGACCGTTACTGCTGCCACCATGCTGGTTGGGCTTAATGTTCTCTTTGGACCTGCCCGGGTCTACTAATACTCGACTCAGCTCACGCTCCTTCTCTCTGAAACGAGAGACCGTAGAAGAGGACGACGACGATGAGGAGGGAGTGTCTGAGGAGCGTACAGAGTTCGACTGTCTTTCTTTTCCCCCTACTTTTCCCTCTTCATGAAGCTTGGTTTCCGCAACAATTTTCTCCAGAACGAGGAAGGTGTCTTCTGTCTGTCCCGTCTCCTTGACGACACGCTCCACCACTTCCTGCTGATAACCCATGGTTCTGAAGAAACCACAAAATTGGAACAATGCTTCATTTGGCAGGAAGAGCTAAAAAGAGTTTCACAATTCAGTCTCCAATACTTCAGAGAAGTATAAGGATACTAGGAAATGTTGACTAAAAAGATTGATTGGAGAAGTATAAATTGGGCTTAACTCAGTTTGCTGAAACCTCATGAGCTTCAGTTGAACATTAGCATGAATTTTTACACAGGACAATGACCACTATTTCTCACATTGAAATCAAAAAGGTATGTCCATGGCTTCATGGCCAACTACCACAAGTAAACCGATGACACAACGCATGCTATAGCGTAGTGTATGTGGCAGTATATACAGTATTATTTTTTATAGGCTAACTAATCGATAGAGGTCATGTGTTTTCTTTGGAATCAAACAGGCATGTGATTGGCATAGGACAAAAAAGCAGGAAAATAAACATAACACAAGAGCATACAACATGGTGCTGTTGTTTTCATTCAAAAACCTTGTGGAAGAAAATAGTCTCTAATGTGTTAATGATAAGTTTAACTCATCAATAATGCAACATCAATGCAGAACAATGAGTTCAACATTAAAAGTTTGCTGTAGCACGTCAAACTTTTTTTTTTAATTTTTTTTTTTTATTCAGCCCCATCCAGATAGGTCTGCTGACGAAAATGGCACATTGACGTTTTGAAAAGTTGAACATGTTTCAAGAAAAGGCATCTGATATAGCGAAATGGGCAGCTAGCCAAATCTAAACCTTCCTTATCTTTTCACAATTTTCTTGTCTCACCGGTTCAGCTGCATTGGATGCATCTTTGTTGCTGTTTTTGTAAAATGAGCTACTCGAGCGGCCGCAGAGCGACCGGACAGTCTGACTATTGGTGGCTTCACTGTCTCCACCGTGACCTCTCTGCTGTCTGTGATGTACAAACTGAGCTCCGCCCTCGGTCAAATGCACAGAGGAGAGGACAGAGCAGCATAGCAACATATTTTTCAGATCTGCATGATTCACGCGGGTCACATTTTCAGGTCGGGAAATCCGGGAAAATCACAATCCTGATTAGTGTTATTGAAACTAATTTCCATGACTTTTCCAGGTTTTTCATGACAGTATGAGCCCCATCCCTAATAGCACATCTGTAATAACGACAAACAGTTCAAACTATTATGACCTTTACCTGAAGAAGTTGACCAAGCAGCGGAGGTTGGTTTCTGGACTGACTGCCTCACTGTCATCTGAGACTCCTTCACTGGCGTCCAACATGATCGGACCGCCAACCGTGTTTGCTTTAGATGAAGAGGAGAGGGATGATGAAGCAGAGGGGGTTTTGGATCGACAGCTGCTACTGCTCCCCCTGCCCTCTCTGTCCCTCTGTCGCTCCCGCTCTCTCGCTCTCTCCGGCGACTCCTCCCTCCGCTCCAGAGAATACTGTCTCTTTGTGTCCCGAGTCTCGCTCTCAGATGAGCGCCGCTTGTGTGAGGGCCGAGTGCCGTTGAGCAGGACCGCCTCAGGACATAAGCCCATCACTCCTCCTGCTTTACTACCTCCAATGACAGATGCTGCTCCGGCCCCTCTCTCTTCAAAGCTGGTGTCAAGGATGCGGTTGGAGAGCTCCGTCACAGGGGTGCTACTCTGTGAGCGGTCCTGATCGACCTCTGCCATGCTGGAATACAGCGTCTGGTTAAGCTGAACCTGGGAGAGAAACACAAAGCATTTACATGTTTGTAAGTTTAATTCTACTTAAATTTTTAAATGCACGTTAAAATGAAATCTATTGTCAAAGCAGTACGACAGAAACTACACATCTATGTCATAAGATCAGACAGTCCTTATTTGTCACTGAAATGTTTCACCATGTAATGGCAGTTAGTTTTAACACGAGCGGGAATGCTCAACTTCCTCAAAACCTTGTATGGCCTTATGTTTATACACTCTGTAATATTTAATTTCTACATCAGGCCACAACATTGATAGAACAATGTCAGGTGTCACACATGTCTCAGGCTTTGTTGAGTCTCAGAAATGTTCTTGGAGATAAGAGTTTTCTATAGAACAGGAATGATAACAATCTGCCTTGTTGTGACCAATATAAAAAGGTATCCTCCGGCCAAGGACAAACTGGCCTTCACAGCAGTGGTGTAGGCAGCAAAAAAACAAATGAAGGCGGTGAGAGCTCAGTGTACATAAATTGCATGTTTAAATGTCTGTCTTAAAATGATGTGTACCACACCGCTATTTACCCACATAACAGAACCACCATCAAAGCAGAAACCAAGATTCAAATCAGTGGCTTAAGCACTTCAAGAACCTTCAGGGTCATATTTTGCAATGAACTTTAACAACTCCAAAAACGTTCCCTCCATTTAGAGCTTTCTCTGTCTTCCTGTGTCCTCTGAGTGGAACACCTTGTTTAAACATACAGCATATCAACATCCAATACCACTGCTGACGGTTTCTCTTTATAAAAACCACATTCCTAGAGTCATTGTGAATTTGGTTTAATACAGTGCCGACGACTCTGTTGCCCATGGCTTTGCTTGTAAGCTTCTAATTTAGACTGAGCAGCTCACTGATGGCAGATAAATCTGACTTAAATCAGACTTGTAGTAGAAAGGGATGGTGGTAAAGCCGAGCTTGTCTGAGTTATTGCAGTTCTTATTTCACAGCAAAATCAGAATATTTCCGAACCTCAACTCCTCAAGGGACTTAACAGCGGCATTTTAGCTGTGGTCACTCTGGCTAGGCCTGGGCCTACCCCTTGGCTACCTGTCTGGTTCATAGACAAGAGCAGCATGTAAATGAATTTCAGTCACAATGAGAGATTTCACTCATCTAATCAACACAACAATGGAAAGGATGTCCATTCTGTATTACGTACAATTGAAACACCATACATGTGTTTATTTTAGCATAAATCCTCCCTCAGATGCAAATTATGACTACACTAAATCTTACAACTAAGACTTTGTAGATTTGTGGCTGAGCCGTAGCAGAACCCGTACACTTCCCAAAGGTTTCAGGTATCACACGGTCAAGACAGGAATAGGACAACTCACATTTTAAAACCTAAATTATTACAGGCCACTGTCTGAGAAATCATACAGAATGGAGGTTATAACCCCAACTACATAGAAGATACATTTAAGCGTTTTCAAAATTTGCCACAGTTATCCAAAGGCACTCTAGGTATTTGACATTTTAGCTGGACAGCTGTTATTATGCTGCACTGTAATAAATCACATTTTAAAAAGGTATACACTAACCAGGGAGGATGTGTTGGTGGTAGTGGGGCTATGAGCCAGTCCCAGTAACTCCTCCTTTAGGGCACTGGGTAGCAGAAGAAGCTCCATAGTGTACTTATCATCCCTTTCTTCCACAAAGGACTTGAACGCTCGTTTCACTGCGGGCTCTCTGTCGCTAGGCAGACTTCGCTTCTCCTGGATACAACACAAACACAATCACAGGTTTGTAGTGTCCTGTCCCACATAGTGTCATGCTTTAGAATATTTTTTTAATCTGCAGATTAATTTCTCTATTCAATGATTAATCATTTGTGTATTAATGTCAGAAAATAGTTAAAAAAAAAAAAAATGGCCATCACAATTTCCTGTGTGATCACATATAATTAGTACCCATACCTGGAATAGTGCTACAAATTGCTGAACTCTGCTCTGGGCCATCACTACGGGTTCCGCCCGGCCCAACAACCGAAGACGGCCTGGCTCACGCACCACAACTTCAGCACTTGTGTCCCGTATGAGCCTGTCCAGGAAGAGGCCCCGGGCACCAGCAAAAATACAGTGCATGTCCACTGGGTACCTCTCTTCTTTCTGCAGTTCGGGGTCACACAATCCTCGAACATATTCCTGCATGACATGAAAAAGAAAAAAACTGTGATAACAAGTCATTGAACCACTTCTTGTTCTCTCTCTCTCTCTCTCTCTCTCTCTCATTTTAAAAAGAACACATTAGCTACTAAAAATAATTGGGTAAAAACTACAGAAGTCAAACAGGCTTTTTGGTTAAGCAAAATTAAATGTATACATTTATTTTACAGGGTTTGTGCCAATATTGCTGGTATGTGCTCTTTTAGTTCAGAAGAATGTCCCTGCACCCTCTGTAGAGCTGACACATGCTGAAACTTAACACTTGTCACTGATTCAGGGAATATCTTGGCTATGGAAATGTTCGGATGAATCAGCTGCAGGTGGGAGCGGTAACTTCCTTACAGATACAATGTCACATTTCTTTAGCTTTAATGTGTAAAAAGAAAAAAGAAAGGCTCAGTAGTGAGAATGTAAAATGACTCAACAATGACGCAGTGTGAGAATGACACAAATGATGTCAGACATCACAGAGAAACAGATCACAAATATTTGGGTGTGGCTTTTCAAATCCAACAACCAGTAAAATGAGTTGGGAGGGCTGATACTCTGTAATAACAGCATGTGTGCAACATATAGGTGCTGGTACTTAACTAGAAATGCAAACTAGCCAAACTAAAAATAGAAATCTGTTTTTTTAGTTTTGTTTCAGTTTGTTGGAAGCAAGCTCTACTTGGGTTGTTGTAAATCTACTTAATTTTTTTTTTTAAGCATCCAATATATTTATGTATGACATGGTACATGAGTTGAAAGCTTATCAGTAAGTATTTATACAATTGTTGCTTGTCATTTTTCAATTTTGTGAACACAAACAACAAAATTCCAGTGACCTCCATTGTATTGTGGTACAGACACAAAACCTGGGCAAATAAACACAGAAACTACTTGCATGGCTATTTTGGGAAAACCAACCCTTTCACAAGAACTGTTCTACTGCCCAACAAAAATGTTCCCAAATTTCCAGGGTAGTGGTTCTACAGCCTTGTAGAAGGGGATATCATAAAAAAGTTACATAAAAACATGCAAAATTGATAATTTACAAGCACTATTTCTCATTGTTCGCTCTATTATAAAATATTTTATTTCAGTTGTCCCATGACCCAACAACTTTCACCATTTATTCACAATTATATGAAACAGCAGTGGATGTAGACAGGCAGTTGCATCTGCCCATTACACATGACCAAAGAAGTGCATTCAGGTTGATAACTGTTAGAGACTGTACTAGTAAAACACACACCAAATACAAGTAGTTCATTCTGTTCAGGGTCACTTATTACTTGCCTGGGAATCGGACGAATCTGCGCGCTCATGTTTTGTTTGCTCTGGCAGATGAGTCTGGCCGCCCTCATATTCAGACATATCAACCCATCCTGGAACACAACCTTTTAGCTAATGCGGGGCTGGTATGACTGCATAGAGGAACGCAACCTAAACAAACAAGATGGCTGCTGCTAATGTGGAACTGCTGCTGTTGAATCAGCCATCATGTCAGTATTTAAATGAACTAGACGGCATATTTTCTCTAAAAAGAAGAACAAACAACTGCACTTTTGTTGATATGAAAGATGTGTCTGCCGTACTTTAAACAGGAATCGACAAGTTTAATTTACCAACCACACGCTTCATTGTGCCGAATGGTTGTGGGTCTATCCAATTGCATCCAGAAGCATTTAAGCCTGCGCCCGTTGTTAACGGCCCTTGGAAATCAAAAATGTACTGAGAGGTTCCAGGCAAATAATTAGTCTGGTGATGTCATGTAATAACATAATAATTATGGTTATAGATGGGAAACTGAGTGAGTGACCCACATATGTAGTAAGTATAGTAAGAGCAGTAATGTGCTGACCGAAAGAAATCTGACAACAGACTTTCTGTTTCAGTTATGCTCCATTTAACATAGAAACCTCTGAGACCTAAAATCTACTTTAAAAAACAGACTCCTCTTTTGTTTAGTCAAAGACAAAATACACTACAAAGCAAAAGACGGCATATTCAGGTATAAGAACCAAATACTTGGCTGACGTCATTGATTAACTTTAAATAAAACTAAATACAGTCAGTTAGTCACAAACTGTATTGCCCCTTCTTTAAGTGAAGCAGACAGCTTTACATTGCAGACTTGCTGAGCTGTGAGAAGCAGCTGCAAACTGTGGCAGATCGTTGAAAGAGAAAACAACAATTAGGACTACTTTAAATCATGTGCCATGTGTCATTTTTCCTTCCCTGAAACTACATTACCAGAAAGCATGTTGAGGGAATAATGGCAGTTATTTCCCAAACTAGAGGAAGCGCCAACATTACTTTCTATGGTCATGCAGGAAGCCGTTTATGACTCCTGCGTCTTCCTTATGAGTTGAACGGGGCTTGCAGTGAAATTACCATTTCCACATTGCATTCTCGGTTGACTGGCAGAGCTTGGAACAGCTGGTTCAGGAGGAGCAACTTACGCACAAGAGAAAGACCAATGACACAAGATGCAGAAGTGTGAAAAATTGCTCTTGTATGGGAAATCACACAGGAATTTAAAAAATGCTGCAGATGCTGACAGCTATTTTGCATGTGTAAATGTAGTGTATTATCTCTAAATGCATCTCAGCTCAGCTGGTTTTTAAATTAATTGCTGTGTTCTGAGTTGACTTTTGTGTCAGATAATGTGATTTAGTCACACCGAACATTGTCAAGTGGAAAAAAGAGCCTTTGAAGCTATTTGAGATGGTATTCAATTTGGACCTTGACTTTTGGACATCCACAAAACAAAATTCCAAAAATCTTATAAGATAGTAGTTTGTGTGGCCAGAAAATATTAATTTGGAATCAAGTGTTGCTTAAGTAAAACTAGCACAATATAATGTGCTTGATAACTACGCCCACAAAATAATAGAAATTCTACAATGATTGGGAAAGAGAGTTGTACAATATGTCGTAATATACGTGAACATATCCACAAAATGGCAGAATACATTTCCAATAGGGCTGAACAAAACAAATCATTACTTTGACAGATACCGCGATATGAGTCATGATTTTGGTGGGAATGGTAATTTTGGCATTTCATACATCTGGAGAAAATAATTTGTAGGTATCTCTGTAGCAGCACAATGCTTCATTTTGTTGTAACACATTTTCCTTTATCTTAAAAAAATTGCAGCTCCTGTGATTTTGATAATATTTTAATTAATTGTTCAGCCCACTGATTAATTGTTCAGTCAATTTGCATAAATGTATGGTATGGATGGTAGGGACAAACAAAGACTACAGGAATGTATTGTTTCTCATACTGCAGACAACTGAACTCTCAGCTATTTACTTTCTTGTCATCTCTAGCTTATGGTTGCTTGACATCTAAATGAAGACTATACACTTTGTAACACGGACTTTAACTCAGATTAGTTGTCTATTAAAATTAAAGGTATTCTGCTCATTTAAATTTAAGACTTCCACATCATGATATTCTTTAGATTGTCTAGTAATGAGAGACCTGCCTGAAAAATGTTGTTATTGCGATGAATTTAGCTTCCATTTCATGGAATATCTGATCTAAATTAGGGGTGGGTGATATTATGTTTAAGAAAACCCTGTCAGTTTTGCGGATGTGGTGGCTAAGGGGGAAGAGACATTCATTGTTTAACTACATA
This sequence comes from Micropterus salmoides, assembly GCF_014851395.1. Classification (NCBI taxonomy): domain Eukaryota; kingdom Metazoa; phylum Chordata; class Actinopteri; order Centrarchiformes; family Centrarchidae; genus Micropterus; species Micropterus salmoides. Next base: position 29,472,544 of record NW_024044570.1, read on the forward strand.
TCCTAGCTTCAACTTTAACAAAGTTATCACTTTGTGTGGTGCAGCATTTAATAAACACAAAGAAAACACAAACATAAAAATCTAAATACGACCTTCTCCCCCACCTCTGATGTTATCTAAATTAGATATGCTGGTGGGATGTGTGATATAACAGCACAGACTGGTGCCAATCACGGGACACTAATAACTTACACCCGTTCATCAGCCAAAAACAAACAGGCAGTGGGCGGTAACGTTACTGCCAGCATGGTGGTTATTCGGTGTTATATTTTATTAAAAACAACTCCTTGTCACAGTGGACTGTTGGTTTATTTAAAAAAAAAAAAAAATGTAAGTGAAACAGCACTACGGCACCTCACCTTTGCATTTGACACGTCTTCTCTGTTTCCTCTGAGCTGCAGCCATATCTGCCGTAATGTTTTGCTACCGTGCGGCTGTCCCGTGTGGTCCAACAGACCGATAATAGTGAACGTTACTTTAAAAACCTGCTCTACTCGAGGCTTGGCACATTTCAGTTCGTCTTCTTTATCCTCTAGCACTGTAAACTCGTCCACGGTGGGGGCCTCCGGCTGCTGCCTCCCGGCGGGCGCAGGGAGCCTGCTGGTCGGCTGCTCCGGGCACGTTAGCTCGGTGACTCGTCTCATTCCGAGGAGGGGCCGCGTTGTTGACATTCCGCCTCTCGCTCTTACCGTCGCTCCAGACGACGACGTCTCAATATTGAAACCTTTCGGCGCTGCTGGGGGCCTTTGGCGTTTTCATGGTCTCGTTTGGGATGTGCTCCGAGCGACGAAGGGGCGTTTATAGCGTCTGGGGACATGAACACAGAGGTAACACTAGCTTAATAACTCGGAAGCCCCGAGTGACGTATCCGGAAAGTCCCAGTGATGGCGTCATCAAAACACGACAGTTAAGCGTGCTCTCTTTAGTCCAAAGATGTTTATCGGTCAAGGTCTTGTCAACACAGTGAAAAGAAGACGCACATTTACGACAGAAATCCGGTTGATGAAGATCCTGTTAGATTACACTATTTTGTTGTTCACCAGTGGCCAGAACGCGTTTAGACAGCATGTCTATGTGAGAATACGAGAGCAGCTGATTGCTGGTTGGACGCTCTGCCCTCTCGTGGTTGTGTGAAGTTATTGCATGTTGCAGTTGGTGCAGGAGGGCTATGGCAAATTCAGCCTTGTGGATTACTAACCAAGGCAAGTGAGGCGATTGACAACAAAAAACCAGTTTCATTGGATGAATTGCAAATTTGCACCACTAAAGTACAACATCGGCTAAAGCCTGCATTAGTAGCTTATTTTGTGGCCATGTCTTGTATAGGGAGCTGAGTCAAAATGTAGTTTGAAGAGCCTAACCATTTTAGGTTGTATTGCTCATGTGATACAATAAACCGCTTATCCTGTGGACACATATACAAACAACCTCTCTCCCTCACACCTAAGGGCTATTTAGAGTCACCAATTAACCTTGTCTGAGTGTCTTTGGAAACCACAGAAAGGCAGCTGGAACGACAAAGGTTCGAACCCAACCAACTTTTGTTAGACTATGCTATAGTAAGACCCATTAACCTACCTAAGGAGAGGCCTAACCTTACTTCATTAAAGACATCACTGGTATCATTATCTGGTACATTAGACTTAATTTCAAAACATGTTCTGTCTAGAGTCATTATAAATGAGTCTGTCAGAGTGAATTACCTTCTCCGTATGGAAGGTTTGGACTTTTAGATGGCAAAGTAACATCATTTTCATTGAGAATTAGGTAGACCTTGCTGTTAAATCTCTATTGATAAATGTTTTAATATTGTAATTCCTAGCAAGGGAATTAGAAATACTACCTAAAAATTCAAAGTTTATTGGGGGGCCAAATCATTTTGATGAAGGACCAGATTTAGCACATGAGACTGGTATTTGCCAATCCCTTAGGGCAAGGCATGCTAAACATGAGATCACAGAGACTTTTGACAGATCCGGTAAGAATCAATTAAAATGAACATTATTATAATAGGCTGAATGTGGATTAAGTTAGACATGGGCTGGAACTAGGGACATAACTCGACACCACAGAAATGCCATTTGGGCTCAGTGGAGGGGATTATTATTTGTGAACAAAAACAGGTCGATTTAAGGTGTTCGAACTATCAGTTCTGCCTTGGAAAGGACAGTAACAAACAGCCTTCTGGTAGGTTAACAACTGTTTTACCTAGACCTTCAGATTTAGCCTCCATGTACCAATTCTGTGATGTAAAAAAGTAAAAAAAAAAATCTGACATGTTTTAAGAGAAACTGTGTGACAGAGACTCACAAACCCAATAAGGAACAGAAGAAAAGAAGAGAGATAATGAGAGCTACATAGAATGAGAGAGAAATAAGAGAACAGACAGATGAAGTAGACAGTGAAAAAGAGAGCATAAAGACATATTGCTGTTACCCACAGCACAGCCTTGAGATGGAGCTTGCACACACTCCTACACACACTGAAAACATATTTTCTGTTTTCTGTTTCCTGACTGAAAACATCACAAACTGGCATGGGATGTGCACAGCCCAGGACCGGAGGGCTCAGCAGCGGGTGAAACTGCTCAGAAGATCATTGGTACCCATCTCCCGAGCATCAGTGGTATCGGTGAGGTGAGGTGCTTACGCAGAGCCCAAAGGATACTAAAGGACAGTACCGAAGTACAGAAGGGAGAGACAAACTCAAATCCAAAGTGTGTGTATTACTTAATATATAGAATCAAAAGTCAAGATGTCCATTCTAAATGTTAACAGAAGTGATTTTTCAACCTTGTGAATGTGTAAAGGTGAGATGATATCAATACCCATGTTTTTAACGATGGTAAACCAAAACAAGATTGTGAGAAACATCCGCCTGACATGAAACCACTTGAATTAGTCACACTTATGTAAGTTCTTGTTTTTCTTCACAGCTTACAAAGCAAACAAGAAGCAACCAATTTGTCAACTTTAATTACAAATGGAAGACAAGTGACACCATCTTATATGGAATTAATTCTGAGCTGCTCTGCTGCCAGAGATGGTCATTAATTCTGTACAGATGCTACTGTAGCATCTTGTGGTAATAAAATAAAAAATGTTTCATATAAACCTCGTTCTGTTGTGCAGAAAATGTTTTCCCTCCTCCCCCTCTGGAGTCATTCTGTATTTGTTTTGACAAGGAAGAATGATAGGTGGACAGAGGCCTTTGTTGAGACAATATGCACCGCGAAGTAAGCAAATGTGAAGTTAAAATGAAGCAGTTTAAATGATGGAAATGGAATAAGATGTTATGATAGTAACAAAATAAAAGGCACTTTATGTTGTAAATACGGCTGGGCATGTTAACGCTTCAATACCGCGTTTTATTATATTTTGAAAGTCCGTTGCTCACTGGCTGTGGGTAGCCTACACATACAGTCAAAACATGGGTCACAGGAGGGGCGGGGGTTGATCAGCCTACAAATCACTCATCCATATTTTTCCACCCGCAATCCTTTATCAGCAGTAGGCAGCAGGTGAGCCGCTTGCTTGTTAATGACGCAGCCTATCAAACAACTCAGCCGAAACCAACATCTGCACCCTGTGTTCAATGTTGCTTGTAAAATATCCACCACGACTTGTAACTCATTTCAAGTTTTTAACCAAGTAAAGTTCTTGCGAGTGAACACATGCACATATGACGAACGCTACAGGTAGGTATAAGTTTAGATAATATTTTATTGCTGCTAAATGGAATACTGCTGGTAAAAAGCACATTATTTGTTTAAAGTGTTTGCAAACCACATGTTATTACACTTTTCTGTATATAGCAGTATATTTAAATTACCTACAAATGCGCAATACACTGCTTTAGAATTCATTATTCAATTTTGCACGTAACAATGCGATTAATCGCGATTAAAAATTTTAATTGTTGCCCAGCACTAGTTGTAAAGCAATCATCCTGTAAAAACTGTACAATTTTTTCGCCTCATTTATGGAAACTACCTACAAAACCTGCATGTGCAAGTCCATGAAAATGAAACCCCTCACTCAGCTCTTCTCTAACACGACATGCGTTATTGCCCAAATGTTTTCTGCCATCTTTCCTTCATCAGGGTGGTATCTGACGTGGTTATTGGTTTCTTTATATATTGTCATGTGACGTGATCATCACCATCTATCCATCGTCAACCGCTTATCCTGCGTACACCGTCTTTGGACGGTGGGAGGAAGCTGGAGCTTCCGCACAGAAAGGCCGGGTAAACCGGGGTTTGAACCCACCATACACAGTACAAAACAGAAAATTATATACTTTTCACACTGAGTTATGTATATTGTTTTTCATACTCTACTGAAAAGTCAATCTACAGTTCACAATCCTATATTACCATTAAAAAACAGCTTCAGTCCATGTTTTTCATGGAATTGTAATTATTTGCTATTGAAAGGGAAGGAATCACTGTCAAAATATGTTTGATGCCAAATAATAAAGGTGTAAATGTTTCCACAAATATGACATGATATGAGGATGATTGTAGTCTGAGGGCATATTTTAGTCCAAATATTTATGCTGTAAACTGCATAGCAAGTAGGTTAAAGAAAGTTAAAGCAAGTACTGCAAATCAGCATAAATATTAAACAGAAAATTGACGATAAGATATTAAAAAAATATTACATAAAAATTACATTATGACTGTTATTTAAATCAAAGAGCTGAACAGTTTTGTGCAGGAATGTGCAAATTATTCAACAGGAGATGTGAAAAATTTCATGGTATGAACTATAAGAGTACTTACAATGTGTGCATTAAGGTTAAATAATGAGTCAAGTGTGCTGAGTTGTAGTGGGTGCGGTAGGTATGACAGTGGTTCTGGGTCCTGGGCCTTGTTGATGGCACAACTGTTCATGTGCCATAAGTTTGTGTCTGGGGTGGGAAGGTCGGCCACAATCTTTCCTGCATGCCTCAGGATCCTAGAGGCGGAGCGAATGATATGCTGCGGTCTGCCCTTGTCCTTGGCAGTGGCAGTAGCTTACCAGATGGTGATGGAGAATGTAAGGATGTACTTAGTGTTGGTGGTGTAGAAGTGCGCCATCATTGTCTTTGGAAGGTTAAACTTCCTCAGCTGTGACAGGAAGTAGCTCCCATTGAGGACATGATGATGGTGCCCAGGAGGCAGAAAGACGCAACAGTGTTGTTCGGGAGTCACACAGCGTGATGGGGTTGGGTGGGACTGGGCTCTTTCTGAAATTCACTATTATCTCTCTGTCTCTGTCTGTGGCTGTTGTAGATGCAGTGTTAACCCCAGATTATCTGATTGGCCACCGCAGTGTAACGTTGTTTTGCGTTTCTCCAAAAGTTAACTCTGTTTCAACTTTTCTCCCCACCGCCGCAGCCTAAACACATACCCCCTTTCAAATGAATGGGAGGACTGGCATTTTCTAAAATGTATAAAAACTACATTTTTACTTATCAACATGCATATATTTTTTAGCAGTTAGGCTAACACAATTCATTGTTTATCCCCATTTTCCTATGACACTTTTGTTTGCATCCATTCATTGATTGGACCACATTATTCATTATTGTACATTACATTATATTATCATCATTATTATTGTTATTATTATTATTATTATTATTATTAATAATTCATAATGTATATTGACGCATAGACTAAGTTATCTTTATTTCTTTTCTTAATAGTCTAGAATTTATATCGTATATATTTATGTTTATTATTTAACATGTTTTACAATTTTAAAAGTATACTACCCAATGAAATTTAAGTGTAACTCACTCAAAGTTACTAAAACTTGCATACAGAGTGACTACTGGGTCTGCACCCATCTACCTAAACTCCATAATACAAGCCTATGTTCCTTCTTGGTCACTGCGCTCCTCCAATAATCGCTGCCTGGCTCTTCCATCCCTACACACAAAGCAATCTCAGTCCCGGCTGTTCTCTGTAACACCACAATGATGAAACAAACTACCACATGCCTTCAGAGCAGGGGTGTCCCGCTCTAACTTCAAGAAGCTCTTGAAAATTCATCTCTTTCAAGAACACTTGGTCTTATAGAATGCCTCTAACCCCTAACCTCTAATGCACTTCCGGTGCTCTTCTTCTTCTTCTTCTTCTTCTTCTTCTATCCCCTTACAGTTATCTTGTATTGATTGCACTATTAGTTAACACTTACTACTTTCCCTATTACCCCACTGATGCCGTACACGCTAATAGCTCTTACTACCAATTATTGCTGCTCTTACTAGTCTCTACTGTAACTTGTAGATTTCTTACTGTATTGATGCTTGTATGTTGTTCCTCAGTTGTAAGTTGCTTTGGATAAGAGCATCTGCCAAATGAGTAAATCTAAATGTAACTTAAAAAATTTTACTGAGTGACTAGAACGTTAGTTCCTATGTAACTTGAAACTGTGACCTACCAGACTAACTGAAAAAGGCTGTGTAATTGCTTCTGAATTAAACTTTTCAAGTTACATAGCCTAACTTTAAAGGAAAGGGTAGGATGGTGAGTGAAACTGCAGCTGCTGGGTTAGTAACAAACAGCTTAATTTTTTTTTGTAAAACCACATCCTCCATAAATACAGCCAGAGCTCATCATCACTATGCTGACATTGCACCTACACTTACAGTAGACCTACACTTACACACTTAAGTCTCACCCACCTTTTACCACCCTTCCCACCACTCTTGAAACATTTGGGCCATTGGAACTTTTAACCCTGTTGGCTTGAAATGGTTTTAAAATTGATTTGTATACATGCACTTTTGAGAAGATCATCACACTCATGGAACAATACTAAGATACGAGAAGGCTAACAACAAGTGTTTTATGTTACAGTGATCATGGTGACAGTGTTTCACCACTTACATGGATCAAATAGCTTGAGACAGAATCACTACTGCCCTTACTTATTTGTAAACAGCACATTACAGTACTGTAGTAGTTCATTACTTTAAATTAATGTAATAAATATACACCTCAATTAGATGTTAATCTGCATGTGAAATAAAGAAAAAGAAAAACAATGTGGTTATTATTGTGGTTATAATTATCACCCGATTATAGTGATCAGTTTGACCCAGACAGACAGGTTTCCACTGCAGTGAAACAGATTGTACCCACTTAATATTATTTTGAGACCTTAGTGGGAGAAGGTTGCATTTTGTTTCCAATAAAAAAAGTTAATAATGGTAAAGTGGGGCCTTGCTTTATAAAAAATAAAACATCAGCATTGGCCCCCCTCCCCATCTCAGTATTTTTCCTACAGTCCCCAACACAGCAGTTGATTTTCAGATGTGAATAATATACTGCAAATTATCTTGTTTGAATGTCTCTAGTCATTTTACTGCTGATGTTTCCAGTGATCTGATGACTGAGCGTGATTACTGTCAGTGATATTCAACACTGCTATATTACAGTAAATTATTGCACTGACAGCATTATGCTTTCTACAGGAAGCTGTGACATGCGTTACTGCTGCTCAGGGCCTAAAAGTAACAGCAGCCACGTGACAGTGAATTGTAGCAAAAGCTTGTGATCATGCCCACTTTTATAACTATTTAATAATGCATTTTTTTATATAAAGAAACCACTTGTCATCCTCTGTGTGAGATGAATGTCTCCTCTTCTTTAACAGCCGTTGCTACAGCACCTTTTACTTAACCTCAGTGATCAGATTCAATGGACAGGATAATTTCTGCACTGAAAATTAAGTACTTTTTCAGCTCATTACTTGCTAAAAAAGTCTCTCTTCCTGGGAATCGAGCCAATAAAAAATATATTGCCTTTCAATAAATAAAACATTTAGATGAAGAACCATATGTTTTTCAGATGACTGATGCTTTTAGATCTCACTACTGAGGAAATCTGTTTACATTCAAGCAGAGGATTTTGATTCACACAAAATAATGTGTGATTTATGCACACATTCAACATTAACAAAAAGAAAATAACATGGTCAGCCACTAGATGGTGCTGTAAGCCTCAGAATGGCAACTTGATTCTGAGCTCTCTTCCATCCTTGCTCCCTGATGACAGAGAGTAATATCGACTTAAAGATATTTCAAATCAATATTTTTCATTATTGGAGGTCCAGACGCACAAAGCAACGGAATATTTTCTTTATTAAAGTTCATTGTGTTGTATTATGTGGAGAGAGGGGGAGAAAGACAGACGGAGGTGACAGCAATATCCACAGTTAGACTGGTATACTGTACTGCTTGGTTTTACTGTAATCTTGCCAATGTTGAAGTGATGTATTGTACTTTGAGTCTGCAGAGTTGCTGAAATCCAGCCCGTGGTTTTGTGCAGAACACATCACACTTATCAGCCACTTTTTCTGGACAGGTAGACAAATAATTCAAAATTCAAGCATCAAGGAAAACACAACAGACAGTTTTGAACGAAGTAAATGTCAAATTCGGGTTGAGTTGTTGAAAAGTGCAAATATTAAAAAGTCTAAATCTAAAAATAGGACAGCCAGTAAAACATTGTGAAAACTCAGCCACTGTGTCAGTGCTTCACCAGGGGGCTCCATCCTGCAGAACAGATGAGTGTGTGTGTGTGTGTGTGTGTGAACAGCTGTGATTGCCACCTGTGAGGTGAAAGAGAGGCTGACCTGCGACACATGCTCCTCTTTAGTTCCACATGACTGTGTGTGTGATAGAGATAGAGAGAGAGGTGGCTACAGTATCTCAGGGACCACTTAGTTAAAATGGCCTTGCTACATGAAATAAACACCCAGCAGAATCCATGCGAGTTGAATTTTGCAGTGATAGTTTGAATACCCAGAGGAAGATGCAAGCGAACGCCTGTAAGGCAGAATGAGGTCTTGGATCTTTATTAATAATTACTTAAATTCTGGTTGCACTTAAAATGAATCAAAAAGCAAATATAACCCAAGAGAAAAACATTAAAGAGAGCCCAGAGGCAGTTGACATTATTTATTTGTGTATCAATCAACTTATAAGAAAAACACAGCATCGTCACCCCTCATGTCCACTAGAAGCAGCTGTGTAGCATTCCAGTTGCACCACGGCTCTGTTACGTCTCTGTCGCAGTGTCCATGGGAAGAGCAGCACATCTTCAAGCAGTTTATTTTCAGCAGTCACGCTTTCCAGTATTGTTTTGCTGACATTTTATGTGGCTCAGGAGGTAGAGCAGGTAGCCCACTAATCGGAAGTTCTGTCCCCCGGCTCCTCCACTCTGCGTGTCGCAGTGTCCTTGGGCAAGATACTGAACCTCAAATTGCTCCCTGTGTGCTCCTTGTGCGAATGTTAATTTCTTTTAATGGGTGAATGTGACGTAGTGTAAAAGTGTAAATGTCCTGAATAATGTTTATTTCATCATAAAGAATATAAAAATATTGCAGAATTCCATCTCCCACTTCACAGATATTGGTGGGAAAGTACACAAACAGGAAATAAAGCATAGCGTTAAGGCACTGTCACATTTTCTGTACATGAATATTCACCCCGTTTCCCATTTCCTAAGGCCTGAACGCCGGCAATGGTTCCCCTGTTACGCAGCAGTATCCAGACAGTTAGGATTTGCAGGTCAGAGTTCAACTTTGTCAATAGAAGCACTGCTGCACTGTGTTATTACTCTAGCTTGTTTCTTCCCCAACAGACTAAAAACTGTAGCGTCACTGGCCTAGTTTATAGTCTGTGATAATTATTATTTATTAGCCACATCAGAAATGTGACATCACATGTGATTTGACCAGACAGAGCACTGAAAGTGAGCTTGCGTTGGCTGACTGGCATCGGTTGTTTCATTCATGCCTCACAAAATTGCTGGCTTGTTCCCAGAGCCAAGTTGAGCCCCGACAAAACATTTATTTAAACGGAAACATGGTACCTTGAACACCCTTGTGTTGTGTACGCACTGCACATAACTGTTTAATTTGACTGGTTTAAATACACGTCGCTGCTGATTGGATAAGACCTCTGACACGCCCACCAAACGAGAGGAAAGATACCTCAAAACCCTTTGCACACCATTTTGAGGGAACATGTCGTTCAACACGGAAACCATAGCAAACTGTGGCTATTGCTGACTAGTATCATCCAATCATATCCAGGCAGGTGTGCAGCGCAGCTATAGGACTTTTTCCCAGAGTACGTTTTTTCATGTAACAGTAGGAAAAGCACAGGTGTAAATAATAAAATGAATGATGGCTAAATTCCATTTAGTTGCTTCAGTTTCAGGGTCCTGGTATTGTTCATGCTGGCTATCACACCATCATGGCTCATGGGGGCACTTGAATAAAACAGAGACACCGTTACTAACACCTTATGTTTTTCCTACTATGATAAAATGTCTGCTGGGAAAAAGGTCTGTTGTAACCTGAGTCACTATTACTTTGCTGATACACTTATTATTTGCTGCCCTGGCTCCTTCCGCCACCCCATACTCCTCCTTAAATTCATTGTTAAATACTAATTTCATGTCAAATATAGGGATTAGTATATAATCACAAGTGACCGTCACTCTTCAAAGATACATGCTGGTCTGGCAAAAATAGACCGTGTGCATAAACATACAGCAGCAGACCAGAAAACAGAGCTGTGAGTGAGACAGCTCATGCATCCAGTGCAGTGTTTCCCACAGGATTTTAAGAGACTATGGCGGGTGGGCCTCGGACCCTCTCGGGGTGACCGGAGGCATGCAACCCCTGGAAAATATTTTTGTACATTTTAAAGTTAAATGGATTGGGTGGTGCAAAATTAAGAGGCTATGTATGAAGAACTTTGTACTCTTGTAAACAATGTTGTGCTATAGTAAACTATTTGATTATAAACCCATTGTATAGCTATAAATGGTGATGAAACAGCAACAAAAGTCAACAAATTTATTTAATGTTTTTCCAGCAACCCTAAATCAAAGAATAGAAAATAGAATAAGTAATTTCCCTAACATTTTATTGTTGTTGTTTTTACTTTTAATGGACACATGTAATATGTTTTATACTTTCTGTAATTAAAATCCAATTAATCTCATTTCCATACTGTATAGACAGCTTATTTTGATGTTGTCACATGTGTATCCTCGTGCTAAATGCATTAAGCCCGACCCAATTTGATAAATAATGTTGTACGTGGTTCTCGTATCGCGTAACATGAAGACTTCACAGCCTCTCTTCAGGTAGGACTCTCATACAGCTACACTCGTCTTTGTAAAGAGAGAAAATTACATGATAAAACTCACACTGGTCCATTTCAGTTACCAAAAAGGATTGAATACGTGTTCACCCCATTAATCGTTCTCACAAATGAGTGACAGAAACAGACGTTACCGTAGTTACCGCAAACGAAAAGTGGTTGTTTTGAGTCGGATGCCAAAGAGTGTGAGTGTGCGAGCTTACAGCAGCGGGGAGCAGCGCCAACAAAACACAATGTTAGAAGTTTGAAATGTTATTATGAGATGTGTAAAAATATTTTCTGCCAGAATGGCAAATTCGGCACCATAGCATGACGCAATTTGGGAAGTAGTGTTTCCTATGTTTAGTGAGGTGAAAAGCATGTAGAGTGTGGAGGTCAGGCAGCCCATGGGTTATGCTACATACACAACTAACTTTCATGCAGAAGACTGGTGTTCTGGTCCTGTCAAAGATATGCAAATAACATCCATCCATCCATCTTCATCCGCTTATCCGGGATCAGCTCGCGGTGCAAATAACATCTACTTATTTATTAACCCTTACAATGATCTTTCCTTAACTTTAGCTAAGTGTTTAGGTGCCTAACTCTTAACAACACCTTCACAATGTGTTATTTGCCATTCGCACGATTGTTCTCTATCTTGAACCTTTCCATAGTTGTCATGCATATTGCAGAACATTTCATTGAACATGACCCAGGGTTTTGCAGAACTGTCTAATATTGAGAGTCTTGTCCCACAATAGTTCTTTGTTCAACCTAGTCCGGCAATCATTGGAGGTCAGATCATATCTGTTCATGAAAAACTCCCACCTTCAGCCCCTGGAGGCAGGAAGTGATCTGAATGGACTGAGCAACAGAATGAGCAACTATTCACAATGCAGTGATCCTGCTAGTGGGACTAAAATAATTGGTCAAATGCCTAATGATAGTAAAACATCAATCTGTCATCAACAACATCGGAATAAAGTCGAATTTTATTTGGACCCTTTCAATGTTTCAGTGTAAAGGCGATCAATATGATCATGTGATAAAAGGATTACGCAGGTGTGAGTGAAGGCAAATTACACAGTGCGCTTTCACTTACCTCATGGGAAACACATATGCTCTCTTAATGAATTAATCCCAAAACCCAACTTTTTGTAAGGACAGAGGGAATCAGAAATGTCAAAAAGGAAGAAACAGAAGATGCACATGTGAAGAGGAAGAAAAGAGGAAGAAAAGAGAAAGAGAGGGAACAGCAAAATGTGTTAAGCAGGACTGCTGCATGTGGTTTCTGGGCCTCATGGTGGGAGAATCGAAGGTAACACTTACACACACACAAAAAAAAAAAACCCACACACGCTCACACACAAATACTCAACCACACCCGCCCACTTAACAAATTTATTTATGTACAGCTCAGCTAAAGCCTCCCACCCCCTCCAAACGCAGGAACACGCTGACTTTTCCCTCCTCCCTCTTTCTCTTGCAGGTCATGGGAGATAGCGGAGAGATAAATATCGCTGGCAATAAAAGGCCTGCATCATGAATAATAAAACAGCCGTAATCTTGACCAATGATTTATACATCTACAGGCTCTGATGGCCGCATACACACACACACACACATACTGCAGCGAGTCACACATTGAGCGCTGTTAAATTGAGATGAATGGTGATGCAGAATGTGGGACACACAACCAAACAGCCCCCCCCCACACACACACACAGACACACAGACACAGACACAGACACGCACAGACAGACACCCGCCCACATGTGCTAAAGAAGAACACAAGAGATTCATGCTGAAAATATGGAGACATGGAAAAACACACATACACACACATTAACACTGGTTCAGCAGTGGGTGAGAACACAGAGAGAAGAAAGGAGAAAATGTACACATGCGTTTTTCTGCTGAGAGTCCACAAGAGAAGATAAATAATGCATACTTAGTACAAATTTCCTTCTGCAAGTTTGTGTACTGCTGATGGCGCAGGATGACAGGTCACCAAAACTGTCCAGTGAATGAGTTACCTGCCACGTGTACGGCTCTTGGATGACTTAATGATAAAGCAGCATTACCTATAAGTTTTTCTGGAATGATTGCAACAAGGTATAGTAAACTGCGATCGCACCCTTTTGTTTTCACGACAAACATCCAGGGAAAAGCTACAATCCCTCGCTGAATTTCTTTGCTGTATTTAAACCAATTAACCACAGACACACAGTAAGTTACACTGGGACTTTGGTAAAACGGTCGATTGAGCAAAAGGGGCTACAGCTTAATATTAGGAAGTAGCTCTTTCGTTTTGTTTGGTGCTGCTTCAGTATCTGCAGTATAGTCACAATGTTGTCTAGCACAGGGGCATAAAATGATGAAGTGCAAAGACAGACAGAACTTTTTTTTTTAACCTGCACTAACTTTTCGGCCTCTAAGGGACAGCGTGAACAAGCTGCAAACACAAATGTGATCACCTTTTAAGTTGAAATAGGGACCCTGTTAGCAATTGTTTCTGGTCACCTGATGAATGTCAATGCAATGGTCCCTCGCTCTTTGGGGTATTTTGGATGTTTTTCCCCCCCGCTACAACAAGCTGCCTGCTGCTGATGAAAACGACACTGACAAAACTGTGAGAGTGAACTAAAACAGTAAAGTTGCTGGCCAAAAAACTCCAAAACAATCATCTGCAAGATGCAAAAATGCCCCATAGAGCTCAGGGAACTGCAGAGTTGGGGTATAATTCTGTGTGGGTCCATCACTACGAGCGACCCCCCTTTTCATTAATGTAGTCATTTGATTTACTGTTAAAGTAAAATACTGCTTATAGCAGCTAAATGCTGTCTCAAAGCCTTTCCCACACAACCAGGAATAAAACCGAGGTGGGGAAATAATTAATCTTTTATTTATTGGCCTAAAAGCACTCAAAACTAAATATATTGACTCTAAAAATACTGAATCACCCTATAAAATATCCACCAATTTAAAATGTCAATTTCTTCACAGACATGTGTAAAGCAATCAAACTGGGGCTATTCATTATTTTTGTCAGTGTAATTCAATAACTTTATTATAATTTCTGTTGCTGTTCATTGTTTTATTTGATAATGAACACATTTATTAACTCTTGAGAATTTATTCTAGTACAATTTCATGTGAAGCAGACAAGCCATGTATTGCATTATGTTAATACTGTGTGTAAATCACACACATGACATTTTTTTTACATAAAAACACATAAGAGCAAGATATATTAGCTAATGTTGTACTGTTGCACAATTTTGAGGTACTTCACTGGAGTACATATACATTTATGAAAGTTCCACTTTGACCGACTACAATAACACAATGCAGCGTACATAAATATGAGTAACACTATAAAAGGAAGCTCTGCTGGTGATTGTTTTGTACTGTTGTTAATTTTTTTTTTAATGCAGGACTTTTACTTATGATGAAGTACATATTCCTTGTGGCTTAATGTTTTACTGAAGACTTCTCTCACTATTGTTATGTGTTATGTGAGTTTCTATTAAGGCTATCGAGTAAATTCTCCACTTTATTGCCCATGTAAATTTGGTTTGGAGACAGGATTTAGAATAAACACACAATCTAAAGGATAAAAAACAATAAAAGACATGACAAATCACCACAACATTATCAATCCTCAGTTTAGAAGAGATGGCACACAGTAAAACCTAAAATGTTAAATACAAAGTACTCAAAGAGACTCTAGATGCTGCAACAATTTACTTAACAGTGAATAATGAGTTCCTGGATCTTTCAACCTCCCGTTAGTGGATACTAGAAAGTTGTGAGTCTGACAGCTAAGAATATATCTTATTTTGATAACTCTTTAGTGTTGTGGGGCATTACTCTAATTTAAGCTAAAATGTTTTCAGATGGCATCGTACACGCCAATGGTCTGATTTTGATAAAGGTATGATGGTCTCTGGAAAAACCTGGACTCAGTTGAAATGTCAGATAATCTGTAATTGCTAATAAATGAAATAACTCTGACATGATAAATAGTACATTTTGAGCAAACTCAAAGAGACTGTGTCCAGACAGGAGAAGTTTCTGTTGTAAAATAAAGGCGGTTTCATATTTATAAGGAGTGTATATCAATTTAAATGTTTTAGAACAGACTGTAATGTAGTAAAGTAATAAGGAGATATAGGAATGTATGCACTATTTGTCAAAAACTAAAACAGAGGCATGTGTAACATATTATGAATAACTGATAATATGTTGTAATCATATAAAATATGCCTTCATAGTTTACATTGATATGGAACATGAAGTATGGAATTTTTATTAAATTTCTTATTTCTTATTCTAATAGGCTACCATTTATAAATAAAAGTGTTATATAAATAAATCAGTTTTATATATAATATATTTTTTCCCACTTTTCATGACAACTGAGCAAATTCCATCGGCTGATGAAGGCCATGAGATGTGGCTGAAAGCTCTACAAACCCCCCCCCTACAACCAGAGTTAAGAACTTTAAACTGAAATGAACGTTGAAGCTCAACATTAAAACTGCTTTAAACTGGCTTGTGAATATTTCTACATGCGCATGAACAGTTAATATATTTTATTTATTTAAAAATTGTGTTATTATGTGTTTAATCCTATTTGAATATATATAAATACACATATTATTGAGCATTTTTAATCATTCATTGAGTGTTAATGCAGTAGTAACAGATTCTTCAGAGGAGGATTACATTATAGTGTGTTAATATACAGCTTATTAATGCTTAATGGAGGGTCGGGGTGGGGAGGAGGGCAGTAAAAATATGACTTATTTACCTTTCATGTTGTGAGAACAAAGACAGCTGTTTTGTGATGCCAAAACTAATAAAATTCTTGATGCCTAAATTCTCAATGAACCAACAGAAAATCCATGAAGGCAGGACAGCTGCTCTACTTCTAATTGTGCTAACCATGCCAACTCTTGAGCAGGCATTTGAAAAACATATAAGACAGAAGCCTTTGACTTCATCTATTGCTACGCTTTTATTATTAAGACTGTTGAATGGATCCAGCAGGTTTTCATGATGCTGTTCCTTTGATGTCGCATTTTTGTTTCTGGATGCAAAAATAGACCAATAATGCAAATTTGCTTTTATTTCTACGTAGTATAAATCACACAAATTGTATCTTGTGCTCAGTAAGATCATTTCTTAAGCTGTGCAGGAAATGACAGCTCCTTTTCATTCTCACCCACTCCTGGCCTTTATTCTGCTTGCTTTCCCGCTCCCTCTTTCTCCTCCTCCTCTTCTTATCCCTTTCCACCTCACAAGCTGAAAAGAGACAAGAGGGAAGAGACGAGAAAAGAGGTATTAGAGCGAAAGACGGGAGGAAAAAACATACAGAAGGGGAAAGATGTGACAGAAAATACAGAGAGATTAATAATGTGGAACTGCGGGATGAGAGAAAAAAGATATTGGACACATGAGAAAAAGAGGTTCACACACATCAATCGGTATGTTAACGTACATATACCTCATTCAAACCGCCTGCATGTTATGGCTTTTAATTGTATCAAATATTGAGTACACTTAACGAAACAATCTTCTCATCATCTGTTTTCTTCTTCTCTTCTTGAATTATCTACAGGCAATTTCTTGCATATTTCATCTTCTCCTTTTCCTTTGCCCTGCTTCTAAATCTTCTCTAGGACCTCCTCCTCTTCTTCTGCCTTGCATTTCTCTCGTCTATCATCTCCCGTCTTTCCCATCCCCTTTCACTCTTTATTTTCTGTCTAGCTCAGCACACACTTTCTCCTCTCCCTCTCTCTCTCCTCCTCTTTTTCCTTCCCTCCCACTGAGTGATCCGTTGCAGACATGCCTGTTCGGTGCTACAACCCATTTAAGGCCCTGCTGCTGTGGCCACCAGGTAATTGGAGCTTGAGTCAGGACCAGCACAGAGAACATGGGACAGGGGGGTTGTAAATATACTTGCGTGTGTCTGTCGGTGCATGCAGTGCCAAAGGAAGATAGAGAAAACAAAGGTAAGGAGCAAAAGAAAAGACAGAAGAGAGACAAAGGTAGTGACATATACTAACCATAGGAGCGTTTGAGCATGTCAAGGCTACCACGGTGCGCCATCGTGTTTTTCACACCAACTGAAGTGTTCAGGAAAAGGAAGTTAAATAAAAAGAGGCAGAAAGCATCACACAATAGTCAGCTGCTAGACGAGTGGGGTGGAGAAAAATCATGGCGACAAGAAAGTGACACACACACACACACACACACACACACACACACACACACACTGAGGTGGGTGGGCCATTTGTCAGTCACATTTCATAATATTCAGTTGAGTTTAAAAAAAATGTAAATCAGATTATTTCACAATTTCATATTTACTTTACATTTTGCCTGTCTCTGTTAAAATGACTGATCATAAATATATTGTTAATTTATCCAAACCCCAAAATACCAAACCCTTTGGGTCTCCATAATTGTTATTTATTTTCTACTTTGAGGTGATTTACCCAATACTTAATAATAAATCAATTAATAGAGTTTTTATTTTTCTTTGCTAATTAGCAAAAACATTTAACAAGTACATTTTCTATTTAGTATTTATTTAGTATTTTTAAAATAATAAATTATTTTCTCCCAATGACGAAATAATGACGGGATCATCTCAAGAAAACAAAACATTTTACCCAAAGATAATTTGACAACCTTGTGTTTTCTTTTAAAAATAAACTATTTATCCTGTTATAACAAGATTAATAACCATTTATTTATTAAAATGACATATGGTCTTGAAAAGTCAAATAAAATTATTGCAAGCAAGGCCATTATAAGCTTCCGTTTTTTTTCACCTACCCACTTTAAATGTTTTCCATCTATTTGCACATGTCCTATACAAGGTGTGCTTCACCAGAGTTATACAATTTTAAATTTGAAAGTTATTCTCCACTTTTGTGTTACAAATACATTCTGTGATTTAATTCTGTGTTATCTAGTAAGTTAACGTTGTTAACGTCAACTCAAGATTTATAGCTAGTGGCTAATACTCTGTCTGTGAACCTTCTGGCTGATTTCGACAACTTTGCTAACACAGCCAAACATCAAGCAAGCACAACAACACAAGATAGAGCAAGCCAGCTAATAAGTTGTTACTTGGTCCAAAAGCAAGAAGGCCACCTCGACATCTGTGCTGCTTCCTTTCAGCTATTTTAATTCTCGCCAATAAGTAAGAGCCAGTCCAATATTTACTCTTGTCCAGTCTCTTGCTCGGTCACTCTCTCTTTGTCTCTTGCTGGCTTCCTCCGTCATATTCTACGGTCTCTTCGCAGCCTCTGCCATGATATCCATACTTACAGAGCTATCTTCTGCCATAGAACTTACATTTTAGAGTACATTCTATACTCTTTGCTTCTTCTTATAGCTTGCTTTCTGAAGAGTCTTGTTGGTATATGACATGGTGCCGTAAACCATTGTCGTGAAATGTTTCAATGTTCCAATGCTACACAGTGCAATACCAGGCACTACAGGCCTGAAGTGGCAATGACAGAGATGTCATTCTCCCTATTGCATGAGTCAGTGTACCATCCAAATGATTTTGAAGCATAAATAATGTTGCTTTAAAAAGAACTGCAGTCATTTTGTCTCTCTGTCTTCTTCTTCTTTATGTCTTCATCACTTAATCTCTTAACCATAATTAACCAGCTCATAAGAAGATAGCAGTCCAAAGCTTATGAAACAAAGATTATTTACATACAGTATATTCATACAACCTGCGATGGACTGGCGACCTGTCCAGGGTGTACCCCGCCTTGCGCCCGATGTCAGCTGGGATTGGCTCCAGCCCCCCCGCGACCCTGTATGCAGGATAAGCAGTTGTCGATGGATGGATGGATATTCATACAAAGACTAACTTAATTACACTTTAATTTGGGCTAAAATCAGAATTGATTCAGGATTCACAGTGGTGCATTTAGACCTGGATTTTAGCCAGATGTGAAAATGTATTTTTAGAGCAATGACAGTAACTCTTGAAGAGTATCTTTCCCTTTCAAATCCAGATTCACGTGAGAAGTTCAAATTCCATAGAATCCTTTTAACCACTCACAATAACACAACATAAAAACATCAAACATAAATACGGGGATAATTCATCCAGACACTTCAGACATAATGTTCCCCCTCTCCTCCCCACTTTGTCTCTTCTCCTTCCGTTTTCTTCATCCACACCTCTGCTCTATCTACAGCTCTCCCTCCCTCCTTCCCTCCCACTTTTGCTCTCCTCCTCCCTCATCTCCTCTCTAATGCGTCCATCTTTCTCTCCCTATTCAGCACAGTAGGGGAGAGCTGCATTTGAAGCTCATTAAGTAAAGACCTACAGAGCTCTGTGGTGTGTGTGTGTGTGTTGTGACTGTCTGGTTTCTCCTACACATTAAGAATTTATGACATGTAACTCCTTATATGTCTGCTGCAGGACATTCAAACAGATGCCAAGTGAAAAGTATTTTGAAAGAATGTCCTAATGATGCTGAGATTTCAAAACAATTTCTGATTAATGATGGGAATTATTATTGGACAAATATGTGTTAAAGTTTCTTTGGTAACAGATTGATGTAGATTTAATTTAGTTAAAAGTAACCATCTGTTTCAGGCATGTGCCACCTAAAGTACTACAAGTGTAGTTATTTAGAATGCAGTCTTAGCAGTATCACACTTAATTTGAGAACGAACCACCATACATCGATAAATCTGTAAATCTAAAAAGAAATCTGGAAGACATATAACATAAAACCACAATGTTCAGCACTGTGTCATGCCTGGCTCAACTTTTTAAAACACAACGTAGCATTTTCTTCAAGTGCACTGCTTTGGCCAATGCTTGCAAGTGAACATTCCTGGTAGATAAAATTGTAATTCTACTGTTTATAAGAGTTGTTCAGTCTATAAAAAAAAAAAATCATGCCAGGATCAAACTACACGCTATCAGCCGGATATGACAGACATGTCAGATCTGGCTACTCATTGGTGTTTGGTGTTCTTGTGTACGGTAGCTTTGGTTTCCTGTCTGCCTTGATTCCTCGTGTCTCACCTGTGACTAATTACACTGCATGCTTGTGTCTGTGTGTGTGTGTGTGTCCCAGTATACATTGTCCTCAGTTGTATTCAGTCTTTGTTGCTTCCTGCTCATATGTTGGGTCTTCTGCCTAGTGTTCTGTTTTCCCTGGATTTCTGGATTGCTCCCTTGTCTTTGGATTGCCTTGCCTTTGTTGGACTTACCCCTGTGTTTGGAATACCTTGCCCTTTATTTGGACAACCCAGTAAGTGACTGTTATTATTTAAATAAACCTGCAAACTGATCCAGCCTTGCTAGTGTCTGCATTTTGGGTCCACGCCTCAGTTCGTCTGCCGTTGCACTCAGCCTTTCTGATAGTTATAGTAGAAACTAATGCAGCAACGGAGCTCCCCACTGCGTCCTGACAAACAGCCCTATGTGTAAATAAGAATGTCTATATTGGACAATTCTGCAAAACCCTGGACGATATCCAGTGACCACTGGATTGTTTTGTTTTTTACGTCCAATGCCAATGTTTTAAAACTCTAAGACTTTCTATAGTATCTTGCATAGCAACTATGATAGGGTTAAGGTTAGGGAAAAATAAACTCTGATTAAGGTTTAGTTAGAGTTAGTGACTGAAACGCTTGGATAAAGCCCTCATTCTGTATTTCAGTGCTGTTTAAACTGTTATATTGTTTTATTGTATATTCTGGATATATCCACATACACCTACACTATGCTCCATCGCACTGTGCACATGTATGCATGTATGTGCATATATGTAGGCTACATCACATCCACCTCCGACATGTACATAATAATAAAAACGATAACAATAATTTACACCTGCATCCTTTGCACTCTGCTCATTGCACTATTGTCTCAATCTATCTATATTGTTTTTGTTTTGGTTTATAGTGTGTATGTGTTCTGTATACTGTAGTCTGTGTCTGATTTTATTATTGAATGAGTAAGCACATTGTGAGCAATGTATGATCCAGAGTCAAATTACTTGTATGTGTACACATACCTGGCAAATAGAGCTGATTCTGATTCAGAAAACTTTTTTCTATAACATTAAAAGCAAATTTAGAGTTAGGAAAAAGGTTGAGTTTAACACTCAAAAACTAAAAGCTAATCTGCTTCGGTTCAGCTGTTTATGTTCTCCTTTCCAGCTTAGCAACATGGACTGGAGCAAGAGTTTCAGAGTGGTGAGTTATTAGCCATGTTTCCATCCAATTGTCATACGTACATACATAAGTGGATTTTTGAAATGTCGCAAAAAAGAAAAAAGTAAATGCAAAAAAGGTGCGTTTCCATCAGCTGGTTTGGAGCGAATAAACCAGGCTACGGCAAGCTTTGTTACGTCAGTAGTGGACGTTACACATGGCTGTAATAAACAAGACGTATGGGTTCCAAACCAGAAAGAAAACTAGCCACATGGAACTAATGGCCATTGATCTTAGAAAAATAGAGAGAGGTCCTCAGGAATGTGTTTCAAGTGGGCAACTTGCCAGGCGTTAAGGGAATATCCGGCAAGACGCCAACAGCGGAAACAGCTGATCAATCGAGTTACAGGTGAAACTCGAAAAATTAGCACATCGTGCAAAAGTTCATTTATTTCAGTAATTCAACTTAAAAGGTGAAACTAATATATTATATAGACTCATTACATGCAAAGTGAGATATTTCAAGCCTTTATTTGATATAATTTTGATGATTATTGCGTACAGTTTATGAAAACCCCAAATTCAAAATCTCAGAAAATTAGAATATTACATGAAATCAATAAAAAAATATTTTAAATACAGAAATGTCAGCCCCCTGAAAAGTATAATGATGCATATGTACTCAGTACTTGGTTTGGGCCCCTTTTGCATGAATTACTGCCTCAATGCGGCGTGGCATGGATGCTATCAGCCTGTGACACTGCTGAGGTGTTATGGAAGACCAGGATGCTTCGATAGCGACCTTCAGCTCTTCTGCATTGTTCGGTCTCATGTCTTTCATCTTTCTCTTGGCAATGCCCCATAGATTCTCTATGGGGTTCAGGTCAAGCGAGTTTGCTGGCCAATCAAGCTTGAAAATGAAGTCAGCATCTCCATAAAGCTCATCTGCTGAAGGAAGCATAAAGTGCTCTAAAATGTCCTGGTAGACGGCTGCGCTGACTCTGGACTTAATAAAGCACAGTGGACCAACACCAGCAGATGACATGGCTCCCCAAACCAACACAGACTGTGGAAACTTCACACTGGACTTGGATTGGAGCATCTTGGATTGTGTGCCTCTCCATTCTTCCTCCAGACTCTGGGACCTTGGTTTCCAAATGAGGTGCAAAATTTGCTCTCATCAGAAAAGAGGACTTTGGACCACTGAGAAACAGACCAGTTCTTTTTTTCTTTAGCCCAGTAAGACGCTTCTGACGTTGTTTGTTGTTCAGGAGCGGCTTGACAAGAGGAATACGACATTTGAAGCCCATGTCCAGGACCCGTCAGTGTGTGGTGGCTCTTGATGCAGTAACTCCAGCCTCAGTCCACTCCTTGTGAAGCTCCCACACACATTTGAATGGCCTTTACCTGACAATCCTCTCCAGGCTACGGTCATCCCTGCTGCTTGTGCACCTTTTTCTTCCACACTTTTCCCTTCCACTTAACTTTATATTAATGTGCCTTGATACAGCACTTTGAGAACATCCAACTTCTTTTGCAGTTACCTTTTGAGGCTTTCCCTCCTTGTGGAGGGTGTCAATGATGGTTTTCTGCACAACTGTCCGGTCAGCAGTCTTCCCCATGATTGTCAATTCCACTGAACCAGACTGAGAGACCAATTAAAGGCTCAGGAACCCTTTGCAGGTGTTTTGGATTCATTAGCTGATTAGAGTGTGACACTTTGAGCCTACAATAATGAACCTTTTCACAATATTCTCATTTTCTGAGATTTTGAATTTGGTAAGCTGTAAGCCATAATCATCGAAATTATATCAAATAAAGGCTTGAAATATCTCACTTTGCATGTAATGAGTCTATATAATATATTAGTTTCACCTTTTAAGTTGAATTACTGAAATAAATGAACTTTTGCACGATATGCTTTTTTTCGAGTTTCACCTGTACATGTTGGCTACGTCAGAACTTATTCAGCAATAGTGTTTCCATCTCCCATTTAGCGCATTAACTCTTTTTCGACAAAGGCAAAAACCACCTCAAGCAAGCGTAAAAACTTTTGCCGTTTCATGAAGCTTTTCTAATGCGATATTTCAAAATGTGTATTAAAAAATGTTGATGGAAACACAGCTACAAATTTGTTACAAAAGTATCTTTCATCCATAAAATTTTTCTCAATAAAGGAGAGGGAAAAGCCAAAAAGCATAATGAGACCTCTTTAAGTTAAATAGCCTTACTGACTTCCATTATGTGATTAATGTAAGTTAGTAATCAAGTAGTTTTATTGCCTAAACCTAACCAAACTGCGAATGTTAACCACATGTTTAATGTCACTGACTTGTGTCACATAACTTATGTAACGTAGTCAAGGTCCGGTCCCCTGTCGCTGGACTGGTACGGGAAATGCTCATATGTGTTGTTTTGGAAGGCATGGACAAGGCATGGTGTGTGTGTGTGTGTGTGGTATGATCCTGGAAACGAATATCGCAGACAAAAAAACAAATACAGAAATTTGGAGGACAACATCATTCATAGTAAGATCAGTGAGCTCATTCAGAAAATAGCTTACAGGGCCTTTAACGTTAGGTAAAGATTGGCAACAAAAAGGCAAATGGTAACTTCTGGTCTGTGACAGGAAAATATGAATTGGGCTATTTGGTCTTGAGAACATGAAGTATTTATGAACTGACACACTGTAACCTACACTGTACATTTCCTGCCAGATTGACAGCTTCACTGCTAACTTTTTCCTCTGCTCCTCTCGCATTCACCTTCACTTTCTGCCGTTCTCTTCCACTCTTCACACTCGCTACACATACATTACGCACTGTCCTATTCATTAAAGAAGCTAAACTACTCTCATAACACACGCATAAACTAAGAGGGAATTCAGAGGATTAAACTGTTTACTTCATTGTGAAGTATGCTCTTCATACTGAACATTACACAACAGACATGCATAGATGAACAGATGCCTTCGAAAATATAGGAAAAAAACCCAGAACATGTTTACACACTTTGAACTTCAAACCATATGTAATATGCTACTTGCAGCCGAAGTGCAGTTAGATATCTGCAGCAAAAATGAACACAACACCAGCTGGATATTCAGGCAGTACAGCATTTCTCCATTCACATAGTTCCATCTCATTTCATTAAATCCTGCTTTCTCTGCTTTGTATGAGAATATTGCTGTTTGTGTATGACTGTGTCTGTGCTGTACTGCATGTGTGTGCATCTGTGTGCCCATCATTGTTCCAGTGTGTGTGTGTGTTTGTGTGTGTGTGTGTGTGTGGAGGGGTAGGCAGGGGCATGGGGTGGCAGGTGTGAAGCTAAGCTGACAGAGATGGACCACTTCACTTACCTGAGACGACTGTTCCATCGTTAATGATGTTACGCACATCCGGGGGGCCAGTCACACACACACACACACACCCCCCCACACACACACACCCCTACAGTATATGCTCACCAACACTGCAGATGGCAGACAAATCAAGACAAATATGTGCACACACATATGGCACCAAATTAAGGTCTGTTATTAATAACTTAAAACGACAAGGACTGCACCACTTCAGAAGGCTGATTTACACTGTAATCACGCCTACATTACCAAGACACATACACATGTCACCATACCTGCACCTACCAGCTGCACTTATATATGAGGCAGTGAGAGAGAGAGGAGAAAAGAGAGGTAATTTTAAAGTTTGCATACCAATGTGTTAGCAGGATGTACTGGAACCATCTACAGGGACACAGATTAATTACAGTCTTTTTTTACAATTGCTAAGATGCAACGGTCAAATCTGAAGCCACTTTTTCAAAACTCTTCACACAGTCTGCATTACCAACATGCATCTTGGCCAAACAGTTAATCTCCCCTTCAAAAGTCACTCAAACCCCCAAAACACTTCATACAAGTCTCAAAATAAACTTGTTCAACCAAAACACTAGCAACAATACCTACTCAGAAAGCACACAGTCTCACTCATAACACACTGACCTTCAAAACACTAACAACAGGAAGCATTACGTAAATATTATGAACTTTTATCTTCGAAATGTGACTGATTTTTTCATATAAATCAGTATTTCATTACAGAATACAGTTCTCAGTCACTTTGGTAAATTTCTCACATCAGAATTGAAATTCTACTTGTTCAACCTTCACATCATCTAGTCACTTGTGCACATAGCAATTTCTCAGTCTTTTGAGAAATTGTAAATTGCAAATGCTTTGACACATTTATGCAAATGATTATGTACAATTGTCTGCTGTTTCCTACATTATCAGTCGCTTATGTCATGTTGATCACAATACTGGTATACAAAATAGTCTCTTTTTTTTCTGCATCACAATGACGTGCTCTGTCAGCACATTACAGAGCATACAGTAAAAGCGTAACTGTGAATCTTGTCCAAACCCTTGCAATGTATAACTCTGTACTGTTGAAATTGATGCCATACAGAAAAAAAAGTTTTGCAAATGTTACTGTAAGGATGATTCTAGAAAAGCCACTGAGAAAATCTGTAAGAATAACATATTTTCCCTTTATTCACCGTACTATTGTATATGTAACAAGAATGAATCAGAAATGCTGAAATTTGCTTCAATATCCTTTTTTTTCTACATCACTGCATTCAGTATTTGTGAAAAAAATTTCCTGAAATTTCAGTGCTGCAGTACAGTTTTTCTCAGTTGATTACACAGTAAAACTGATACCGGAGACATTCTGACCAAAACCTCTAATTGATGTACCAACCCCTTGAACCAGTTCTGCTAAAATACAAGCACATTTCCTGCTTTACACTCAGCTCACAGTTTTACAGTAAAACCACATTCAAAACACTACACACATTTCTCTACATACACAGACGTAAACATAAAATGTTCATAAATGTTCTGCTGTTCTATATATTTCAGTCTGATTACTGCAGAAATGCAGGACATTTGCAATCATTCTGTTTTGAATGTGTTTTTAACAGTTTTGGTCAAAGTGTGTTAGCATTTGAAAAATGTGCTGCAGATATACAGTGTTGTGCAGGAGGTGAAGTAGTAATGAGAAAAGAGTTCATGGATTTTGGAGAAATTGGTCAGTGAATGCATTTTGTGTGAAAGCAATGAAAAATGATTCACAGTTTGGTCCACATATACCTATGTTTTGCTAACTGTGTAAAGAGTTTTGACAATGTGACTTCACATTTGACCAATGCAGGTTAGAAATTGGAAAAAACTGTAACATCTAATTTTAAACAAACGCTCTCCCACCCTGACTATTATGACCCCATGTAGGTCTGGGGGAGAGGAAGAGCAAAGGTTTAAAGTGAATGTTTGGGGAAATTCCAGGCCTAGATCAAACCAACCAGCTCTGGCTAGAAATAAAACGACAAAAGTAAAAAAGAAATTAAAGTAACAGTAGTAAATTAAATTACCTAACAACACAAACAGAAGAAGAGAAAGGAAACAAAATGACAGCCATCCGCTTCTGGGCAAATTCGTGGAATATGTTACAAAGCAGTAGGTGCATGCTTTTTCAATTTGCGCATAAAAAAACCTGAGTAGAAATGAAGAAAATTCTAAATAAATCTTGAAATTTTATATGTGATGCTGAAGCCTCCGCTCCAATGAAGAGATGAAAAATAGCAGCAGACAAAAACATCAGATGTGTGTGGAGCGATGACTAGACAGTAACGTTCCTCACATTAATACATTACGTTGTTCATTGCTTTCTCTGGAAAAAAAAAAAGCCATGCTTTGTTTGCTGCTTTTGTCAGAAGAGAAGACAGAAGTTTCAACTGTCTTATGATTTGTCATTGAACTGTGTCCCGCTGTCTGCAATGCTCCCACTAATTTGCACTGCACAAACTAAGGAACTAAAACAAAATGGAATCAAGCTAACCAGTAGATCTGTCGTGCACACACGTAGCAGCGGTTTGACAGTGCACGCCAAGACCCCATTTACACTTACAATTTCAAGTGTCGGGATAAAATCCTAATGAGATTTATTTATACTTTTGTTTACAGTTTTTCAAATATATTCATTTTGGTTTTTCCAGGCTACATGCAAACTGGGGTCAGCCCTTCTTCAGTCCAGAGGGTGGTGGTAATGCACCTGAAGCTGTTTGAAGACAGCAAAAAAATGAAAGAATAACATTTGCATGTGTGTCTCTGCTGGACAGATTTTATTGCACTCCGTCTTGGTCTTCCTGGACTACATGCAAAACAGGGTCAGCCCAAATCCAGTCCAGAGGGTGGTGGTAGTCTCTGGTGTACCCAAGGTCCCCAGAGTGTCTAGACCCCTATAATTTCACTACAGGCTACTGTTTAGCAGGTAGTTTTACGTATTCAAGGGACTTCTATACTGTCTGTCTATTTCTCCCTGGCTATTAAATCTTTGAAAAATTGTCATAAAACAGTTTCATGAAAAAAGTTTATATCTCCCAGCAAAATAAACATGGTGTCTTTGTAGGTGTACTTTGTTGCCCAAAGCATTTTCCCCAAGAGCATAGACCAAGTGTAACTGCGTCTGCACACTGCACATATCACTGATAGGCTAATATGCAGCTTCCCAAGTATAGACAAACAAAAACATTCCCAGGGTGAATACATTTATTCTCATTGTTAATTAGAAAAAAAATATTTTTCTGCTGGTTTAGTAAATCATGAATGTCAGGGGTATGTGTGACTTGAGAGAGGTTTATATGTGGTGCACATCCACCAATTACAGTAACAAAACTAGAAGACGGACAAGGAAAAGATGGAAATCTTGAAGCCAGTGACACTGTTTCTTCTGTGTGGTTTCAGCGTATCTATGTTTATTAACTGGGTATTCTAGGACCCTGGGAACATAGGAATTGCCACTTTGTGGTAAATCACCAATATTCCAAACCATCACCAAAGCAACTATACCCAAAACTCGCTGTGTCACCAGAAAATACCTCTTGAAGCACCACTTTGCACAAACATACAGACAAAATGACAGAAGTAGACCTCTTTGCAGGAGGTCAGTTAGGGCTCCTCAGGCTCAAGTTCCTTACAATCCAACAGGAAGGGTGTGTGCTGTCTTAACCTCTAACCCTGTGAATGTAAAGTGGCCTCTCTCCATGCCGCTTCCCCTGGATGCTGCCTTGCCTGCTTTCTTACTATGCCTCACTCTTTTCGCAGCTTTCCTATGTCATCTCACCATTCCCCCCCTCGCCCATCTGTGCTTTCATCTGCTCCCATTCCTGTATTTCTTTTTATCCCCCACAATATTCTCACATTATTACTTCCCTGTTTGTTTAACAATTTCCCCCCTGCTCACCTCCACCTCTCTCTCTCTTGTGCCTCCTCCACATTTCTTTCCATCACCTGTCCTCTTTCTCCTCTTCACACGAGCCCATCAGTGTGTTCAGACCCCTCCTTCTCAATCTTGTCTTTTCTCCCCCTTCTCCACTGCTGTATCCCCCTGTACCTCACGGATTACTTATTTTCAAAGTCAAATAGCAGTCGCTGGCATGCCAAATAGGACCGGAGACACAGGCGGGTTCGCGCTCGCAGGGTGCCATCTCACTTCAAATAAAAAAAGAGAAGAAATAAAAGAGATGCAGACGAGAAAGAGAGAGAGAGAGAGAGAGAGAGAGAGAGAGAATACAAACAGGATATCAAATTGATCTTTCTCCTCCTGTACCTGCCTCCCTCTCTTCTCTGCAGTGGGAGACCAGGTGCTGGAGCAGGGTGGTGCTTTAATTGTGTGGTGGGGAGAGATGAGAAGTGAATTTGAGCCGGGGGTGTGTGTTGTGTGAGCTTGCATGTGTATGTGTGTATGTACTTTTCAGAGGCAGCAGTAACAGATAATTGGAGAGGCACACCTGGACACTGGTCCCCTCTCAACCCTGCCCCTCTGCCCTTCAAACCAGCACTATTCACTCTGGGCGCATACTGTGTGTGTGTGTGTGTGTGTGTGTGTGTGTGTGGTGAACTCTCATTGCCCATCCAGCCTGGGGATTGCATTTGTGTGGGGGTAACAGCAGGCTACTGTGTGTGTATGCCCATCTTTACTGACTGCCCATCTCCAGTCAGTGTGTGCTTCTGGTTTACTGTTTCTGACCGTCCATCTTCAGTAAGTGTGTGTGTATGTGTGTGGGATGGTGGTGGTTAAGAGCAGTAGGTCATTCAGCTGTGCTATAAAATATTCAGGACTGACTGATGACCCCAGCCAACTAAAAAGCCCTCACTTTTTTCTTTTATTCTTCTTTGGGAGACTTTGTTTTTTTTTATATTTAACCTTTGTGTTGACAAAGAAAACACATCAAAAATTCTCTTTCACTAATACACCCCGTGTGGAGGCAAACCATCAGTGTGGTGCTCGGTTGCAGTGTCTATGGCTGTGCATTTTGGGCTGGTCTCAAAGATGTGAGATTTTAAAATGTTATGGAATGTTATAGATCTTGTCATTGCGGATGTCAACGGCACAGGGGAGTAGGGGGTGGGCTTGGCCTCCAGTGACATTCAGTGTCAACGAACAGTAAAACATTATTACAATTATTGCACAATTATTTGTCTGTCTGTAGACTGTGTTATGTGTAACTGTGTGGCTGCCTGCAGCTACACTTCTCCTGTCCTCGTAACTGTGTCTTTCACTATCTACACTAGAAAACAAAAAGGGCAAAACAACATGCATGAGTTTTACTTTGTGGCTATAACATCTCTGTTGACACAATGCCCACAATACCCTGCAGCCCCTGCTGTAGCCAATGGAGAGCTGGAGTAGTGCCCATCTGTGTGCAACACCAAAAGAATGTTTCAGATCAGTTTTTAATGTTTTATTATGCTATAACTAATCACAACTCAGGTTTAGTCTAGTTTAGGAAATGTTTAGTTGGAGTTTTTTGTCACTGCTCATTGCCAGGCAACAAGAAGTCACTACTAACAGAGACGTTATATACAGGAGATAGGCCACTTTAAGAATCCTCAATACAACTCTATAGGGAAAGCCCGTAACGCCAAAGAGGGCGGTTGTCCTGCCCCTCCCGCTAGAAGGCCAATTGTCTTCTTTTAACAGCCGAGGTGGGAAACATATTTCAACCAATCGTGTGGTTCCTCTGACATATGGGGCCTACTGCGCATGTGTCACTACTACTACGCAAGTATAACCGAACCGAAATAGCTGGAGGTGTTGCCAAGATGGCTGCCGAGTGGCTTGACTTGCCTATTATTTGCTCAACCACTCAGCCTGTTTTCATTTTCCATTTAATTCTTTTAACCCTGATTGTACACTGTAACTTGTATTATATTTTAATGTGTATTTTTTCATTTTCCCTATGTTGCTTCTAAACTTTTTTATATTTCCCTGTTGCTTTTATGTTTTATGTAAAGCACTTTGAATTACCTTGTTGTTGAAATGTGCTACACAAATAAACTTGCCTTGCCTATAAGGACTTTTAGCTATTAAACACAACTTGTCATTTTTACACTTTTTGGACAGATTAAACAAACGACATGTAACGTGTTAATTACTGAGCTTTAGAGCTGCTGGTATGCATATTAAAAGAATGTTGGACAGGCTGGTTGTTTCCCCATGCTTCCAGTCTCTTTGCTAAGCTATGCTAAGCTAACCTAACTGCTTGGTTGTAGCTTCATATAGCCTACCTCAGGGGTTTTCAAAGTGTGAGGCGGGCCTCCCCAGGGGGGCTCCAAAAAGTTTTACAGTTGAGGCTCAGTGAATGGAAGTGAAACAATATATTACTCATTGCATTAGTTATCAAAAGGAGATCACATAGAATAGTCTGCATGTGTGAGAGTTCAGAGATACAGTAGTTTTTGGGAACTGTTTTCCCCCCATCACAGTCAGAAACTAATAAATGCCTTAGGACTGACCTTTTTTACAGTACAAGTCATCTACAGCAGTAACATGCAACATACACATAAACAATTGTTCTGCAGAAAGAGTATTTTTACTTTTGGTACTTTAAGTACATTTTGCTGATAACACTTACATACTTTTACTAAAGAAAAGTTTTAAATCCAAAACTTGTAGTGGAGTACATTCACAGTGTAGTAGTACTTTTAATTAGGTAAAGGCTCTGAATACTTCTTCCACTACTTGTGTTGACCCACCTCCTCCTGACACAGACTGTATCGCTCTATAATGCATCACTTGACTTTCTGCTTTGCTCCTGTCATAATTACTACGCCCACTAGAAGACTGAACATATATGTAGTTTTGGGGCACTTATTTGCACCTCCTCCACTTGTATATATATATCATGTAGTTATCTGTATTCTACAATGTTGTTAATTTTCACAGTAATTTGATGAGACCATGGTACAGAAATTCATTATATAGGTAAGAAATTGTTTGGAAAACTCTTGTGCCAGCTTCCCATTTCTACCAGTAATACTTAGGGACCTTTGACCCAACACTTATGACAGCTAAGTTGGGAATTAGGGTTTAAATGACATCACTAATTACATGAAATAATAGTCATAATAATTACAATTAATAATAGAATTTAACTTGTGTTAAATTCACCTCAGGGCACCACTCCTAAAGAAGAGAAAATTGATAGCCAATTACCTAGTTGATAATAAAAACTTAAAAAAATTAAAAAATAATTAATGACTGTAACCAAAATTTGCATCAACAGCCAGTAAGTTGAAGGATTTTGAGTTCTACATAGAAGAGGTTGGCAATATATTCTCTCTTATGCAATGTTACAGAAATGAGCATGTATATTCACAAGCATTTATTTAAAAAGATAAACAAAAGCAAAATACACAAAATTAAATCTAACTATAACATATTAAACTGAAGGACAAAGAGGTGTGTGTGTGTGTGTGTGTGTGATACCTCCATTATACACATGGTTATATAAAATAATTATAAGGAACAGAGACTATGAATCCAAACTATAGACTTTTTGTTTGTACAATGTATCAGAGCAGCTCTAGTTAGCCTTGACCTATTAGCTAACCTTTGCATGTGAATTACAAATCAGTTATTTGTGTTTCAATCTTATAATCTAGTTTATGTTGAAGGAATCTGATACTTGTCTACCTCATGTAATTTCAATTCCAGCTATTCTCTGGAGCTGAATTATAAAATAAAAATGTGTTTGGGGATGTTTTACACATTTATTAAAGTGCCACAATGACTTCATCTCCATCTTCTCCATCATCCGCCTCTGTGTCTTTTAATCCTGTAGTGTGTGCCCCTAGCTTTAACCTTATTACCCTGCACACCCAGGGGACATGTAATGAAACAGTTCCTTCATTCAGGAGGTCAATTTGCTCACTTTCCTTTATGAAGTCTAAAGTCTCCTTCATCCCATTGGCATACCTGCCTGTCTGATTCTCTTCTACTCTGGTTTTCCTTTAATTGGCCTGGGTACTTATGTGTATGTGTTACTACACATAGTACTATATAGAGAGAATTCCTGTCTCACACTTACTTCATTGATTTTAGGTTTGATCTATCAGAAGCAATATTCCCTCTTTCTACTTCTTACATCTTAAAAATCCTTGATGGTTTGACTGTTTGCGTTTGCACAGACAGATTGCTGCTCTGGTTTTCTGCCTCTGAAACAGGAAAATCAAGCATTACCAATTACAGAAGACACACACAGAGCATCGCAGGCCCCGAGCTGTCATCAGATTCAATCCAACTGTCAAGGAATCAAAACAGATCAAATGCAGCAACACAAAGCAATGCAAAAAAAAAAAAGCCTGTTCACTTGGCAACGAGAAACAATTTGTTCCTCAGCAGCCTTCTATGAAACCACTATTGCAATCTGTTACATCACAATCAACACTTTGCCCTTTGGGTAATTGATCCGTCAATCAGTGTTTAAGTAAATGACATACAGTGTATTCACTCTAGAAAGGTTGCTATCTGAAAAGTTTTTCACGGGTGAACAGATAATTCTGTCTCCATAAGCACAACACATGGCTAGTTACCACAGTATAATTCATGTATGCAAATTCGAAGAAGGAGTATTTCAGTCCTTTGGAGAGGGCAGGGTTAAAATAAGTGATTGCTCATGTTTGGAAAGAAATTTCAGACGTGAAAGCAAAAACAAATGGACTAATGAACTTTTGGGTGCTGCAATTTTTCAAAAGCTTTGCAAGATATAGGTATGTACTTCACAGCACGAAGGTCGTGGGTTCAAACCCCCGTTACCCCATCCTTTCTGCGTGGAGTTTGCATGTTCTCTCCGGGTGCTCCGGCTTCCTCCCACTATCCAAAGACATGTAGGCTAGCTTAATTGGTGTCTCCAAAATTGTCCTTAGGTGTGAATGTGAGTGGTTGTTTGTCTATGTGTGGCCCTGTGATGGACTGGCAAACCTGTCCTGGGATTGGCTCCCGCAACCCTGTATGCAGGATAAGCGGTTGACAATGGATGGATGCAAGGTATATAGCATAAACTTTAATTTGATGACTGTCGCTAGAAGAGGAAGATCACTAAAGTTATTTCAATCAGGAGAGACAAGTGAATGAAGTAAAGATAACGTTTTGTGATACTTGACAGAAAGTCTTTGATGCTAGACACCGTGGGGAAATTTTAATTTTTTTATAATCACGGGGCATTTGCCCTGGGCGGCAGGAAAATACGTCCCCCCCCCAGATTCCAGACACTGGTGGTGGTGCTGCTGCTGAGGCCGATGGAGCTGATGAGTCTGAAAGGACTGGACGGTGATGGGGAGGTGCAGGGGCATGAACATACTAAAGAGAGAGAATAATTTAAAAAGACAGCAGCAAGATGATAGACCAACAATGTAGGTGTGTCGCTGTGCTGTTAGATAGATGTCAAGGGTTGGCTGAGTGAAGGCTGAGGACTGAGGTGTGGACCCAAATGCAGATGTGGGCGAGGTGGTTGCAGTTCAAACAAAAGATATTATTCGAGCACAAACTAAACTGAAACAGGCTTACATGGAGCTCAGGGCAAAAATCCAAACAAAGGTAATCCAGAAAAGGCAAGTCCAACATAAAGACAGAGTAATCCAAATCGGGGGAACAAACCAGAAATCCAGGGAACAGAGCACAAGGCGGAACACTCAACATCAGACGCAAGGACGTGACAAGGACTGAAGACAGCTGAGGACAATATATACACACACTGGTAAAGGAGCAGGGAGGGAGGCACAGCTGAAACACATCAGGGAATCAACCACAGGGACAAAGCTAGACAAGGACACCAGGTACAGAGGATCACCAAAATAAAACAGGAAGTAAAGTTCACACGAACACACAAGGACTGATCTACCAAAGTAAAACACAAAACATGGAAAGACAACAAAATCAGGGCACGGACAGAGACGGGACCAAACAGGAAACAAAGCTACACTAAAACATGGAAATATAAGACTAATGACTAGGACACAGACCATAATGATAAAACACAGAAGTACACAGATCAGGAAAACACTTAAACATGAACTAAAGCACAGGACTAAGAACTAACTAAACAAGACTACACAGAGAAACAGGAAAGACATGAACACAAAACCACATTCCTAACAATAGATGTGTCCAGCTGATTGAACAGCTGATGTCACAACCAACAACCCCAGATAATGACAGCAGGAAATTATAAGTGAGCATGTGTGAGAGGAGTGAGAGACTAAACATGCAAAAGAATAGTCTTCCTGACTGAACTTTTGCTAGAGCTTCATTACAATTCATCCTGTGGTGAACATACTGTAAATGGCTGCACCACATTTCCAGTGTCCCTGTACCTTACTCCATGCATAAACCGGATACGATTCAGCAGAATTTTTACATTTGTCCGCCTCTAATGCATCTGATGAAACAGATATAATTAATTTTAATAATCAATACAGCTGTCTACACAGGCCACACAGATCTGTTTCCTACCTTCACTGACTGACTGCTAGCTAGCCCCAAGCTGCTATTTTGGTCACCACTGTGGTGGAGAGCATCTGTTCTTCAGCAGCCACATTTCTATTACAGTTTAGAGGTGAACATGTGGTATTTGTGGCTGTACTTGAAAATTTAAACATTAATTTAAGTAAATGTATGTATCTGAATACATTCGTGAGTAAATTTCACACTTCAGAAGCTCAAGATTGAGTGGACATTATGGGTAGTGTTAATAAATATTCTGGTTTTTTTTTTGAGGAGTGCAGAATGACATCAATATTATAACTGATGTAGTTAATAGTATAATAAAGTAACTGTAGATATAATGTGCTTGGTTAGTCTTTAAATACAGTCTGAAATCAATTTTAATCAGTTTACACCCATTGTTTCTTTGTGTGTGATACTTGTAAATGAGAGGTGTCATTTAAAACTAATTAATGAAACATAATCATTATCTAATGTCACCTTGCTGTTTTTTTGATGGGCAAAAGGACAGAAACACAAGAAGCAAATGAAATGGTTAGCCCATGAAACATAATTGCCTTTTCTCTACCTCAGAGGACCCAACCAATTCTGCAGGAACTAGAGGGGGAAAAAACTACACGACACCTTGAATATGTGCGTGTGTCTACATTAAATTAGATCATAAGTGTGACACAACATGAGGGCTTAAGTGTGAGGTTTGCTCATCATAACAAGTGTGTAAATTGGTAGGTCAATACGTCACCGAATGACAATCATCGTCTTAATCACCGGAGCATCAATGAGACATCTAATCAATGCAGAGGGGGAGGGGTTTGGGAAAAGTACAAATGAGCTTTTAATGATGCTGTGGGCCCCTCAGAGAGTGAGAGCGAGGGAGAGGAAATTACAATAACACCTGATCTTTCCGATGGTTCATTCTTCTTGTCTCCATCTATATCCTGTAACTCTTTAAGAAAATGTCTCTAAGTTCTTTCTTTCATCCCCTCTACTTCTCTCTTTCTGTCCCTCCTCCCTCCTACAGCCATGTCTTGTCCTCTGTGTTTGAAGAACAAAGGAGGAGTTGTCCGGCGGGCGGGTCAGCGTGATATTTGGATGTGATATTTCCATCGTTGGCCTAAATGTCTGGTGTCAACCAATTTATTACCCAGCAACCGGAGAGAGAAAGACTGAGCAATACAGACAGGCTACAAAGAACCATGGGGTTTGAAAGAGGATGAAAGAGGGGAGAAAAGGTTTTTCCTACGATTTATATTCAAGCAATATGTTATGCTTCATGAGTTGGTTGAAAACACAGCCTCCAGCTACCTTTTAAACATTTCCAGCAGACTAGTTTTAAAATGGGAATCTTGTAAAAGTGGGCTTGAATACATGATAGCTTGCTAAAGGACTGATGCTAAACCTGAAGTCCCAAAAAGGCAGCATCTCCAACAGCCTCGTTCTTGTGTTGCAGAAGAGCTTTTTGGTCTTGGTATTATAAGAATAGTGTTAGAAGTAACACAAGAATTGTTATTTTGTTGCCATAGCCCTCTGTGAGTGCTTAGCTTAAATACTTTGTGTTGTCAAACAGTATGTTTTCACTGATAACGTTAAAAAAAGGTTAAAGGATGAGGACTGACCACTGTGTTTGGCAAACGCCATCTGAGGTGACATTGGCTATTTCTGTGGTGTGTAAGCTTAACTAACATTACCCTAAATCAGGGGTCGGCAAATAAGTCTGGCATCGGGCCAAATTTTTTTCAAGCCGTTACATGGCGGGACAGAACAAAGTCAAATTATTTCAGATCCTTGTGTGCATATTTTTAGCTCAGTTGGTTCTGTGCGGGACTCTTGTTTGGAAGGTTGTAAGATCAATTCCAACTAACTGGATAATTTTTTCTCCCTTGTTAAACAAATTGATTATAAGGACGCTTTTGGACATACTCACAATAAAGCATGTGCTGTGTGTGTGCGTCCCAGCGTTTGATCCGCATTCATAAACATATGGACGCTTATTTTCATTTCACTGAGGAAATTCAGGGAAATTCACACGTTTACTGACTGATTTTTCAGAGGTGTGTCAAGCAAGCCAGAGTCTCTTTTGAATGTCGTTCAGAACTCTTGAAAGTAAAAGCTCTCAATAAACTTGTCATAAAGCATTGCTGCAAAAAAAGTTATCACGCTTTTGTTTGGAGGCACAATCACTTAAGAGGAAACGATTGTGTGAGTAACTGTATCTGTCATGACTGAGATCTATTTCAGCACTATAAAAGCAATCTGGCCACTGGCGAGATATTATTGCTAGCCTATTGCCGACCACTGCCCTAAATAAATAACAACTCTTCAGCCACTTCTCTACACTTTTGCTCTTGTGTTTTTGATTTTGTAAAATGATCTTGATAAGCCCCATGAACGCCACTTAATAATGTAGAGAAATCCAAAGCTTGAGAGGCGCACCATGCACCAGACACTAACTTTGATCCTTATGTAGACCACCCTATGTGCTCCTTTCATACTGGAATATGGTGGCCTATATCAAATACACTGTAAAACAAGACTTAAATGTGCCATTTATACGGCACCTTGGACCATTCACCATCAAGGATTACACTTTTCCTCTCAGTATGACTGTTATCATCCTGCCAGGACACATTACCTGACATGTCTGCATAATGCCACAATAGATTTAGTTCATATTTTAATCCAATGAAGCAGATTAAATCAGCCTTGCTTAGGCAGGGTTGCACTGCGGTTGTAATTCTACACAGTCTGTGTGAAACCTGGAGTGCCAGTGTGAATCAACGTAAGTTAAGTAGTTTAAAACAGAGTGGAAACTTTAATAGTGGATTAAAATGGTAAGTGTGACTGCATCCTGATCTTAATTATTGTTGAGCTCTACCTGCTGCTGTTCTGTGGTTCTATGTAGCTCAACAGGTAGCCTATGTTTCTTGAAGTAACTGTTAGTGGCAATGTGAGTTACAGTACCTTGTTGTGACATTGTGTCAGTGTACTACATGAATTGTGTTTCTTTGCTTTGTTTTATTGTGTTGCATCACATTGTTCACACGCCATCATTTTCTTCCTGTTAAAACTGACATGACAGACTGTAGAAAAAAATCAGATCTCTGTGCTCCTGTGACGGAGGCCTTCAGCGAGAGAGGGAGTGACTGCATAGAGCAGAGGCAGATAACATTTGATTAGATGACACAGCTGTGGAAAAAGAAATCAGACGGAAACTTGATCTACTGGCGAGAACATGGAGTACATACAGTGGTTCACAGTGTTCACAGTTAATTTCAAACTGAAACTAAAATAGAATTCTTCTTGCAAAGAAATCAGTATATATAGATCTAGTGTTTGTTTTGACTTGCTGTATATTCTTGCTCAAAATGAAAAACCAAAAATAAAATAAACTTTAATTTATTTTCTGCAGTGATAACACATATTTAGGTGCCTCAAGCAGTGTAAATCTTTGGTGCTACTACTAATCTCTAATCTAGTTTTTTGATTGATTGATGTCTTTATTTCGAACGTGTAAAGAACTTAAACACCTCTATTTACATGTGCGAAAGGGAGTAGGGAGTAAAACTTATGTACTCCTACCCCTTTATTAACTAAAAACATCTAACAATAATAAGTCAACAAAATTAATAAATCTACAAAAAGAACAAGTCTAAACAAGAAAATTAAATATGACAATAGTAATTTGATGCAATAACAATGTGGGCAGACACTAAGAATAGTTTGTAATATCAAATAAAGGTTCAGTTTGTAATATTTAGGAGCATCTATTGAAAGAAATGCAATATAATATCCGTAACTATGTTTTCAGTGGTGTATAAAGACCTTACATAATGAGCCGCCATGTTTTTAGAATGAGCAAGTTCTATCTACATAACCACGGGTCCCCTTGCACGGAAGTCCCCATGTTGCACCGGCATTTTTCTACAGTCGCCCAAAAGGACAAACTGCTCTGCAGAGTGCGTTTCATCTCTACATTGAATTTGTACAAGAAAAAGAAGAAGTAGTAGTAGTACATAGCTGTCAACCCTCCCGTTTTTCCTGGGATTATCCCGTATTTTAGCGTTCTATCCCGGTGTCATCCCGTTTAAATATTTTCCTGAAAGATATTATTTACACTATGTGAGTTAAGACTGCAACCTGAAGTAATTGTTCCACATTAATTGCTATAATTATTGACAAGTTAGTGCTTATGTGGCAAGACGAGAGTGTGATTCTATTTAAATACGTAATAATAACTTAAATAAGTTGCCAACAACGCCACCAGGGGAATTTCACCCTAGGAAATAATATTGATAGGTCACACAGGTTCGCATCAAATAAGGCCAGGGCAGAGAGTGTTTCACATTTAAACAAATAATTTTATTAACAAAATACTAATTAGAAACAACCAAACCAAAAGTAACTTAACAAAAAGAAAAAAAAACATACCAACTACATATACCGATTAAGAAGGCATGCCATTACTGGATAAAATAAGTATGGGCCTAATAATTTAATATACAATATACAATTTAAAATACACAGTGGCTAAAAGGATAAAGCAAAACACACCAAAAATGAATCAAAACGTGTAAATCAATCAATTCAAACCCACCAAAATGAAAAACAAATTTGAACACACACGAAACACACACACACACACACACACACACACACACACACACACACACACACACACACACACACACACACACAAAATGCCAACTGTATACCTAAATATACAATAACTAGACCCAACCAACAAAGAGCTGCTAAAACCGGCAAGCCCGCTTAGAGCCAAGACACAGCCGGAACTGGGCCGACCAGGCCGAGGGCAATCCCACAGTGGAGAGAGAGCAACACCCAAAGCCATACATACAAAGCCTTGTATGAGTATGATTGGTTGTGGTTTATTTTGCCATTTTTGGTTGATGGGTGTGTTTTTGTTTTTTTCTGTCTCTTTGTGTTCTCCTCCCAATGCCCAGGCTGGAGTTGGAGGGTGTTGTCTCTGGCTCCCCGGGTTGGACTGTTACACACCTGACACTGATTGCTCCTCAGCACACCTGCTGAGGTTACCCTGTATACCTGTACTACACTTTACATCTGTACTCAGTGTCAATGAGAAGTAGGATATTATTACACACCTCTTGATAAAATATTTTAAGATTTCATCCTGAGTTGTTCCACTTTCCCCTGCTTGCATAGAGGTTTGTGTGATGTTGCAGCCTTGCAAAGTAGATTAGTCTAGGAAATTAAAGGCTTCCAGGTCCTGGCGGCAGCTTTCGGTATGTGCACACAACGCTATGTCCAGATGATGTAAGGAAGGGCCTGCCCCCTATTATTTGGTGGGTAAGCTGAACCAGTTGCAACCAATTGTGCCGATGACTGGCCAATAAAATTCTGAAAATAACGATATCCATCTTTAAGTTGGAAGTTCATAATCTACCAGCACAAAAACAAATCTGCATTGTTAAGAATTTTTCTTAGGTGTGTTAACTGATGTAACAGGGAAAGGTAAGACAGGTCTAGCTTAGGTAATTTAACTGATCCCATAAGTGTTTGACATTATAGCTTTAGGTATTTCTCACATGTACTTGTCCTTGTCAGGAAGAAAACAATAGACTGATTAGTTAAGAGACAGCAGCTCAGGCGTCAGGCTAGCAGATATCAGTGTTCTCTGGGAATCTTATAAAGTTGAGTCTTACAAGAATGTTTACAAGAACTCACTGGCTCCACAGATTAGAGTACCACTTATGGATAGTGAGAGATTCCAATATGACGAAGCATTGGAGTCTAAACATCAGATAGATAGTTGTTCTAGGTGAAAGGTACCTAATAGAGAAACTACAGGCACTAGGGGAAGACAGAAACATGAAAGGGACCACAAGACGTTATCCTTCAGATTTGATGTTGGCATTTGATGTGTTCACATGTTGTATGCTTGCACTGTACCTCCTCTTCTCAATAAATAATGCTATAGTAAGTCTTCATCAGTCTCCGAAACTTCTTCACATCTGAACCTGGCTCA
Organism: Micropterus salmoides; assembly: GCF_014851395.1. Classification (NCBI taxonomy): domain Eukaryota; kingdom Metazoa; phylum Chordata; class Actinopteri; order Centrarchiformes; family Centrarchidae; genus Micropterus; species Micropterus salmoides. The sequence continues at coordinate 29,513,770 of NW_024044570.1, forward strand.
TAATATTTCTCAACATGCGTCAAGCTACTGGCTAATAAGGAGCGATGCAGCAGCAGCCGCCTGGCGCTGTTTTTGAAAAAAAGCCCCCAGACATATCCTTAGAAAAACCTGTATAAAATATAAATTTTTCAAGGTATTGGTATAAAATTTAAACTTGGACTAGGTAAGGCTTTTGCTGTGACCCCACAGTGTTTTCCAGCTAATAAGTCCCAGCTGTAGTTGTCTGCATGCATTTGTTAGCAAACATTTTCAAGCAGAAACAAAAAATATATTGCTTTTAGTGTGTTTAAACTTTTATTAAATCAGTGGTCAGGAGTGGCTCTGCCTTCTCTCCCATCCTCTCGTTTCTTGTGTTTTCCCCTCCCTGCTGTCTTTGTCTGGCTCTGTCTGTCAGTCTGTGTGTGTTGTGGGCGTGACATCCTGGCTCCCTCTCTCTGGCGTTCCGGCCCTGAGTTTTTGTACTGCCTAAGTGATTCTTGTCTTTTTTACTAACGCCAGTTTCCTTTGCCTGTCTACAAAGAGAGATCTCAGTCGTGTTTGAAGACGCTGCCTGCCAGCCTGGAGAGAATCCGGACTTCGATGCAACATTCCCAAGTTGGCCTGTGAGATCCCGCTCCGTCCAGCCCGCCCGCTTCCCACCCTAGTCCTGTTATCTGTGTTCTGAATAAAACTAAATTACCGTTCATCTGCTTCCTGGTCTGCTTTGTGAATCCATTTAACTGAGTTGCACTTACAATCATTCTGACGTTTGGGTTAGACACTCCAGAGTGTTACCTTTCAGAGAAGCTCAAAACCATGCATTTACTCCAAATGGTACAAGAACTACATTCAATTTACTCTGGATATGCCTTGAATAGGTGTTTTGCATGAATTTTACAGGAATGGTAGGAGGTTAACTCTGAGTAGGTTGAACTCCCTTCGTAGTACAGGCCACTGCCTGTGTTTCATGAATATGCTAATGCACAAGCCCACTTGTCTGCCTTGTAGTTTTGCATTGCGAGTTCAAGTATCAGAACCTCGGATTTTCCCCTAAGCATGCCAGCCTGCATTCCTGCCTGACCCAGCCTCTCCTCTCAGCTCTCATTTTAGCCATTTCCCTAAACAGCCTTCAAAACTGGCCCCCACACGTTTCCGTGGCAACTGACCTTATTCTTTGTTTTATTACCACATCAAAAAGGAAAACCCCTGTCTCACCCAAGTGTGACATGGTCCAGACACTGAACTTTGAATGGCCAAAGGACTGCAGTCTCCAAAGACTCAAAGCATTTAATTAAGTTTAATTAAATCTTTAGTTACTTGATTACATATGCCTTTATTTGAGTAGTTATGTTAACTGTTGTTGCTATTTGTTATTAGTGCTGAAAAAAAGTTACTTGTGCAATGTTTTTATTTTCAGCAAGACACTCCTTCATCTAATGTGATCAATGCTTGTTCGTAATACTTTCCTACAAATTCCTTTAGAAATGATGACAAAGGAATGTTTTACTATACTCATGTAACCTGAGCTCCCCCAAGTGGACGAAATAAGTATAACATGCCCTCGTCGGAAATGCCGTTAAATGTATAAATATCCTGACCAATAATGTAACAATTGTTTCCTGTTACCAAATGCCTAGAACAGTACAACCGTTCAACCATTGAGGTTCGATTGTGGAAAGTATTTGATTATAATACGTGCAAATAGATTTCTTTTCTTTAAACATTAAGTTTAGAAAGGCGGTCCCTTGGGAAACCTGAGACGCCCCCTGGGGAACCACGCCCCAGGCAACAAAAGAGCGACCTTGCTTCGCGCTCTTCTCTTCGCTGTTGGCTCTCTTCCACTCTGCTCGGCCCTCTGGACGCTTCGGCACTCGCCAGGCAACGCCCAGACACGGCCAGCGAAACAGGCCTTTTGTTCGCCTGAAGCTACACACCTGAAGTGCCGCGACATCGATCTGCCTTCAGTTTTTTTATTTTCTTTATTTCTTTTGTTTGTTAAAGTTATCAGTCCGTTAAGTTACACTGGACTAATTCAGGAACGACCAAGTTCCATTTTAAGCCTTTTTCGTCGAAGCCAACTCCACCGAGGTCAGACCAAGCCACGTGGTCTCGCCAGCTACAACGAAGGAAACCTGAAAACAGCCGAATTGCCAGACGGAGGAGGCGTTTTCAATCAGACACGGAGAACCCCGGAAATCCCTAGCAAAAAGCCAGGATCGGCAGCTAGCGTGGGACCCGTGCAACAGGCCAAAAGCAGGCTGTCGACAAGCAGTAAGACTTAACACACGTTCTGTGATCAGATGCCCATTTTAACTCCTAAACTATAGCATTAGTTTACTTTCATTAGCTCTTCTATGCCGTATGAGTCAAATGCTTCCCACAATCGAACCTCCAGGCTCATTGTTCAGCAAATGTTTATGTTCCCATGTATCCAACCATCTTTTTATCACCTTAGTTAGAGAATAAATTCACTGTAATATAATCAAGAGCTGTGTGTGTTGCCTATTTATAGTTCCTGCCAAGAGAATTGACCCTTTAGATATGAGACTGACTGACTGATTTAAGATAATTGAGCGAACTGATCACTAGTAATAATTGTATAATTATTAAAAACTAACTAGAGGTCCGGAGACTCTAGGATTATAACAACTCCTGTGGTGCCCTGAAACGAGGAAAATTTAGATTTTATGAATCTTCAATTATGAATTCATAATTGGGTATCAATTCTCATAAATTTATTAAAATACATAACTAAAAATTTTTAGGTCTGCTACAATGTATAAATTTGGCTGATATGTTAACATGTACACATTTGCATGCGCCACTGAAAAGGTGCATTTTACACGTTTGTCTTGAGTCAGTGTTAGAAAGGAAAAAGACAAGCTCCCTGTAAAGGGGAGAGGCACAAGGGAGTGTGTCTTTCCCACTCCCATTCCATCTCATCTAAATGGACAAGCTGTTTAGTTAGGTAAACTTCTCAGGCACAGTCTATCCAGTCTCAATATGACATGTAAATCCCAGCAGAGGGGGGGGGGGCAAAGGAAAACACAGAGAGGCAATGAGAGGGAGAAGTTGTCATGCATTCTTCTCATCTGATTTTAATAAAAACCCTTCATCCTCAGAGATTCACTGCACTAGTAATCACCTTTCCTTATTTCCTCTGCCTTCACTTTTTCTCTCCATCTCTCTACTTTCACACTACTGTGACTTAACAACAGTGAAAATGAATTAACAGTGATGACTCACATATGCACAGCCAAGCTCTCTGAAGTTGTTCATGGGGAGATTGTTGCCTTAAAGCTATAAAAATAAACATGCCTTTGCTTAAAGCTGCATGTTTTGTTAAATATTTACTGTTGATTAAACTATTCATGAATACAGTTTTCACTGAAAAACCATTGATGATTACTTTAATCAAGCCAGTTAAAATCTAAAGGATGTACCTTTTTTTTGATATAGGATTTAACTGGACAAACCTGTAGTAAATTGCTTGTTTTAACCTGAAGAATGCCACCTGTTCATGAGGAGATGCATGTTTATGGAAGTAAAATTTTAAAGTCTAGCTGTCAAACCTCTCAGTAAACTGGAAAGCCATGATGTGGGATACATCTCAGATCTTGTAAACAGTTTGACAGAAGTCCTGTGCCCCATCCGTATGACTTATAAGCAGTATAAAGGCTGAAAGATGTTTATATGTATGCAAATGTGTTTGCAGACAGTTTTTATACGTTATAAAATTAACATTTCTAGTTCAGTTCCAGTGTTCCATATTGAACTCACCATCTCCCAACAGAAAATTGGATCAACCACTTAGTGCACCCTGTTGTTGAGATTTACACCTAGCATCCTTCTCTGTATACATCTACTGTATAATCTATAATAAGGCTGGAAAAACAACACATATTTCAGACCAAAATTACATTTCCTCCAAAGTGCATTTGGCAAAGCAAACAAGTAGTATTAAAGATATTTTGCAGGAGATTTTGTGGGCAGACTAACTCTAGTTATCTGCTCTTCAACCAAATTTTTACGTCAGTGAGTTCAGGGATACTTGCTAATGCACATCTGCAACTTTTAGTTGATAAACAAGATAAAGCCCTGCTTGTTGCTTACTGCTGCAGCTTGCCACACACACTCTGTCTCTCAGTTTTCTTTCCTCTCCTTCTACCCTCTGTCCTCTCTGTCGCTCTCTCCACTCACTCTCTGTCTCTCCTGTGGTATGAAAACTTTATTGGATGCTGGCAGAGCCCTTGAGGGGAAACACTTTAAATGTCTCCGCAATTATACTTCTAATAATGGCTTCACACACATACACACACTGTGACACGCATGCAGCCCGGGGCTGACAGTGACACAAAGGAAGTGGAAGTTACTCTGTCAGTCAGTGAGGCTATTAATCTCTGTCACCTGAAGCTGTGTGCGTGTGTGCAAATGTGTGCGAATGGGAGCCAACAGTTGGCAGGAAACAGAGTGTGTGTGTGTGTGTGTGTGTGTGTGTGTCCTAACCTAGACGATCGGTCGTTCGGTCGGTCTGTTTGTCTGCATTTTTATAGACAGTAATTCAGCCTCTTCATCATGTCAGCATTGATTCCCTTCTAAGTGGGCTTTTTGCATCCACAGGGCGCCATAATCACATTGTGATATACAGGAAGAGTAAGCAGGATTCTAAAAATGAGTGCGTGACTGCAGCATCTTTGCAGCAACTCTAATGAATGTCCAAATTTCATCTCCCACACAAAAGAAGCACAAATAAACTTGCTGCCTCGTCAGAAAGCTGTGAAAAACTCTCTTTAGAGCTGGAAATGGTTGTCCTCTTAAATCCTGATACCTCACGTGTGTATGTATGTGTAAAATTTACACCTCCACAGGCATTGGAAGAAAATGCATTGCATTGTGGACGCGAGGGGTGGAACGTCTGCATAAGATTGACTCCAATTACTTTAACTGAGCTGAGCATTTTTATGTTGTAGTTCATCAAGATGATTTTTTCCCCTATTAGGTGGTAATTTTACTCACCACTAATGCGATGTAGATTTTCCTTTAATGCACACTTCTCTAGGATCGCTATTACATTATTTTAGAATCTGGGTCAACCCTGCACAAACAAGTGGAGAAAACACAGTTCACTAAATGCTTAAAATCCTCCATTTTAAAGAGTTGAAGCCCCACACCCCCTATTCTTGATAGCCTCTGCTTATAGCCTCTGTTAGCCCCTCTAGCATCTGTAACTAAATGGGTTTTCTCTTTAAAGGTTCACAAAAACTAAAAAATGTTTCAGGGTTTTTTTTGTCCATATTCTAAGCTAAACTGTTATCTGATGCTGAAGTGAATGGCAAGGCTGCATGGGGTCTTCTGTGGACTTGGGCATATGAGGACATTTAGGTCATGTGGACCCTCATGGACCTGGAAACATGAATTGACCTTGAGGCTTACATCGGGTACAAACAGTAGGTGTAAGTGTTGAGAAGCGTTCATGTTAATTAATAAGGCTGTTCAGAGATCGTGGCCAGCTCGCCATCTGCAGGGATAGATTTGGCATCCGTTCTATTTTTTTGGAAAGAAAACATATCATATCATATATATATATATATATTATCAACTATATAAATGATATCTTTAATTGAAGAATGAAAAATGGCCCTGGACTTTTGGACTGAGTCTGGCCTGATGAATAATGTTTTTTATGTCCTGCCCCATTCAGGCTGTGATTGGTCATTTCACGAAAAGTGACATTGATGATTGTATCAACTTCATGAAAAGTTGAACATGTTTCAACAAAAGACCCGACATGGCTAAATAGCCAGCTAGTAAAACCTAAATCTTCCTGCCTGGAGTCTCCGCTGGTTGCCAGAGAGCTCAGTGATGACAAGATTGTACATAAACAAATGACATCCACATACATGTTTCTCCCCGTTTCTAGTCTTTATGCTAAACTTATTTCTGACTATAGCTACATTTAACATACAAGACATAAGAGTGGCAAGAATGCAAATATGCTTCCAAAATGTCTGGGGGTTGTCCACACACTGAATACTATAAGCTTCCAAAACTTGTTATAATCATTTGACGACTGTACCTCTCAGTCCTTTGGGTGCTTCTTATGTCTTGTACTCAGATACAGGACATAAAACAGCAAAAACATTTGTTGGATATGCTCATTATCCACCCAATTTGCAAGCATATTTCCAATAGTGTTATTACACCAGAAATGGCAAAAAAAATTAACAATGTTGCTTTGTTAGTAGGATTTAATGTGTATTTATATACAAATTTATTTAATGCCATAATCATATGTTTGAATTTCTCCATTGCTCCTCCGCCCTATTCCATCACCCTCTTCACTTGTTCTCAGTCTTTGTTATTGTGGTTTTTGGATCCTCATTGTGTCCTATCCATCTCTCTCTGTTCCACTGACCTTCTGACTCCCCGTTCTTTCTTTCCTCCATCCATCCCGCTCTTCTCTCTGTTTGATGAGGAGAATGAGAGTAAAGAAAGAGATTGCACCCTGACGCGAAAGATGACAAATGTCTGGGGTACTCACACACTGAGCGCCCACAGCTGTGTGTGTGAGTGTGTGAGTGAGTGACAGCGGAACAGTAGGGAACTAGAATGAGGGAGTAGAAGTTTTTTTGTTAAACCCTCAAATGCATGTCTACACACGCACGCACGCACGCACGCACGTACACATGCACGCACGCACGCACGCACACACACACACACTAAGAGTGTTGTATGAATGCATGCTGGGTAAATTGTGGGTTCAGAGAGATGTGATCTTTCACAAGTCTCTTTTTTACTTCAGCTTACAGAAACACTTCAGTCATCTATACTTAGGCCCCATCCCCAGCAAGGTTATTTAGTATAGTTTTTCATTAGTTTTTATTATTTTATTTCGTTTTGACTTTTTGTTTTCAATTTCAGTTTAGTTTTAATTAGTTTTTAACATCGGTTTGCTAGTTCAGTTAGTTAGTTTTGGAAAATGCTTAGTTTTAGTTTAGTTTTTATTAGTTTTAGTGTTAGTTTTAGTCTTTGACGCTGCATGATGCCAAGCTCAGTTCAGTTTAGTTTTTCCACAAAACATTAAAATTTTCCACAAAACATTAAAATAGAGTAAAGTACAATCAGAAATATTTATGAAAAGGGACACCCTTTTTTAAGCCATCTGAAGCTTGTACATACCCATAGGAAAGCAAAATCCAAGATGTGTCACACTGTGGGCGTGTCTGCTCTGCTTTGGTCTGGTTAGTTTTCAGTTAGTCATGTTTTTTGTAGTCTTTCCAGTATCTGTTATACATGGTAACATGGTTCTGTGTTCTCGTTTGGGTTTTGTCTGTTATGATCGCTGTGTTTTAGTTGGTCAGTGTTTGTCTGTTTACATGGGTTTCTGTTATTGTCTGAGTTAGATTCTTGTCTGGTATCTTGTTACATGTGTTCTGTCTGTGTTATTTTGCTCACGTCACGTCACGTCACGTCACGTCACGTCACGTCACGTCACGTCACGTCACCCCATTTCTTTGGATTACCTTGTTTTTGGACTCTGTTATCAGCCACCCTGCCAGTAAGTGTGCTCACCTTTTGTTTGCCAATAAACCCCTTTGAACTGTACCTGCTCCGCTCTGCATCCTGTATTTGGGTCCACCAGCCTGCTCACCACACCCTAACCTGACAAGATGGGATCTCATAGTTGTTTCCTTCTTTTCTCCTAGACACAAAAGATTTGCTTTCAATACCAAGGTGAGGCCAAAGGCCTTTTCTCCCACTTCTCAGATTCATCTCAGGAGAAACAACCATATAAAATCTAATTTATGTCTGACTGATCAATACAAGAGATCTCTAACTGATCTTAAATAACTCTAATTTAAGTCTCATGAACATTGGACTAGAGATCAGAGAAAGAGCTCAAAGAAAACTCAGCTATGACTCCTGGGATCTCATGATTCTTCTCAAATATGTCTCAGTTTTCTCATATTGGCCTCAGGAGCAAAAACTCATCTCTGTCTTACTCTGATCAAAAGATGAGATCTCTACAGTATGATCAATTACTATTGATCTATTACTATTACTATTAATTTCAGCCTCCAGAAAGTGGATCAGAAAAAAAGCTCCGAGATATTTCACTTAGGGGTTATTTTACTCAAGTAGGCCTACTTTATTTACGTCAAATGTTGAGGTTGAGTATTTTCTTTTTATGGAGGTTTGTACTTTTACTCCCCTTAATTTCAAATCCTTATTGTGTTTAATTATCTGTTACAAGTTACTGAGAAAAATAAAATACATTTTGACATTGAAAATAATGGATATTCAAATGTCATGTTTTCCAATTTGTTAAGGTAGTAACAGTCGGCATAACTGGAACACCCAATACTTTGACCTGATGTTTACAGATTAATTCATTAAGGACCGAATGCACACAGGAACTGAGATACAACATGTATCTGTCATACAGAATGAGCACTTTTACTTTTGATACTTAAGTACATTCACTATGGAATACTTTTATACCTTTTACTTGAGTAGAATTTGAGGACTTTAATTGTGGATAAGGTATTTCTCCTCTTTTAAGTAAAGGAAAATTGTACTCTATTTAAAAACAATAAGTCCTTCATCATTAATTTTAGCTGGATGGCACAGCAGCAGTGTTGTTGCTCTTTGAACAACAGGAGCAGGGTTCAAATCCAGCTCAGGGCCTCCAGCACGGTTCTCCAAGAACAGACAGTAATGTGATACAAACATCTCCCCAGAGCTCCCAGCTGCTTTTTAGGAGCAATAAGCAAGACATTAATGAACTCAAAAAGATACAATGATGAGATCTCATCTGTTACTTTTATTTATCCTATTGTAATCTCAATTCAGTATCCATTTGTCTTACCCAAATCTCAAAACCTCAATCTCTCTTCATCTCATCCTTTTCTCCTAAGGAGTTTTAGGAGCAACAATTCAGATTGGAGTGATCTCAAAAAGATATACTATTGAGATCTTTTGAGTGTTTTCTCAGGTGTTAAAGAGAAGACCATTCTAAGCAAAAGAGTTTTCCTCTGGGTAGGGGCCCAAACACTAAGCAAATATATATATTTGAAGTACTGACACATTGTCTAAATAAACACTACAAATAAATGAAGCACATGCAACCTACAGTATAATTTCTAACCTACATACAGAAAACCCTAAGAGCTAACTACCCTAATCCTCCTACCCAGTGGTTCCAAGAAATGTATTACATCAGTCTCTAGCTCTATCATTCTTGGTTAAATAGGTGAAATACAATAAATGAAGGTGAAATACAAAGCTAAGAAATTGGAAGATAGTGGAGGCCCCCCTTGGAGCCACAAACAAAAGGTCCCTAGCAAACATACTCTTATAGGAGAGCCTTTCCCGATCTTATTTGACTTTATTTTATCCCTTTTATTTTATTGTATTTTACTAATTTTATATTTATCTAAACGTGTATTTTAGTCTTTTCAGTGTTTTCATGCTTTTATCTTGTATTGTTTTTGTATTATTGTCTCTTGGGTATTATTGTCTTTACACTTGTTAAAGCACTTTGTAACTTGTTTTTGAAAAGTGCTCTACAAATAAAATAAAGATTATTATTGATCCATGGAAAATAAAATCCGGTGTGGTTCTTCGTCTTCTGCTTCATGTTTACCCTGGTATGCACATGTACGTGATTTAGTCGTTTTAGTATAGACCGAGATCAACTCTAAAACGCAGCTAAAAGGCTGCTGTGGACGGAGATCGTATTTGTTTTAAAACTCCATTTTTAAACAAAAATGGAGTAGTATAGATCTGGCCTGAAATACAACAATGCTTTGTACTGTATGGCATGACAAAATGAGATTTTAAAAGAAAAACACATACAATTAGCGCTATCTTATTCAAATAGTTCTATATTGGCCCAACATATTATATGGGATGGGGTAAAATACCCACTAAAAAGCAGTACTTTTACTGTAATTGGGTCAACGTGTTTGAAAAATTTTATGACATTAAGTAGGAAAACATTTATATTTTCAGATTGTCTAAACCAGCTTCACTAACATATCTACAGATCAAGCCTCAGAGCTCTTTTGAAATCTCTTTTAGCTCAGTGCTATAGTCCATATTAATAGTCTCGTCTACATCAATAAACCTATCAACACAGTGCAGTCTTTTCTTTTTTGACTAAATGTATTTACTTTTCATAGAAATAACAAATTGACAGGAAAATTTATGCTCCTCAGATTATTTCTATTGTTTCTGGAAGACCATTCCAGCATTACTTCACAAAGTTCTGTTTGTTATATATTGATTGCTTGACAAAATATATACACCTTTGCAGAAGCTATTGGTAGTGGGATTTGTGGCCGCTTGTGCCTTTCACTCACTTTAAAAAGATTTATTAAAAGCTTCTTCCTTTTTACATTTATAGTTTTTATTTACAGCATTATACAGCTCTGGAAAAAAATAAGAGACCACTGCAAAATTATTTTTGTTTCTCTGGTTTTACTTTTATAGGTATGTGTTTGATTAAAATAAACATTTTTGTTTTATTCTACAAACATTCTGACAACCTTTCTTCCAAATTCCAAATAAAAATGTTGTTGTTTAGATTATTTATTTTAAGAAAATGACGACTGGTCAAAATACCAAAAAAGATGCATTGTTTTCAGACCTCAAAAAATGCAAAGAAAACAAGTTCACATTTTTTCTTAAACAACACAATACTAATATTTTAACTTTGGTAGAGTTCAGAAATTAACATTTGGTGGGATAACCCTGATTCTTAATTACAGCTTTCATGGGTTTTGGCATGCTCTCCACCAGTCCCTCACATTGCTGTTGAGTGATGTTATGCCACTCCTGGTGCAAAAATTCAAGCAGCTCAGCTTTGTTGGATGGTTTGCGACCCTTTTGTGGTCGCAATGTCCACAAAGTGCAGGAACAGGATAACAGTGAGCCATTTTGTGATGGGTGGAGTAATACTGGATCAGTAGGTCAAACCCCCCGTGTTGTTGTTGTAGCTGCTGGATGGATTGTGAAGCACACTGACACCTCCCTCATGTCCGTCCACTTCACAAAGACCAGGGGGCCGTCTCTGATCTTTCTCACTGTGCCCCTTTTGGATTTTTTGGTGAGGGAATTTGCTCTCCCATTCGGAACCCTTTCCTGTTGTGTCTGTGTCTGTCCTGTAACCCCAGGATCCAAACTTCATGCTGGCCAAGTCAAGGAACAGTTTTGGACTGGTATAGAAATTGTCTGTAGCAAATGGTACCAGCTTTATATGGTGTCCAGTCCCAAGACAAGATGGCTGATTGAGATCCATGACAGCATCACACCTGCACACTGGGTGTCTGAGACTTGCCTATGTACACATTGAAATTAATGGTGTAGCCAATGCTTGACTCAGCCAACACAAAAAGCTTGATCCCCCATATTATTGGCTTGCCCTTCATATAATGTCATGCCAGTTTTCATCTTAGTTGCCACCATTCTCTCATCACTTGCCAATTCCTCTCTTGGGTGGTAATGAGCCTTGCAAGCCTTGCGATTGTCATCGATGAGTGGCTTGATTCTGAACAGCTTGTCATAGTGTGCATAGCATTCCCTTCTTCTTGTCGTTTTTGACATCCTCCTTTGTATCACTGAGGTGGATGTTCCATAACAATGCCCTGGATCTGTCTCTTGTCATGACGGTGGCTGGAAATGGCACAGACAGGATGTGATTTTGTTTTTTGTTTCCAATAGTCTTGGAGACTACACCAACGCTGTGTAGATGAAGAGACCAAAAAATGTAAAGAGTTCCTCAACATCAACATCAGCCTTCTTCCCCATATTCTTTTTTTGGTGCTTTTTCAGAATGTGTGGCCTCTTCCAGATGATAAAACTAGTCTATGGCTTGCTCAACATAAAGTGTTTGCATAATCTTTTCTCCACAAAAAACAACTGAATATTTTCAAAATCTCAAAACTGCTTCGATATCTCTTTGTGTATGTCTCTCTTTTGGTCTCTTTGGCTACATTCAGACTGCAGGCCTTAATGCTCAATTCCAATTTTTTCCCAGATCTGATTTTTTTGTTTGACAATTCAAAGTGTGGCCCATATCAGAATCCAGTGTGAACTGTTCTGAAAGTGACACGCATGAGCAGAAGAATAACACGACGTCACACACAGCACGCTGTTGCAGGCTAAAGAGGTAAACAAGGAGCAGAAAGGGAATTTGTGAGCAGATGATAGCGAGGTAGAGGAGGAAGAGAGCTACATGTATAATAATGGCTTTTGTGACGCTTTTTCGTTCACCGCGGCTCCGTCTACAGCAGAACTGTAACAACAGCTGCTCTAGAGTGACGTCAAAGAATCAATACCGACCAGTAGTGTGAGTGAGTGTCCAGATTCAGGTATAGGATTTGTGTCCAGATTCATCTGTGTGTAGGATTTGGACCACATATGGAAGTGGCCCAATTCCGAACTGGAAAAAATCTGATTCCATGTGACTTGGCCTGTTCACACTGCCATTAAAAGATCAGATCTGGGTCACATATGAGCCAAAAAATCGGATTTGGGTCACATTGGCCAGCAGTCTGAACGTAGCCTTTATTACTCTCTGTCGACTCCATTTTGCGCATTCTCCTGCCCCGTCTCTCTCCCGCTTCTGACATCTGTTTCTCTGCTCATCTTGCCCCTCCCCATTCTTCCTAAAATGTGCAGCCTGTTGAGCAGATTCAGAATTTTTTTTTCTCTTTTGTCAAATGACAAAAAAGGAAGATATTAGAACAAATGCAACACCTACCCAATCCTTTTGTGCACATTTTCACGCATTCATAAAAATTATTTTAGATTTTAGAGTGTATATGAGCATATCTTAGCTATTACTTGGTCTATCAACACCAAACAAAAACTAGAATGAAGTTTCAAGCCAGTACTTTCAACAGAAATTGACGGAAGCACTTTGAGTGACATTGTATTTTTGCTGTGCCAACATGAATCAGTCATGTGATCTGATCATGAGGCTGTGATTGGCGACTCCAGCGAGCTAACTGATTGATTTAGCAGGCAGGGGATTTCATTTAGCAGGCAGATCGCTGCTTTTTACTCTAAAGCCACCACTCTTCCACCCGCCCCGCTCGCCGCTATCTGTTCAAAACATAGTCAGACTTGCCACCAGCAAGATTGCCCAGCAACATTGCTCAAAAAATTGCCTCCATGTATCATCAGCTTAAAGTTCCAATCCAAGTGACCATCTCCGGTGAAGACATCTCCTTCCTGTTCGCTGCACACCATGCTTTGCCTCTCCAGACTTTCCAGGCCTAGCCAATAGAGCTATTTCCCCTATATGTTGAATAAGGAACAATTTGACCCCCCCCCCCTCCATACCACTCCTTTCCTGACTTATCAGACCTATGTGAATCACACAAGAAGGGGAAATTAGCTCAAATTTTAGAGCGTTCACTTTGCATGCTAGAGTTAGAGGGATCGATACACGCATTCTCCAGAGGACTTTAGTTTCCTCTGTGTGTTGTTAGTGATCAATAGAAAATATGATTAATTTTAAGCCACGATTAGACTTCTTGAAACCATCTGAACAGGGAATTGCATGAGGTCAAATGCTGTATACTACTTAAAAATTTCTCTCGTGTCTTTTCTGGAGAATTTCCATGTCACCTTCTAAGATTTCAACACAGGTCGTGAAAGCCTGGACACTGATGAATTCCTGTTTCTCCATCTCAATCAAACCTCAGTTCTGACTCAGTGAAGGTCTTGAGGCACCTTTAACTTGTTCCTCTTTAAAGTTTGTAAGGCATGATCAGTGGGGAAGAGGAGGACATAGGCGGAGCCACAACTGTTGATCAGCGTATGGAGGAATTAGCTCTAATGGCATAGGCCATGGCGTATTGACAAGTGGGAAAGAGGCATGATGACACAGTGGGGAATAACTTTTGAGCGGGGACAGAAGTGTACTAGCTTGTCATCCTGCTGTTAAACATTGTCGCAGCTACTTCTGAAGTCTGGAGTGCGAGAAGAGCTGGAGGGGCGTTTTTGAGAAGACGAGTCACAGCAAGGAGAAAGGGAGAGATTTTGTGGCCATAAAACGTTATATTTCAACGCACTGCCTTCTTTTCATTCACTATCACCCTTTCCTTATCAAATATGACTGGATTTCATAGAAATAAAACTTATAATTTATGCTTCTCAGATGGTTTTTATTGTTTCTGGAAGACCTTTCCAACACTGCTTTCACAGAGTTGGAGCTTTTATTATCCCAACCGATAAACATCTTAGAACACATTTTTCAAACATATTTACTTAGAACAAGTAAGATACTTCACATTTACAAACATCAACAGATTGAAAAGTAATTTTCCTAATTATTCTTTCTCTTTTTTTACATATTCACATACAGTTAGGTCTATAAGTATTTGGACAAAGTAGTTTAATCATAGAAATCTTTTGCAGTCAATTGCTGTGACTCATCATCTTCACCTGACTTGGTATTTTATCAGCAATCACTCTTCTAGGGACTCTAAACTTTAAATTCACACAGCACTTTACTTTGTCTACATCTGACTAGAACAGTTTTAAATTCACACAGCACTTTACGTTGCGTACATCTGACCAAGAACAGTGAACCTCAATAAAACAGTAGTAGGATACAATGAGTAAAACTCCTAAAAAGAGTCTCTTTCCATTCAGTGATGGTCAATCCAGATGATGGACAGTACCACTTTCCCTTAATCTGGGTATGGCCAGTACTTTTTGACGGACCACATGTTTTACACTGGTAATGGTAGTCGACTTTGCGCTGACGATTCTTTGGTGGCTCCCCTCTTGCCAAACACTCCTGGTCTTCAAGTGCTGGTTTTTGCTGTCTCCACTGTCGGTGTCAATTAAAGATGACTGAAGACTGATCTGATGGTGTATTGCTGAGGGGCGGTTGCGAGGAAGAAGCAGGAGAAGTGGCAGGTGGCAGATGACCCTGTTGGTAAGAGGACCATACATGAGGTGGGACTGGTGAGTTATGTTCCTGCTGGTACGAGGACCAGGCAGGCGGTGCGGCTGGTGAAGTGTGTTCCTGCTGGTGTGAGGACGACAAAGCAGAAGAAGCAGGCCATACATACGAGCCAAGAGGATAGTACTGTGCCAGTGCCGATCCACTTCTGAAGATGTGGCGCGAGCGTATCACTGCCTCACCTTCACGATTTTCTGGCTCCTGAATCTGTATTTTTGCATGTCTATGTTCCACGGGTGCAGAAGGAAATGCTCTTGCTTGTGGCACAGAATCCTTAGCGGCAGAGACCTTCTGGGGTAGCTGTATGCCTTGTAGCAATGAGTCCCAATCAGTTCTTTTCTGTCTTTCATGCAACCTGGAAAAAGTACAAAGCAAAATGTTTACCATTTCATAGAAACCCAATTGCAAAGGTTGTAGCTAAATCAAATCCTTCCTGGTTAAATTTCATCCATCCATCGTCAACTGCTTATCCCGCGTACAGGGTCGCAGGAGGCTGGAGCCAATCCCAGCTTACATTGGGCAAAATGCAGGGGTACACCCTGGACAGGTTGCTAGTCCATCACAAGGCCACACATAGACAGACCTAAGGACAATTTTGGAGACACCAATTAACCTAGCCTGCATGTCTTTGGATGGTGGGAGGAAGCTTGAGCACCCGGAGAGAACCCACACGGACAACATGTCCTTCCTGGTTAAATTGATTATGTAAAAATAATGAAATATATTTACACTTCTCAAATGCAGCTGTTAAAGTGAACGAGGAAGCCAAAAAGATATCTCACCAAATAGACACTGTGGTGTTATTGATTGTAACTAGCACCAAGTTGGTCTGCTCCTGTATCACCCGGCTGTCTTCAAGAAGTTGCTTAATGTTGACGGTAAGTTTGTACAATAGACTGTGGAATAGGCAAGGTTTTACCCTTGCAGTCTTTTGGCCTGTTTCTAGCTTGTTCAAACTCCTTCAAAAGCCTGAGGGAAACGCATTCTGAAGTCCTGTTGGAATCAGGTCTCTGGGCAGCCTGGCCATGGGTCATGAACAGTCTGTGAAAGAAAAAGACAATATTTGGATATAATAAATATCTATATCTATCTAGAGATATATTATACAACAGGCAGTTCTGGTCCGCTACTTTGATTGGAGAGGTGTTTTATGAATCATGATAGAGTAAAATACCACTTCAAAATTTGACTATTTATAGCAGTCCACCTGTCTGAATTTGTAACTAAAATGCTGTGAGGGCAACATGGCTCTGCTTGTGTAATACCGCTTAAGTGTAACGTGTTATTAATGATAATTATGATACATGTGAATTACATATAATGTGCATCCACTATCGGTCAGTTCACCTTTTAGCTGCTTGTTGACCAGTTGCTGAGCCACTGCGTTTCCTAGATGCTCTCCATGGCCCTGGCAAGGTCTTCTTCTTGCACTTCAGGGAATATTTGGAGGGAGACTTGTCCATGTCATGCAAACTAGAATACAGCTGCACAATCTCAGCTGTTTCTGTGGCTGACAAAGCAGTTATTGTGCGGTTGAGGTTCACAAGGTACTCCAACCGCTTCCCAGCCAGGAAAACCTCTTGAATCACATCGGTTATCCTGAAAAATGAAAAACAACCATTTAAAACATAAGTTACTATGTACTTAATAGTCCTCTTAGGGGGATTTATCTTGGGTGCAATGTTGCTGCATTTAACAAATGTCATCCTACTTTAAACAGAGTATGTAGACATGTGACACAGTCACATTAGTCATTATTACAAGAAAGCCATACTGTGTTTGGGTTCCAAATGTTTACTGGTAATGTTGGAATGCCATCTGGTTTACAGAATGTATGCTGCTAGTGACATTGGCAATGCATCACGCTGTGTATACAGTGTACAGTGTTGGGCAAGTTACTTCTAAAATGTAACACATTATAGATTAGTTACTGTCATTTAAGAATAATTAGTTATATTACAATATTTTTGTCTCTGAATTGTAATGCTTTACACTACTTTTGCGTTACTCTTGAGTTACTTTCACTGCTGTTTAATGGACGCATTATTCTGATAGTAAGATGTGTCTGCGTAAGATGCGCAGAGTTATCCGCGGATCAGGTCTAAGTTGTGCTGAAGTGTTTCTCAGCGTTGCAATGTACGTTACTGAGATTATAACGGCAGCGTTTGGGGTGTGCAACGTGATGCGTTATATTACTGCGTTACAGCAAAAAGCAATACGTTACTGTAATTGTGTTACAATTTAAATATGAATAGCCTACATTTGAGCATAAAAAATGAGAGAAGATTGACAGCCGTAGTACATATATTCAAGTGCTATTCAGTGAAAAGCAGGGCATAACACAAGCGGAGCAGAGCCACAGAATGATACATAAAGTCATTAGTCTCAT
The DNA here is from genome assembly GCF_014851395.1 of Micropterus salmoides. Lineage (NCBI taxonomy): Eukaryota > Metazoa > Chordata > Actinopteri > Centrarchiformes > Centrarchidae > Micropterus > Micropterus salmoides. The sequence goes on from NW_024044570.1 coordinate 29,531,121, forward strand.
TACCTGGGCTGATGTGCTGGAGGAATTGTCCTCAGCAGGTAGACTACTGGCTGGACTGACAGGACTGCAAGAGACACCGCTTACATCGAAATTGGTGTCCTGGGAATTTGTGAGAGAGAGAGAGAGAGAGAGAGAGAGAGAGAGAGAGAGAGACATGAGAAACAAATATTCTTTTGATAATTAAATTGCCTTTGTACAAAATGTATTGCTGCATAAGCATGCAAAACTAATTGAGATCACAACACATCATTCATAGTATATACAAATTAATAACTTTTCCTGTAGAATTTCAATGACAGATGATCAGGAAATGGTCAGATTACCGGAGATGATGTGTTGGGAGAGTCGTCAGTTGGAAATGGACTGAGGCGGTAAAATGTCCAGCTGATCATCACACTGGGTAGCTTCAGGTGGGCTCTCAATGAGGATGTCAGCTGCATCACTTATCGTGACCTCAAGACACTGCTCCTCCTGAACTTCTACCTGCAGGTCTGGCAGAATGATGCCAAGTTCGCTGTGCCGTTGTGGATCCAGCAGGTCTCCTTTGTCAGACTGAGCCAGCAAATACTCCACAGCAATACGCTCACCTGCCATAAAGAATCATTATAAGGAAAAAAACTTTTTTATTCAGAATTGACAGATTGCCACTGTAATGGGTGAGAGAAGACAGGTGAAGGTTTATATGTTGAATTTATAAAAGTGTAGTCACAAGGAAAATGCTTTCTCCTGTAGTATCTTACCAGTGGGTCCAACATCTGAAGACATCCAGGACCTTGTCTCCCTTTTGTGACCCAGAGCCAAGTCTGGTGTAGAGTTCAACACCAGGTGGATCTTGGATGCGTGGCAAGTGCTTCTGTTGCACCTCCCACACATGTGTCATGCTCTCAGGGTTGATCAGGCATAAACCTGATGTGTCAGTCAGTGCCCACATGGAGTTCAGAAATCCTTGGATGAGGCTGCGTATTTCCTCAACCCCACAAGTTTTCCTTTTGCAGTGCTTGGCAAGTTCACTGGAGCTGATGTTGGCCAGAACTTGCGCTTCCATGGGAGCATGACCACGTGCTTTTTTTAAGCTCTGACCTCTTGGCATCCTTGAGACAAGAGATGTCATCCTGATCCCACTCAAAGATACAGCTTGACAACTTGGAGCAGAAGGTGCCATGCAGAGGATGGTGTTTTGTTGTGAGACCAGCAATGAATCGCCTCATAAAGTGGAAAATATCCAGTCGCAGCAGTGGTCTTCCACGGTTGAAACTAGGTGTGGCAGTATGCCCGCACGCCCACTGGTAAGTATACGGCACGCACCGGAACCCTTAAAAGGAGGTCTCCTCACCTGGGCTGACCCTTTTGCCCGCCTCTGACGTCACACGTGTGTGGAAGCAGGGCTTGGGAGCGGCGCACGCGTCCACCCGGCCTGAGCTGCTCAAAACACAAACAGATCACGGTTTAGGCCCTAAGCCCGGTGATCTGCACCCATCTTGCGTGTTCCATCGGTGAGTACAGAGAAAATAAACCGCACTTTCATTCATCATCTCGTGTGTAATCGTTGCGTCTTGGTCTGTAGACATCTGGCACATTGGTGCATACACAAGTCAACAGTGGTATCTCCCAGCTCCAGTGCGCAGCGTGCATGCACAGCACGGGTGCGCGGGGTTCAGCACTGTATTCCCCAACCTGGTTCATTGTCCATTCTAAAATTGGTAAGCGTTTTTGTTGTTTTTTAATGTGCATTATTGGTTTTCGCAGTCCATAAAGTGTAATTTTTATTACTTGTAGCATGTGGTGGCTAGGCTGAGGCCTTAGTTGGCGCGCGCTCGTCTCCAGCGCGTGTGTGCGCATTCATTCTCAACTGCGGTGTGTATTTCTCTTTCTTCTTTCTCTTTCTTGCTACATATGACTGGGACATTCCTTACATTATATTGTTTTCCAATTTATAGGCATTGACGTTGAACTTTTCCTCGCGGGTTTCCCCTTCTTTGATGGTCCTTACAAGTCTGACGGCCTTCTTTCTTCTCATAATCCACCAAAGTAACTTCACGGCTCATCATCCGGGTGGGATGCATAAACTGAGAATAGACTAACGGGTAGGACTGATTGTACCCATACTGGAACAGTTTTGCTGCTGCTGTTATTGGGACTGATATAGTCTACAGGTATTTGTTCTGTTAATACCTCATGTGGTTTTATGTGAATGGATGATTGTGTGTGTGTGAGGCCTATGTTTTATGCATTTAAAATCGATTAAGTATATTTTGGCAAACTGAAAATTATAAATAAAGCTTTATATTTGTGGATGCATGTCTCTGTTCCCTCAGTTCTAGGATCTGTTACACTGTCCTGCAGGATAGTGTTGGCGTAGTTGTTCTTGCTTATTGGTTCCCTAATAAAGGTATTTTTAGTTCTTTTCAGTTGTAGGGACCTAATTCTAGTTTTGTTTATATAGAACCCCACCCTCGAGTCGCTAAATAGGCAAGAACTGGGGGTGCACCTGTACAAATGAACAATGATATGACAATCATGAAAGGATGAACACATCATGAGAACATATCATGTAGAAAGAAGTACCTCATTCCAACAACTTGAATCCTTGTTTAATTTGGGAATATATTTAATATATATTGCTTAACTACATCAAGTTAAGCATGTTGGTAAGTTTAATTTTGTGCCTGTAATAAATATTACATTACAACACAAACTTTAAGAAGGTAGTTTTAATGGTCACAATCCAACAGGGTTGTAAAATGAAACATGGTTTGTAACTCCCTTCCGCTACATAGAAGAGAATATAGAGTATACAAAAAAATCATAGAACAGTAAAACAGAAGGAAACTACAGATGCTGGTCATATAATTAGAATATCATCAAAAAGTTGATTTATTTCAGTAATTCGATTCAAAAAGTGAAACTTGGATATTATATTCATTCATTACACACAGACTGATATATCATACGTTTATTGTTTATTTCATTTAATTGTGATGAGTAAAACTGACAACTAATGAAAATCCCCAATTCAGTACCCCCCGAAAATTAAATATATATATTACTTAAGACCAATACAAAAAAAGGATTTTTAGAAATGTTGGCCAACTGAAAAGTATGAACATGAAAGGTATGAGCATGTACAGCACTCAATACTTAGTTGGGCCTCCTTTTGCTCTTCTGCATTGGGTTGGGTCTGGCGTATCGCATCTTCCTCTTCACAATACCCCATAGATTTTCTATAGGGTTAAGGTCAGGCAAGTTTGCTGGACAATTAAGAACAGGGATACCATGGTCCTTAAACCAGGTATTGGTAGCTTTGGCACTGTGTGAAGGTGCCAAGTACTGCTGGTAAATGAAATCTGCATCTCCATAAAGTTAGTCAGCAACAGGAAGCATGAAGTGCTCTAAAACTTCCTGGTAGACGGCTGCTTGACCTTGGACCTCAGAAAACACAGTGGACCAACACCAGCAGATGACATGGCACTGACTCCAGCTGCAGTCCACTCTTTGTGAATCTCCCCCACATTTTTGAAAGGGTTTTGTTTCACAATCCTCTCCAGGGTGCAGTTATCCCTTTTGCTTGTACACTTTTTTCTACCACATCTTTTCCTTCCCGTTGCCTCTCTATTAATGTGCTTGGACACAGAGCTCTGTGAACAGCCAGCCTCTTTAGCAACAACCTTTTGTGTCTTGCCCTCCTTGTGCAAGGTGTCAGTGGTCACCTTTTGGACAGCTGTCAAGTCAGCAGTCTTCCCCATGATTGTGTAGCCTACAGAACTAGACTGAGAGACAATTTAAAGGCCTTTGCAAGTGTTTTGAGTTAATTAGCTGATTAGAGTGTTGCATGCCAGCACTGGAGCTACTTTGTGCCACTGGGCCTGCCTGCTGTGATCCCTGCACTGTATCTGCTCTTTGCCTCACCTGTCTGGTCCCCTGACTGTGAAAAAGTTAACTTTTTCCCTTAGTCTAAAAATAGGTTTAAAACATTATTGTTAACAATTTAAATTCATTCCAAACACAACTAATGTGATATTTAATGCATTTTCTTGTGTACATTTTTAAAAATTTCCTATTGAAAAAGCCAATAAATAACACAATGGCTTACGGCAACTGCCATAGAACTAAGATTTCAAAATTTAGTATAATCATCACTTACCTTATGATATCCACAACTGCAGGGGATTTTTCTCCCGAAGATGTCATAATACTGGACTTGGTATTTGGCATTTGAGTCAACGGACAGGCGTCAATCCGCTGTATGACAGCCTTCCATTTCCCCGGCCGCTTATCTGTGGTAAACTTGTATTTCCCCTGGGCATACTGGTACATGATACTTGTCCAGTATCCGTCGGGTTTGCCTGTCTTCGTCATTTCTGCAAATATCAGGGTACGTGTCAGGGAAAACACTGAGATATTGAGAGGTTGAATAAGACCATGCGTACTCTTGATATGACCATGCACGCTCGTCTCATTCAATTTCAATGAGTGTTATATCTCAAATCATGAATCATCATAGGGTGATGATTTGGTAATAAAAACATATTTAAATTTTTATGTGAAAAGGCCATCCACTTTAGTGACATCAAGACAACAACACTAGAATGAATGAAAACAATTCCATAATGAATAAACAGGGTGAGTTACATCACATTGATTAAGAATGTGAAAATATGAATGTTTCATTTTCATATTTTGCCATGCTTTAGGTGTCCACCCTGTCATCTTGATATTTGGGGAAAATGGGGAAGGGGCAATACTGTAATATGCAAATAAAGAAATGCATACAAAATACATTTAGTTTACAAATAAAATATTGAATGTATTTATAGTTTGAAGCAAACAAATAATGTTAACCTGTTTAGAAAAGGGACATACCTTTCAGAAAATACTGGCCCATAACAATTAAAAAATGTGTGGGAGCCAGACATAAGACATAAAGCGAATGGAAAATTAACACCAAAATGTGTGGGTATTGTGAGGGCTACAGGGCACTCTGTGGTGATATTGACCCATATCACAATATTAACTGTCGACCGGAGATTTTTTGCTCTGCTTTCCTCTTTTTTCTGACCTTACGTGCTGACGCAGTCAGAGACGGCGCTTAAAGTCACGTGACATGTTTCCCTTTTCCCCATTGGTCCTCTTGCCCCATGTTAGGACTTGGTAGGTAAACTGTTGGCAACATTGTCTGCTGTTACCTGCATTTTTCGATCGCGGTCACCTTCCAGAGTCTTTTACATAGGCCTGGAAAGGTGTGGCATGGAGGGGAGGTGGGTCAAGTTGTTCCTATTTAAAGGTTGTATGACATGATTATTGGTGAAGAGGAGGACACAGGTGATCAGCTTACAGGGGAATTAGCTCTAATGGCATAGGCCACTTGTATGGACAAGTGGCAAAGAGGCATGATGACACAATGGCGAACTCTTAAATGGTTGTACGACATGTAGTGGACCTAAATTTATTAGTTATGCATTTTAATAAATTTATGAGAATTGATACCCAATTATGAATTATTCATAAAATCAGAATTTCCTCGTAAAGGGCACCACCGGAGTTGTTATAATCCTAGAGTCTCCGGACCTCTAGGTAGTTTTGAATAATTATACAATTATTACTAGTGATCAGTTAGTTAATAATCGCTCAATTATCTTAAATCAGTCAGTCAGTCTCATATCTAAAGGGTAAATTCTCTTGGCAGGAACTATAAATAGGCACACACACAGCTCTTGATTATATTACAGTGAATTTATTCTCTAACTAAAGGTGATAAAAAGATGGTTGGATACAGGGAACATAAACATTTGCTGAACAATGAGCCTGGAGGTTCGATTGTGGGAAACATTTGACTCATACGGCATAGAAGAGCTAATGAAAGTAAACTAATGCTATAGTTTAGGAGTTAAAATAGACATCTGATCACAGGACGTGTGTTAAGTCTTACTGCTTGTCGACAGCCTGCTTTTGGCCTGTTGCAAGGGTCCCACGCTAGCTGCCGATCCTGGCTTTTTGCAAGGGATTCTTCGGGGTTCTCCGTGTCTGATTGAAAACGCCTCCTCCGTCTGGCAATTCGGCTGTTTGCTGGTTTCCTTGGTTGTAGCTGGCGAGACCACGTGGCTTGGTCTGACCTCGGTGAAGTTGGCTCGACGAAAAAGGCTTAAAATGGAACTTGGTCGTTCCTGAATTAGTCCAGTGTAACTTAACGGACTCATAACTTTAACAAACCAAAGAAATAAAGAAAATAAAACAAACTGAAGGCAGATCGATGTCACGGCACTTCAGGTGTGTAGCTTCAGGCGAACAAAGGGCCTGTTTGTTTCGCTGGCCGAGTCTGGGCGTGTGGCCTGGCGAGGCACGCTACGCGCGTGCCGAAGCATCCAGAGGGCAGAAGGGAAGAGCGAGAGAGGGAAGAGACTAAGAGTCTAGAGTGCTGGCGAGCAGGTCGCGTGTCGCTCTTTTGTTGCCTGGGGCGTGGTTCCCCAGTGGGCGTCTCAGGTTTCCCAAGGGACTGCCTTTCCAAACTTAATGTCAAAAGAAAAGAAATCTATTTGCACGTATTATAATCAAATATTTTCCACAATCGAACCTCAATGGTTGAACGGTTGTACTGTTCTAAGCATTTGGTAAATTGTCACATTATTGGTCAGGATTTTTATACATTTAACCGCATTTCCGATGAGGGCATGTAATACTTATTTCGTCCACTTGGGGGAGCTCAGGTTACATGAGGAAAGCTTGGATTAAATCAAAGATCGTTTCTCCTTAGGAACCGGGGAATATTGTTGATTCATCCTTAAATTCAAGCTCGCGATTAAGAGTATAGTAAAACATTTCTTTGTCATCATTTCTAAAGGATTTTGTAAGAAAGTATTATGAACAAGCATTGATTACATCAGATGAAGGAGTGTCTTGCTGAAAATAAAAACATTGCACAAGTAACTTCTTTCAGCACTAATATCAACAACAGATAGCAACAACAGTTAACATAACTACTCAAATAGAGGCAAACGTAATCAGGTAACTAAAGATTTAATTAAATTTAATTAGATGCTTTGAGTCTTTTGGAGACTGCAGTCCTTTACATTGAAAGTTCAGTGTCTGGAACATGTCACACTTAGTGAGACAAGGAGTATCCTTTTGATGTGGTAATAAAACAAAGAATAAGGTCAGTTTCCACGGAAACGTGTGTGGTGGGGTAAGTTTTGATAGGCTGTTCAGGGAGATGCCAATGGCTGGCTCGTGTCCCTTTGTCAGTTTAACAGTCAGGCCCCGCGTTATCAGCTTCGGAATCAAAATGGTGCCAGTTTTATGGTCGGGCTAGCACTTAGAGAAAGCAACTTTGACCCCTCCCCATCTTCTCTGGGAGGAGAAAGGAATTTAGGGTAGCTCCACATTTATTCCATGAAAATGCACAAATCCACACTGTTGTTCACTACAGACATGATCAGTGAGGAGAAGGAAGAGATGTGGAGCCACATATATTGATCAATATACATGGGAATTAGCTGCAATGGCATAGTTGACAGTTTGGAAGGCATGGCATTGAGGGAAGGGGAAGGAGATGTGTTTGGCTTTTGTTGATTTTCACAGTGGAATTAGCTCAATGGTCAGCATGCAAGATCAATGTACGCGTTCTCTTTAGTTTCCTTTGTGTGTCTTCTGTGTTATTGATCAAAGGAAAAGATTACTGATTAAACCTCTTAACATTCCAACGGCCCTCCTGTCAAGCCCTGGTGGCAGCTGAGTGGAACGGTAGACAAACTGAGGCATGGACCCAAATGCAGACCAGCAAGGCTGGATCAATTGGCAGGTATGTATAAACAAAAGGCAAGGTAATCCAGATACAAGGGTAATGTCCAACTATGGCAGGGTAATCCAGGGACAAAGGAACAATCCAGAAATCCAGGGGAAAACAGAGCACAAGACAGAACCCTCAACATTAGACTAGAGAGACTAGAGTCCAACAGAAGGGGGCAAACAGGGATGGGGTGGACAGGGCAGAACAGAGGGAACAGGGATAGACAGGGAGACTCTAGCAGATGGCCAGAGGGCAGAGCAGGGGAACCAGAGGCTTCAGGAGGGTGGCCCGAGGACAGGGCAGGCATGGGAGACTTCCCGGGGACAGAAATGTTCAGGAGGTCGACCCGGAGGTTGACCCAACAGGCCATGCAGATCAGGGAGCGAAAATTCTTCAGAGGGGCGACCCGGAGGTCGACCCAATAGACAGTGCAGATCCGGGAGTTGGCAGGACGGCCAACAGTAAGGGTGGAAATTCTCTGGAGGCCGAACAGGAGGTCAGCGGCGAGGACTGGAACTCTCTGGAAGCTGGCGGTGAAGCAGCAGAACAGGGAACCATGAATAGGGCTGCAGGGCTGAGGACCGGTGACAAGGTAATGGAAACCATGGACTGGGGTGCAGGCGTTGACCGGACCACGGACTGGACATGGGGAGCTCATGTCGGCTGGACCACCAACAGAGCTGATGCCGATCGGTCCTCCAACAGGGCATGAGGAGCAGGAGTCGGCTGGTCCACCGACTGAGAATTACTGGAGGAGACGTGGCCATCACGGGACCAGGGGAAGATGGGTCCTCACTAGGGACTGACTGATTTATCGTTTTGCAGATATTATCAGCCAATAAACTAGTTGCAGATATATCTGCATCTGCATTTATAACAGCCAATATGACTAATAAAAAAGAGAAACAGAGAGTCAGATCCTTTCATCATGTCATGAGTGTTGCATTGTTTGCCCACCAGAGGGCGTGTTTTAGCTCCTCTGTTAACAACACTGCAGCACCACAGAACAGAACATCAGCTGACCAACAACACTCACAGTTCACTGAGTTGTTAATTGTCACGTCAATTACATGATTTGAATAATAAACACAGCCCTTATCATTTCTCCTCTCCTGAAAACATTTATACCAGACTTGCTAACCCTCCCGTTTTCACTGCACTCTCCCGGATCATAGCAGGATGTTTCATGTTACAGTAGGTGAGTGGTGGAGGCTAACATTATGCTGACAAATGTGATTGTAGATTTATTCTGAAACAGTGCGGCACTTCTAGTGAACGGTCCTCTCATTTCTCCCTAATTTATTACTTCTAATATTTATTATAATTTACAGAAGCTAACAATGCCCGTTGCTAAATTAACCACAAAGCCAATGCCGTGTTTATCAGTGGAGGAGGGATTAAACTAGTGTTTGACGTATTCTAAATATATCTGCGAGCTGCTTGTCTCTGGTTACAGTCAGTGTGTCAGAAATGATTAAAGCAGAGCGGACTTGTGAATAAACGTGAGCTGGACAAGTATCTAACACGGCTTCCTGCCTAACAAATTTCTCTAACTCTTCTTTTGAATGTGAAACGTTAGTGCAAAATCTCAAAGTTGCAGGTCCAACGCACTATTTACTTTAATGTTCATTAGTAGTAGTACTTTTCAAAACCTCAATATATTTTGTTGTACTTTTGTTCAAAGTACTATTTATCACAATAAAAAAGTTAATTTTTATACTGCATTATGTCATGGTATTTGGTTTTTTTTTTAAACTTTAACTCTTTATATAACACTAACTGTGTAAAACTTTATATATCTTAAGGATACAACTACTTTTTACGGACACATAGTGGTGGACAACTTGTTTATTCAAGGGAGAATCTGCTTTCACTCCAAACAATGGGACGAGCGGGCATTTTCCACCACATACAGTGGATAGAAAAAGTCTACACACCCCTGTTAAAATGCTAGGTTCTTATGATGTAAAATAATAAGACAAAGATAAATCATGTCAGAACTTTTTCCACCACTGTGGATGCAGCGGCAAAAGCAAAGGAGGGGGACTCGCGCTGTTTATCAACAACAGATGGTGCAACCAGGGGCATCTTACGGTGAAGGAGATCGTGTGCAACACAGACATTGAGTTGCTGGCGGTAGGTCTCAGACCATACTGCATGCCTAGAGAGTTCTCCCAAACCATTGCTGCGGTTGTTTACGTCCCTCCGCATGTGCACGCAGAGAACGCATGTGACGTAATCCACTCCACCATCGCGAGACTGCAAACACAATATCCAGGCGCATTCATCGTCATCTCCAGGGATTTCAACCACGTGACACTGGACTCCACATTATCAGACTTTCACCAGTTTTTAAGCTTCCCCACCAGGAATAATAGGACACGAGACCTCCTGTATGCCAATATGAGGGAAGCTTACATTGCCACTGCTTTGCCCCGACTGGGAAAGTCTGACCATAACCTAGTCCTGCTCATGCCACATTACAAACCACAGACCAAACGCTCCTTCAGGAAATGGTCTCCTGAGGCAGCGGAGGCTCTGAGAGGCTGCTTTGAATGTACTGACTGGAGCATCCTGCAAGAAGCACATAGTGACGACATCGAGGGGGTCACACACTGTGCACTATAGACTACCTGAACTTCTGCATGAACGTTGTGGTCCCCACCAGAACTGTACGCTGCTTCCCTAACAACAAGTCCTGGATCACCAGTAATGTCAAGGACATCCTGAACAGGAAGAAGAGGGCATTCAAGGATGGTAACAGTGATGAGCTGAAGTGCGTACAGGGGGAACTCAAGGTCCATCTGAGAGAGGCGAAGGAGGACTACAGAAGGAAGGTAGAACAGAAGCTGCAGCACAACAACATGAGGGAGGTCTGGGATGGCGTGAAAACCATCACAGGCAGCAAGGAGAAGGGCAGTATCGCAGGAGAGGGGGATGCTGGGAGAACAAACCAGCTAAACCTGTTTTTTAACAGGTTTGATACTCCAGCTCCCACAACAGCGACAGCCCACTACACACCCACATGTCCATCACCTCCCCCAATGCCACCACTATGTTCATCACCACCTCAGACTGCAGACCACCCTCCACCCTCCCCACCACCATCACCAGCAGAGAGCTGGGGAAGCTCCGTCCAAGGAAAGCAGTGGGCCCAGACATAGTGTGTCCAAGGATGCTTAAAGCCTGTTCTGCTGAACTAGGGGAGCCACTCTAGCATGTCTTCAACCTGAGCCTGCAGCTGGGGGGGTCCCAGTGTTCTGGAAGACTCCATGTCTCATCCCGGTTCCCAAGAAAAAACACCCCAGGGAGCTGGGTGACTTCAGACCAGTAGCACTGACATCACACATCATGAAGACCTTCGAACGGCTGTTGCTACATATCCTCAGACCCCAGGTTCACCTTGCACAAGATCCACTGCAGTTTGGATACCAGGAGAAGGTCTGGACAAGGAGAGCAGCGCTGTGAGAATGGCGTTTTTTGATTTCTACAGCGCCTTCGACACCATCCGGCTGCTCCTGCTGAGAGACAAGCTGACAGTGATCTTAGTGACATGGATTATGGACTACCTCACAGAGAGACCACAGTACGTCACACTGAAGGGCTACACGTCAGACACTGTGGTCAGCAGCACCAGAGCACCACAGGGGACCATGCTGTCTCCTGTCTTCTTCACCTTGTACACATCTGACTTCCAGTATAACTCAGGGCTCTGCCACATGCTGAAATACTCAGACGATACTGTGATAGTTGGCTGTATCAAGGATGGACAGGAGGGGGAGTACAGGAGCCTGGTAGAGGACTTTGTGAGGTGGTGCAGGACCAACCATCTGCAGCTGAACACCTCCAAGATCAAGGAGATGGTGGTGGACTTCAGAAGGAAGAAACCACATCTCCAGCCTGTGTCCCTCGAGGGGGGTCGATGTGGAGGTGGTCAGGACTTACAAATATGGACACTCTCCACAGGAAAGAGCAGAGCCGTCTGTACTTCCTTAGAAGCTGGTGTCCTTCAACATCTGCAAAAAACTGCTGCAGAGGTTTTACCAGTCTGTGGTGGCCCGTGTCCTCTTTTATGCTGTAGTTTGCTGGGGAGGAAGCAGCAAGAAGAGAGACACCAGTTGACTGGACAGACTGGTGAGGAGAGCTGGCTCAGTGGTGGGCTCAGAGCTGGACTCTCTGGTGACAGTGGCAGAAAAAAGGACCCCGGAAAACTGCCACCACCCTCTGCACAACACCTTCATCGGGCAGAGGAGTGTGTTCAGTAGCAGACCCAGTCCCAGCTCAGCTCCACCAACAGACTTAAACACTCTTTTGTTCCCCTGGCCATCAGACTGTACAACAACTCCTAGTTATGGCAGGGAGGACAATAGACAAAAGAACAATTTCTACCTCCATCTGTACTGTTTACTTCCATCTGCACTCCATTTGCACTATTTACTGTTTTACTGTGGCTACTGTGTTATTTTTATTTGATATAGGTTTAATGTATGTTTAATGTATCGTTAATGTATATATTTCGTATACTACTGGATGCTTGAATTTCCCTCGGGATATATAAAGTATCTATCTATGCGTTTCTTAAATTAAGGGGAAAAAACAATATCGGCCGATATATTGGCTATTTGATTTTAAAAATCTCAAATATCAAAATCTGTATCGGACTTAAAAATCGGTCGGGCTCTAGTCCCCACATAGGAGTGCTGGATCACAGTGGAGCTGGCTGGGCAGGAAACAGGCAGGTGGCTGGCTGTTACAATTCATACAGGCTCACCAAAATTGGACAAAAGAAGATTCAAAAAATGTTGCCTGGTCAAATGAGTCTCGATTTCAGCCGCGATATACAGATGGTAGGGTCAGAATTTGGCGTAAACAACCTGAAAGCATGGATCCATCCTGCCTTGTATCAACGGTTTAGGATGCTGGTTGTGGTATAATGGTGTCGGGGATATTATCTTGGCACACCTTGGGCCACCAGAGCATCGTTTTAACGCGACAGCCTACCTGATTATTGTTGGTGACCATGTCCATCCCTTTATGACCACAGTGTACCATCTTCTGACGGCTGCTTCCAGCAGGATAATGCACCATGTCACAAAGCTTAAATCATCTCAAACTGGTTTCTTGAACATGACAATGAGTTTACTGTACTCCAGTGGCCTCCACACTCACCAAATCTCAATCCAATAGAGCACCTTTGGCATGTGGTGGAACAGGAGATTCGCATCATGGATGCGCAGCCAAAAATCTGCAGCAGCTGCGTGATGGGATCATGTCAATATAAACCAAAGTCTCTGAGGAATGTCTTCAGCACCTTGTTGAAAGTATGCCACAAAGAATTAAGGCAGTTCATGTTGTGGTGACAGCCCGGCTGAAGGTGAGTCTCTTTTTTCTCATTTTATTTCTTCCACCGTTTTGTTTTCCTGTACTTTGACTGCCTCCCTGTGTCTCCTCCCCTGCGTGTGCTCTTCCTCTCTCTCTCTCTCTCTCCCCGCTTCTAAGCCCAGCTGATGACCCGCATCTGCACCTCGTCAGCCACGCCCTCTGCATGCCACACCTGCCAGCAATCAACCTCATCTCTGCCTGTATATCAACCCCAGTTCTCCACACAATCTCCGCTTGATTGTCATTGCTCCTAACCTGCTCCTGAAAACTCCAGTAGAAATCTCAGTTTTCCAGCTCTTCCGGGTCCCTCTGCTCCTCGCCAGTCCACCTGCCACCACACCATTCCCTTCCCCGGTCCCCTGCGTCCCTCGGCTCCCTCGCCTCTCCTCCTCCGCCTCGCCAGCTCCTCGGTCCTCCGTGCTCACGTTCTCCGGCGTCCGCCTCACCTCCTTCTCCTCTTCCCCTGTTTCCCCTAAATAAACCACCTTTAACTGAGTGTTGTGTTTTGGGTCCGTTCTGTCCTGATCCATAACAGTTCTGAAGGCAAATGGGGGTCCAACCCGGTACAAGCAAGGTGAGTATATTCAAATTCAGTGTATTCCTCATAATGTCAGGATTTGTCGTGTGTGCTGGCAGGAACAGGTTTTAGGACCCAAACGTAGGACACAGGCAGAGCAGTTACAGTTTCTGGGTATTTATTAAAGCCCACAGAACTTACGGCAGAGTCCAGAATTCAACAAAGGGTAATCCAAAATGAGGCAGAAACAGGCAGACACACGGCAGTGGATGAACATACATTTAAGCACTGGCTAACGAGGAGGGTGGGAGCACAAACAGGTGATACTATTAAAGACAGCTGACAGGCAGGCAGAGAGACAGCAGGGGAAAACAGACAGACACTAACAAGTTTCAAAACACAAGGCAAGAATCTAACTGGAACTCAAAACACATAACAGATACTGAACAGACTAATAAACAAAACTGACAGAGACCTAAACTAAACCAGGCCGATCAGACACATAATGTAATCATACAACAATCACACAAACACATTTGTATAAATAATACATTTTAATAACATTGAATTAATTTCACATTAATGGCCTTTTAATGTGTAGTAGAGATATTTATGAAGAGGTGGTTGCACTTGGCAGCAGATAGAGAGGGGGGCACAAGGCCGCTACCCAGAGTTGCTGAAGCACGTTGAAGTTGGGTTTCTCAATATTTTGTTTCAGTTTTACAAAAAACACTGATGCCAAAATACTGTGGAACAGAGTCTAGCCTTGATGTGGGCAGGACTAGATCAACAATGACCCCTCATACAGTACATGGGCCAGGCTTTGGCCTTTTCTAATATCAGTGTACAGTGTAAGGGCCAGATCTGGGCCTAACTATTTAAATTAGAATGTTACAGTATGTGGGCCACAACTGAACAACACACTGAGCATGATCAGGCCTATTGATGTTTGATTTAACATGCTGTATATAGGCCAGACTAGAGCCGAGGAATTGGGAGTATATTGGGCCAGAAGAAACACAAATATGTGGCTCAAGTATACACGGGATTGATTTAGCAATAGATTGGTAAATTCATGCAAAAGGCATGTGATGAATTCAGTCTGGACGCATTGTGTAAAGTTGTGATTGCCAAACAGTACTCATACATTGACCACTGATGATCAGTGAGTGGTTGAAGGTTTGGTGCAACACATACTATCCATTGTGCAAGTATTATTACACAAACACAATGATGGAAACATAGAAATATCAATATGCTCTATTAAGCTGCTTTCCTGACAATAATTTGCACTGGATTGAGCTGTGTTTCTGTTGGTAGGTGTCCTTGCGTACCAAAGGGAAGGGGTTGTAGATAAATGTTGTTCTCCACACAGCTCGCTTCTCTCATATATCTCTGTTAGTCCACAGCCAGCCATGACTGCACCAGACAAGGCCAAGCTCAGCCCGTGTGCCTGTGTGCGTGTGTGTGTGCGTGCTACATGTGAATGTTTATGAGAATAGATGGGACGGGTGTGTTTTCTGTCTTTGAGCGTTTGAGGGGGGCAGATAACTCTTGCAATTTGTTGCTGCATTATGAGTGGTGAGTTTGTGTGTCTTTTCCATCCATACAAAGTGTTACTTAACCTGCAGAGGCAGCAACTTGAAATGCTTGCCTTTCACACTGAGAACTTCTAAGATCCCACAGAAGTGCTGCAAAAGCTGCAAACAGTAATTTTTGAAATGTAGATGTTTATTTGTAGTGTTATTTTTATATCAAATATAGATTATTTTTGTGTTTCTGTTCCGTTTCTGGTGACAGCAGGCTGAAGTTTGACTAAACATAAAATGTGTATCTTACTTACTTTTAATTTTTTTCTTTTATGACAACACTTCAGGTCTCTCAATTTAATTTAGATTTCACCAGTCTGTTTCTGTATTTACCCTACAAAGCATTCATTACATTAAACATTTAGGAAAGACATTTGTTATTGTTTAATGTCACTGTATATTGGTCACTTTATTCTAGCAGGTAACAGTTTCTGTCGTTAGCACTGACTGAAGCTTTTACATGCGCAGACTTTAATCAGAATTTACTGTCAATATGGTCATATCCTCTCATGTGAAAATACATGAATTTATGCCAAATACAGCATAGATACTCTTAGTTCTCTGGGATTATAGCATTTATCCTGCGCCATAGTGAGAGAAAATATGTCTGAGTGTTTCAGGTTGTGGGTGTGTGTGTGTGTGTCCCATTGCAGCTGCCTATTAAATTTAAACACCGTTTTTATGACGGGCTTTGTAAAAACAGAACACAGACAGGGCCACAATTTACCCCTTCCACTTAGCACTCTATCACGCTATTGCTGTATTTCCCCGCACTCATCCCTCTCTCCTCGTAAATCTATCTCTCGTTCTCTCCACTCAAAAGTCCATTATAGCTTCCTGCCTGCAGCTTTCTCGTTTGTTATCTGTCCCACTCACATTATCTCTGCCTCTCCCATCTCTGCCAATTCTCCTCTCTCTCTTCATTATATTGGTCAAATCAGACCTGATGTTCTTTCTCCATCACTTTTTTGGGGGGTTCTTCCTCTCTCTTTCTATTCATCTCACTGTTTTTGTGTGTCACCGCTTTCTCTCATGGTCCATTCTTGCCCACCTATTTTTGTCCCTTTGCAGACACTCTATGCAGATCCTCTGCATTCTCTATTATTTTAAACTTACTTTTTTACCCCCCCCCCCCCCCCCGATTATCCTCCCTGGTGCTGCATGCACTTTATCACTTTTGGCAGCGCCAACTTAAAAAAGAAGAAAATTTATGCAAATGTGGCTCTGAAAAATGAGTGTTCACCTCCACTGCAATGTGTAGTGGAAAGCAGCGAAGCGCCTCATTACAATATTTTCTCTTTGTTGTGAATCTGCAGGATAATAATTAAGAATGATTTGTGATGTTAGAACAAAGCTGAACCTCCCAGAAAATTCACCTAATACTTTAGTTACTATACAATTTGACAGACATGGAGATAGAGTCATAACCAGCAATCTGATTATTAAAAGATTTGACAGAGTCAGAGAGGCAGGCCAACTGGTTGCAGCATAATGAGTTTTGACAGTTAGTGTTTTTACAGTTTCCTCTGATTGCTCACATGGTAAATGATTATCTAAAGTTGGGAAAATAATCACACTATGAAACAGGATATAATATACAATATACAGAGAAGTATACGGAGTATTGTCATTTAATAAAAAGATTTTGTTGAAAAAATGTTTGACTTTAAAACTGGTTTCAAAGTTATTTAGACTGGTATAATAAAACTTAGATCCATATTTCACCCATCTGCTTCCTGTGAAAACTCTTCTCTCCTTGCCTCAACAGTTTTCAGGCTTCTCATCCCCTCTGTGTGTTTTGCTGCCATTCCTCTGTTTGTTCTGAAACGAATGCAGCACTGCTGAGGTCAAACGTCAAATTGTCATGGGTCAGAATGAGGATGTGTTCTCTTTACACACACATACATACAGTATATTTGCACATGACCAACATACAGATAGGTGACAAATCAAATGGAAAAACCAAATTAACCCTCCTATAATGTTCAGAGAGAGAATTTGAGAAGCTATGACAAGGAGCACTGAGGCCGTTTTAGAGGCTCAAAGGTGACCCAACATCTAAATAAGATACTTTGGGGAATATTTACCAAGAATTTAAGGTGCTGAACTGTCAAGTTGTTTTCGTCGTTATACTGTACTGAGGTTTTGTGCTGGTTAAATAGAACAAAAGCCACACCATGAAAAGTGCATGTTTGGGCTTATGTAATATACTGTATATGTTATGCCATTCCTGGTTGTAGGTACAAAATTTCGAAGGCTTAACAAATAGCTGCTGCATTTTATTCAAACACACAAAAACCAAATAAATGTGAGGAAGGTTATAGTATCCTCATCACTCCACACAGATTTGATGTTTTCATCTGCTGCCATTGTTCATCTCTTCAGTTGACCATAGGCTTCACTGACAAATAAGTCATGCATTTCATGTAGGCCTACATGATGAGTTCTTTGCCAAGTTTGTTTACATTCACCTGCCTTGCTTTTATCAATACACCAACTTTTACAACTCTTTTCTGCAAGATTTCGACTTATTAAAAATGTGTAACAGCCTGAGCTGTGACTTGCTTTGCAGCTCTGAACTTTCCTTTGTCCTCCCCCTCCCTGGCGCGCGCGCGTGTGTGTGTGTGTGGGGGGGGGGTCTTGGGGCATGGAGAAGATCAGGGGTTTGGTGGATTTCCCCATCAGCTCATTCCTTGCTGGTATAAAGACTCTATGCTTCCTGTGACTCATCGCTAGATTATTCCTCAGCTCACAAGATCGCCACTTTGAGTCAGTTTTACTGTCCACACCTTGGTCCACTAACAAATCATCTAGAGTGGATCCAGCTGACCGCTGGCAGCAGCTCACAGACGTCCTCAGTCAAGCCTTTGACACTCAAGGTCATTGAGTAGGGCAAACTTAGCGAATACTGAATAAATACTGTCCCAAATGTATTGTAGCTGTGTGGGTTTTGTACTCGTACATTGAAATGTTTGAATGTGTGGAAAAGTTTTGTACTCGTGAAAATGTTTTGTAGCTGTGTATATAGCAGAATGGAGAGCCAACTACGCCACCCTGGGAATTGCACCCAGAAAAAAATACGCTAAATCAAAACCATTAACAATGAATGAATACACCCACAAAAGGTGTCCCAGGGCGCTTAAGAAGGGTTCAGTTATTAAAAAACAACAACAATATAGGCAAAGCAGAACGGCACTGTTATCAGGTGAGCTGATATGAAGAAGAGGGGGTAGCTGTTGCTGCTCCCTTGGGCTGCCATGCAGAAAACAGGTCCACCTGTTCCTATGGCACAAAAATCTACTCCACTGCTAGGGCTGATTACCTGTAATTACAAACACCTGTTACGCTACCATCTAACTCACTCTGTTCAACACGCCAACATACCACAAAGACACCTACCCGAGTAAAGGAGCATAAAAATCACCAAACTTCTAAGCATCAACACGACAGGAAACAGGAGGCGGCATCAAGGAAGTGAGGTGGGCAGTGACGTCAGAGAGAGAGAGAGAGAGCGCAGGCAAAAAAACTCTGCCTTTAGAGAATCTTCTACTCCCTTATTGGCCAGTGCTCATTGACTTTCACTTGTCGCGCCACCTTAACTAATAAACAACAACACTACCATATAGCACTATACTGCCACATGTGGAGATGTTTTGTACTCGTGAAAATGTTTTGTACTTGTACATTCAAATGTTTGAATGTGTGGAACATTGAGGCTGAGGCAAAAAATATATTTCAATCCAAAAGGTAGAGAGAAAAGTAAACACAAGTAGTTGTTTTTGATCAACATAAGTTAAGCAAGCAAATAATTAACCTTTGCTCTGCTTTGGTTTGTGATATATATATATATATGATGAAATAAATTATATATTATTTACCAATATATTATTTATACTATTTAGTTCCTTGAATACAGCTTTGACAGACATTTCATTAAATGGATGGAAATGGCACCGTCAGAGAGAGCAGATTAACTGTCTGTGCTAACTGCCTCTGTTGACCTCATCATGTCAGAAAACCACCGTGAGTTGATGAAGTTTTTTGTTGTCTTCTCTTCACTCTCCAGTTATTCTGGGCCTCACTTAGCTGAAACGCCATAACCCTCACATCGATTTGGCATCAAAAAAGATCATGAGTCCCTTTTGTCACTCCAACTGTTTAAGATCAACTCTCACTCCCAATCAAGGGACTCCCTCATGAGCACCTGAGCCTTCCGAACTCTTATTAGTCCCGTCTGCTTACCATCATTTGCGAGAGGTTTTCAGTTAGAAACGAGCTCTGTGGTTACCACTGTGCTATTGACTTGATTGCTGGAGCACCTCAGCCTTCCAGCAAACTTTACAACATCTCATGTCCTGCAAAAGAGGCCATGGAAAAAAATATATTTTTCCATGACTCATTGGCTGCTGGTCTAACCAGCAGTCTTTGGGCAGTCTTTTCATCCTTGTATTGATGACAAATTACATCATGATTAAGATTAAATTCTGACTACCTGTGATTTACCCAGCATTCGAGCCATTATGCCAGGCCACTGTTTTCTCAAAGTTGGACCTTAAGAACGCCTACCACTTCATCAGAATGCATAAGGGTGGCTGTGGCTCAAGAGTTAGAGTGGGTTGCCTGTGAAATGAAAGATCAGTGGTTCAAACCCTGGCTCCTCCAGGCCGAAGTGTCCTTGGGCAAGCTACTGAACCCTGAATTGCCCCTGGTGGCTGCTCCACCAGTGTATGAATGTGTGCGAGTTAGTTTCTGTTTGAGCACTTAGGGTCAGTGTGTGAATGTGATGTAGTGTAAAAGCACTCTAGGTGGTTGCAAAGATACAGAGCATTTACATTTAAGCGAGAGGAAGATGGCATTTAACACCTCATTAGGCCACTTTGAGTATCAGCACAGGGCGGAATGGCACCGGACTCCTGTTCCAAAGGGTGTGGCTGTAGGGACCTGCCCTTACAGGTCGAGTCTAGTAAATTGGCGCCATGCTTTGAGGGTCCATTTGCTATTGAAAGTATCATTAAGTCATCAGCTGTCAAACTGAAGTTATCTGCTGCTAAGATGATTCACCCTACCTTTCGTATGTCTATGATCAAGCCTGTGCTCTCTGAGCCCTCTGGCCAAACATCCTCCGCCTCCGCAGATGATCGACGACCACTCTGCTTTTACTGTCAGACTGATTTTGGATGTCTGCCGGCAGGGACTGTGAAGGAGATGGTCCGGACGTGTTCATGGATTTCTCATAGCCTGATCTTGGATAAGACACTTATTAGAGACATTTATGATGCTCACACCAACAACCCTGGCAGAACGTCTGGAGGAGTTCATTGAAGAGGGGGTACCTGTCACCATTGGTATTTGAAAATAAGTGAAATGGTCAGGGAAATTTTTATAAAATTGTGTAGCACAAAAACACATCACGATTTGATACAATCCATGCATTCTGACTTTTTCTCTAAGATACTGTGTGATGAACAGAAGAATGGACGAACTTCAATCATTTACAAATTACGATAATTTTTTTACCTGCACTAGTATACGCAAGACTGCCTATAAAGATGTAAAGTTTGAGTCCACACAAACACACACACATATATAGAGAGATATGTGTGGCTGCTTGCATTCATTAATAAAGAGAATGACTGGGATTAGGGGGAGCGGTAGAAAGGGACAGACAGGACAGGACAGCACAGACAGGAAGGAAAAATAATAGCCAATTTAGCCTTGTCGTCTTAAAGCTACACCTTGGCATTTTGAATTTTGCCTGGTTATTTTTCTTCACCAGACACTTGTCATATTATGCGGGCGAAAAGTTTCACTTTCCCTAAAAATGACTTGTTAGCATCACTAGAATGCCACATTGGAACCAAAGGGGCACAGTAAGCGATCCCTTTCAAATCTTTAAAAAAGAGAAGCAGAAGGAGGAGGAGGGGATGAGAGCAAGAGGAGGAAGAGACGGATGAGGAGGAGAGGAGGGTCACTGAATGTGTGCTCACTCCATTTTTATTCCGTCGCTGCTCGATGTCTGCTGTGGCACACAAGGATAATGAGGAGAGAGGAAGGGAGGTATCACAGGGGTGAGGATGAAGAGAGAAAGGAAGGAAAAGGAACTGAGAGTAAAGGGAGGATAAATAAAGAGAGTGAGCTGGATCAGCAGGCAGATTTTATATAAAATGTGAGAAGTGAATGGAAGGAAAATATGAGAATTCAAAAAGGATTTTAACAGGTCAAAGAGAGGGCAGAGGGAGGCTCGTGGAAATGAACATAGCCAGTAGAGGTTCCTTACAATGACAAATGTACAAGGATTTGTGTTTTAGGATGTGTGTGCCATGTCTGAATGATACATCTTGGTGTGTTTGTGTGTGAGACTGTATTGAATATGTGTTGAATGTGTGCATGCTGAATGTCTGTTGCATGCTTTTTGTATGTTGGAATACATTTGTGTGGGTGTCTCCTTTTACGTGACCCAGCATTTCAATTAAAGGCTGAAAGCGTCCTTTCTTTGGCGTACTGTTGAGGAGAAAGAACGAAAGAGTGAAACATATTACTCTATTCAAACATTCAGTGGGAACAAAAGGGAAAGATTCTATTTGGTCCCTGTCTGCCTCTCATGAAGGACAAACTCTTTTCATTGGTGTTAGAGGACACACACATGAACACACTGCCTTCCTACACCCATTCAGTCACATACACACAAACTCTTTCACCCATATGCCAGCTCCCTCTATCCAGTCACACACATAAACATACACAGGATGCACACAACATGTAGTCTGTACGTATACTGTACTGCCTCCAGTTATAATGATAAATGTGAAGGAGGGCCTGCATGCTGTGGCTAAACTAATAACGAATGCTGCAAAGTATTCCACTGAAAGAAGTATTGGATAATAATTTGTACAACCTCATTCTCGGTCAGGAGTGGTCTTGTGTGTAAATGGGTTGAGGATCGAAAAGCAGGACACAGGAGCAGAGCAGGTTCAGTTCAATGATTTATTTAAACAAAAAACAATCATACTTACAGGGAGTGGCTGAGTCCAAAACAAATCCAAAGTGCAAGCAAGGTGAAATATCATGCATTCTGGGATATCTGGTGATCCGAATTCCACACAAGTCACCACTGATGCAGGCTCGGTGAAACGGACGGAGCGAGAACATATCCGGGTATTTGACTGTACTTGGCTAGATGAGGACTTTTGAATTGGAACAGTACTTTGGCTGCGACTTATGACATTTCACAAGTCTACAAGAACACAAGTACAGACTAGAATGGGCATTTCCTTAAGAAAATGCGTGTGAGAGCTGCCAGCTATTTTTTTGCGATTGCTACCGCTGTCAGTGCAATGTGCGGCTCCATCAGCTAAGAGACTCAATGATGTGCTGCACACTTGTTCAGCAAACATGTGTTAAGTTTGGCCCCCTTTTTGTTAACATGCTGTGAGCAGGATTATGTCCATCAATCTCTGGATCCGGAGCAAGAGCAAGACCTCCACCACTGGACTACTCAGATACACTGTGAAGGGAAGGCTTTCAAGTTTCTTTGTCAATCATGTCTTATTCTGACAAAAAATAGAAGGCATGTTTTGCTTATAAACATATTTTCTGTGATGGCTACTGCGTTGTTGAAGAATAAAATACATGAACATACATTTATCTGACGCTTTCATCCAAAGCAACTTATAATTGCTATACATGTCAGAGTTCACACGGCTCTGGAGCAACGAGGAGATAAGTGTCTTGCTCAGGGACACAATGGTGGAGAAACAGCCCGAGAGAGAGACACACACAGAGACACACAGATATGGTGAAGGAAGACAGATTCAGCTTAGTGAGTGATACAGAGTGAAAGTGTAAGTTGTTGTTAATGACTGTTATTTGCTGAACTTAAGCTACGTTTGTTTGCTGAAGGTGAGGGGATATTTTAGTTGGCTCTGGAAAACACTAGAGTTGATAATTGAGCACCGTTAATATATCTAGTAGCCTATTTCAAAACAATATCAGTCCGCACATAATGTTGTTGTCTGTGAAAACTAAATGTCACAGTGTCCCTGTTGTATATCCTTCCATTCATTGACCAGATGGATATTGAAGATATTTTAGGAGAGAGAGAGAAGCGGGAGCATGGCAGGGCAATTGATTCTGAGGTCTGTCTGTGGCCTACAGGTTTAAGGAAACGTGGGCTGTTTTGTTTTCTTCTAACAGACATTTGTTGGCAGGTCTAGGCAACAAGTCAAAGCCTAAATTAAATTATTTCATGAAGATTATTATATTTGTTATATTCTGAACAACTTAACTTTCTGCATTTATTGGCTGTAATAAATTAAATAAATATAAATAAATATTTTATTCCTTCCACCATCAGGTTATTAAATTCAGAAAGTACGTTGTAAACCAGGACAGAACAAACCCAAATGCAATGCTCAGGGTTTAACAGATTTTATTAAGGGACTAGGGGCTGAGGGAGAGGAGGTGAAGGAGAGGTGGACGCTGGGGAACGCGGGCACGGAGGACCAAGGAGCAGGTGGGACAGAGGAGGCTGAGGCGAGGGAGCCGAGGGGAACAGAGGACCAAGGAGGACAGGAGGCCCGGAAGAACTGACCGGAAGAATGGGGGAAGAAATGTGGTGGCAGGCAGACTGGCGAGGAGCGAGTGGGAGCCAAGAGGACACCCGAGGGGAGAGGGCAGGTAGGTGAGCCCAGCTGACGCGACGGAGGACACCTTTTGTGCTGTTTCAGCCACTGTCCCAGGCTCTCTGAAAGGGTAGGGGCAGTGGTTGACTGTAAAGTTGGGTTGCAATTCACAACCCTCACCACTAGTTGCCACTAAATCTTACACACTGAACCTTTAAAAACAAGCTAAATAGAAAGCTGTATGTCTGTAGCATAGTTGTTATTTAGCCATGGTTCTTAAGATGGCTTTAGGAGTTTAGTCCAGGATGTCAGTGCAGGTGGAGCCAAAAGAGCAAAAGAGCTCCTCAGCACTGAGACCACAGCCACCATCCAAGTTACAGAGTTTAGTTTCTTTAAAAGCATTTGCAAACTGCAGCGTAGTTGAAGGGTTGATCGCACGCTGACGGCGAGTAGGATGACAAGCTGCGATCCTGGAGCAGGGGATGGTAGCAGTGAACAGAACAGGCAGGTGATCGGATATACCGGTGTTACAGATTTCCTTAATATGGACACAGAGACCGTGCGATAGTACAAGGTCCAAGGTGTGATCTTTTCCATGACTGGTTAAGATTGAATGAGTCAGTAAGATTCATAAAATCTTTGGCCAAAGGATTGTTTTCACAGCATACATGAATATTAAAATCCCCAACAATAAGAAGATGATAATATTTTAACACAATCACCACCAGAAACTCCGCAAAGTCAGTTATAAAATCCTTGTTGTGTTATGGCAGACTAGGGGAAAGGACTCAAGAGCAGACTCAGGGCAGGTTTCAATCCAGGAATTCAGAGTTTATTGAAAAGTGGGGTGTGAGCAGAGCAGAGGGCAGAACATGGAAAGGAGACCAGCAAGTGAACCTCCGGCCTGGCGGTGAGCTGAGTGAGGCAATGGCAGGATTTCCAGGCAGGCAGTGAGCAGGGTATGGCAGCGATCCTGAGCACAGGGAGACAAGGTTAGTGATCTTGAGAGAAACAAACAACAGAATATCAACTATGAGGCTAGTTGGCCACAGCACAAATACCACTGGGGTAAGTAGACGATCTGGCGACGAGTGAGGTGAAGAACCGGGTTGATATACTGCAGAGTCTTGATTAGTGGAATGTGGATCAGGTGTGCAGGTGGAGTGCCAGGCCCAGAGTGAGAAGCCACGCCCAGACAACACAGAGACAGACTAACAGGAGACACAGGGAGGGGAGAGAACATGGACACAAAGGGTCAGGGGGTAGAGCTGCAGACTCACAACATGTTGAACTTCGGAGGGCGATATACAACCGCGCACAACACAGGAAAAGGATGGTTGAACTCAAAAAGTTGCAGTTCAAAGCTAGCGAAGATGTCACTGGGAGTCTGTCAGCAGTGGAAAGTGGATTTAAATACAGCCGCTAGACCTCCATCCCTCCCAGTGGTCCGTGGGGAGCTGAGAAATGTACAGTCGGGAGGAAGAAGTTCTAAGAAAGGACTAGACTCACCAGCATGGAGCCAGGTTTCCGTCAAGAACATAAAATCCAACTCCTGAGAGCTGAAGAAGTCATTGAGCAGGAACGTCTTGTTAGCTAGTGATCTAGCGTTGATAAGGGCCATGCGAAGGACAAGCTCCCCACTGGCTGATGATGAAGCACGGCCTAGTGGCCGAAGGTTCTCGTGGTTCACGCCGCCTCCACGAGCCCGCATCTGCCGGGGTACGGGATCCTCGATGGATGGGTAGCAGACATCAGTTTGAGCGGGAGTAATATGCCGGATCCACCAGCCTCTAAAGTCCGGTGAGTAGACAGCGGAGCGACGGTACCATCCATCGCTCCAGAGGCGAGGATTGATCACATTGGTGGGCATCAGGTAGGCTTTGGATCTCACCAGTACACCTCCCCGCTTTCCCCGTCTTCTAAGACATTTCTTACAGGAATAGGCACTTGGTAAGCGCCGCAGGCCTATTGGTATACTGGATAAGAAGGGAGGGAGATTTGAAGTTTGGTCTCCCAGATTATTTTTTGGAAGCAACGATTCCACTGAGGCTTGAATGTTGAGAAGAGCTTGGCGATCGTACACAAATAAGGCTGAGACATCTCTGCGGCATACACAGAGAAACAAAATAACAGCAAAGAAAACACTGAGCAGACGATTCGCCGCACACACTGGCGCCAGCTTGCTTTCAAAAAAACAGGTATTTGGATCAGCAGAGAGGAGGAGTAGGAGAAGGGAGCGATATAGACTGATGTCTGAGTTTTTATTCTTTCTAAAGTCAATCACTATTGTGATGTCGGATATTGAGTTTTTAGATTGTGTGCTGTTACATTAATGTTGCTGCTCTAGAAACATTTAGCTGTATTTAAAATATTAAATTCTAATCCTATAATGAATTTAAAAACAACCAGGCAGGTAATATGCACACTTCAATATTTGTTTATTCATCGCAAGTGACATGTCATCTCAATATATAATATTATCGCACACTGAATATTTTTTTCTCGTACCGTGCAGGCCTACCTCATGCCTGTTGGGTCTGGTCTTACCAAATAACCATCACCAAATAATAGAAATGTATCAATAGTGGTAACGATAAAGAATCAGATCTTTAAGCAGTAAGGGTAACTCAATAAGGGTATTAATATCAATAAAAATGAATGATCCCTATCCCTAGTCCAAGGTAAAATGTTCTCAGAGAGGGTTAGTATGGTGAATGTTTACATTCCAAAACTTAGCCTTTGAGCGGTGTAGAAGGTGGGATTGTCATGGTGGAGACAACCTAATACTAGACTGGAGTTTAGATCGATCCTCTGATAAGAATATATCAGAAACTAAAGCCCTGTCTACACGAACATGGGTATTTTCAAAACCGCAACGTTTTCTACGCGGTTTGGCCGTTCGTCCACATGGAAATGCAGTACCAGGTCAATGAAGTCAAACATTTTTGAAAACCCCTGCCAGGGTGAAGATTTTAAGCAATTCCAGTTGTAGTGTTGTTGTGTAGACAGTAAAACCGGAGTTTTTGCCTTGCAACGTCAGAGTGTGCGCCATTATCTGCTGCGTCCTAGCAAAGAAAATAAATCAACATTACATTTAGCTGATGCTTTTATCCAAAGCGACTTACAATTGCTAGTTTTGTATGAAGTCACACGCCTCTGGAGCAATTAGGGGTTAAGTGTCTTGCTCAGGGACACAATGGTGGATGGGTCACAGTGGAGGATTGAACCCGGGTCTCTCACACCAAAGGCAAGGCAAGTTTATTTGTATAGCACATTTCAACAACAAGGTAATTCAAAGTGCTTTACATAAAACATAAAAGCAACAGGGAAATATATAAAAATGTTGATGGACACATGGCACACACATGGCAGTGGGCACCCCCAATTCTAATGTAGTATTTAACTGTTTTGAATTTGCTTTAGTAATCTGATGTATATGCTCTTGTACAATAACTGTAATATTTTAGTAGGTCAGTTTATGGGTATAATGAGTAAGGCTCACACAGGCACTTTGGGCAACATGTGGGGTCCTTCGGGTTAGACAGGAGGGCACACACGTCAGTCAGTAGACGTAAACAGCCTGCTGTATGTAGAGACAACGTTCTGCTGATGTGCTTCAGTTTCTGTATTTATAGGTGAGCAAAAGTGATGAAAAGAGGTAAAATGTGGTTACTCAGACGCATAATGAATGTGTAAGACGATAACGAATTGTCGGTAATGCGGACATGAGATTTATATCGTAGTTTTGCTAGTTACAGTTTTTCCTCAATTGTTTACACACAAATTCTGGTACTTGAGACACAATGACCACAACATGTAACTCATTCACCAACCCCCTGAACCAATTCTGCTAAACTACAAGCACAATTCCTGCTTTACACTCAAATTGCAGTTCTAAAACACACTTTTTTCAAAACACTACACACAATTCTCTGCTTTTGGCACAAGTTTCATGCAGAAAATAGCTTGTTTTCGCAAGGAACACACTGCCATTCAAATATGCACACTGACTCATCACAAGGGCAAACACCCGCCACACAGTTTTCCAATTAGCAATCAGAGCTTTAGCATAAAAGGGCAACAGGTGACCTCTTCAATGGAGCAATGGATGCCAACATTGGAAACAGAGGCAGAGCCAGAGGAGTGAGAGCCAGACGAGGACGAGGACGAGGACGAGGACGAGGACGGGACGAGGACGGGACGAGGACGGGGAAGAGGAAGGCCAAGGACTCTGATGAGGTCCGAGCCACTTTGGTTGATCATGTGGTCAACCATGGTCTAACAATGAGGGAGGCTGGGCAAAGAGTACAGCCAAATCTGAGCACATCAGTCTTCAACTGGTTCTTATGAATGTCTATTCATATGATGGTTTGTGTGTGTCATTTGAAAACAAAATACCATTTTGAGAAGAAATAACATTGTTTTGAATGTAAAGTTTCATTTTGCAGGAGAATTGAGGGGTTTTGCCCATTGTGTGTGTTTTTTGATTTGTGTGTAGAGTTCTAAGAATATGAGGCATTCTTTCAGAAAATGTGTGTAAACAATCGAGGAAAAACTGTAACAGGAAGACGGACAAATGAGACCAACCAATAACTAAAGTCCTTATGTGCGTTCAATCAGGAAAATCCCCTGGGCTAGATGGCTACACAGCTGAATTTTATAAAAATCTACAAGGCAGGGATGCCCTCTGAGCCCCTTATTTGCATTTGTATTGGAACCCCTTGCCCAGAAGATAAGGGAGGACCCTCTAATAATAGGATTTACGGTGCAGGGACTGAACAAAAGATTTCGTTATATGCTGATGACATCTTTCTGTAACTGACGTCTCACAGAACACTGAGTATAATTAATACCTTTAGACAATTTTGTCTATAAAATAAATTGATCGAAGAGTGAGATTCTCCCAATATCCAAATCGAATCCTCCTCCCCATGGAGCATATTTACCTTTTTAGATTAAATCAAAAATTAAATAGTTAGGCATTGTGATAGATGGGGACTTGAACAACCTTATAAAATTAAATTATACACAATTGATGGAGACAATCAGTACAGACTTAACTAAATGAAATAATTTACCAATTTCACTCACACGGAGAGTCAACATCATTGTTACGAACCCCCCCCACCAAAGCTCATTATAAGAGGGGGTTGAACATAACCGAAGAGTCCAGGAGTAATGCAAACATAAGTTTATTGAAATAAACATAAAATAAGTTCAAAATTTAACTTAAACAAAACAACAAATCTGATGGGCTGGCCAAAACAAACAAAAGAAAGGGAAGCCCTCCAGACCAGCCCACAAAGGGCCGTAGGATCTGGAGGCTTCCTCTCTACCCTAAACCAATCCCTAACTAAACAAACAGAAATAAAGCCGTGAAAACTAAACTACCAGTCCCATCAGAAATATAAGAAAAGAACGATAATCAAGGAAATACAAATTAGTCGCAGTCTCAGAGGTGTGCTGCTGCCATGGCTGGAAGGTGGGCCAGAGAGAGAGCCAAGCGCCCTGCCCCCTCTTATCAGTTTCTCCCCTCGTCACCCAAACCTAAGACACCTGAGGGAAAAAACAGACACATGACTCACTGTCATCCAGAATTGTACATCATGACCAGTGGGGGGGTGTAACAATCATTAAGATGAATATTATGCCCAGGCTCTTGTACCTTTTCCAGTCCATACCACCCCAACTTCCTAAATCCTGTTTTAGGAAATACAGCTCGCTTGTTAGTAAATTCCTCTGGAATGGCAAGGTCCCACGAATAAGGAAAGATACCTTTAATGTTGCCTTTTGAAAGAGGAGGGTTGGGTCTACCAGACCCAGAGCTATATTTTTGGGCCGCCCAGATTAGACCCATGTGTCACTGGTTTAACAGGGAACACTACCCTGCATGGACCCAAATTGTACTTCAGATACAGGACAGGACCTGTCCTACATCCCTTACTGTTTTATGTGGAAAAATATTAGAAATTTAAAGTTAACCCCATACTAAGCCACTCAGTGAAAATATGGGAAGATGTTCATAAATATACGAAACGACAATCTCCTTCTCCCCAAAGACACCTATTACACTTAGTAGTACCACCGGCCTTAAGAGACCCTTCCTTCAGTTTGTGGGCACAAAAAGGCATTGAAAGAATAGAAGATTTATACCAAGGAGACATACTGAGGTATTTTGGGGACATAAGGGCTAACTCCCACATCCCATCTATGCACTTCTTCTGTTTTTTGCAAAGGCGACATTTTATACAATCCAAACAGGGCGGCTCTCTGGAAAGACCCAGGCACTCTCCATTAGAGTCCGTATTGTTTGAGGATAAACCGACCAAGCATAATCACAAGTATATAATCTATTATCAAAACACTCAATACTCCCTCTTTGCCCCCACTGTAAACCAGAAACTGGCACATTGGTGCATATGTTGTGGTCATAAGCTTAGAAAGTGGTGGTCTGACATTGAGAGTATTCTTGGTAAAGTGCTGTCGCAGGATATTTCTTTATCACCAGTGACCATAATGCTGGGAGACCTGACTGATTTGAAGCTTCCCTCTCAAAGGATAAAAGGCTTTGTGAGCCTAGCTATTACAGCTGCTAAAAGGTGCATAACGGCCAAGTGGAATCATGAAGACCTTCCCAATATCACTCGATGGATTAAGAAAGTGAATTCATGTGCCCCCTTAGAGAAAATAACCTACACTATTAGAGGCAACCTACATTTGTACCATAAGACCATGGATGACTTACACGGAATTGGGTCACTGCACCGTTTGATTGACTAGTTACTTTTTCATTTCACTTAATCCCCATGTCATTACCTTGCGAGGGGGGGTGGGGTGGGGGGTTGGTCTTTAGGTGGGAGGGAGAGGATACGTGTGTGTATGTGTGTTCAACATTTTCAAATGGGAGATTTGGGGGATGAGAGATATTTTTTGTCAAGGCACGGACTGGTTAATGTTTATACAAATGTGATTCTGGAAAATTAACAAACAGAATTTTCTAAAAAAAATAAAAACACTTTCTGCAAGACAAGCCGAACAATGCCTGTGTTGGATGATGCGGCTGAGAGTGCTGAGGGAGGTCCTATGCTAAGCAGATCCATTCATGACATCAACAATGTAGGCAAATTCAAACGTCATGCTTCCACACACATTTACTTAAAGACTGAGCAGGAGAAAAATAGAGGATCTTTCTTTCTTTAGATGCAGATGGGACACATAATTAGGTTGAAAAGACATGAAAAAGTGGATTTTGTTTAATATGAGACCTTTAAAATGTCTCAGAACACTGAACAAAGTAACAGATGCTGATTTATTACTGGTAACGATGATTTAATGATAATTAAATGTTGCACAATATTTTTTTGTGTGTGTCATACACATTACAGTTTCCTATGCGTTACGTACATTCAAATATAACCAAGAATGCCAATTGTCTTGCCAGATTTCAGACTATCCATGCATTTTTTTTCAAACTGCATCAAACAAGCATAAAATTTAGCTACTTTTAAAATGTATTTGTAAACTTGTAGCAATGCATGCATTTTCCCTCTATACTGTTCTTGTGTGGTTTTACTGTAGGTTTTATATGCAACAAGAAAAATATGAATAAAATAATAATAAACATATCGCATCATAAAAAACATGTTTATATTACTTTACTACTACAATTACTTTAACAAACAAATGTAAACTAACAAATTTAAATTGTTTATTTCGCCTACCTAATGACATCATCATGCAATGACATCACAGCGTCATTTAGCAACTTTTAGCATCAAATTAAATTGCCTGTAGTATCCTCCTCTGAAAATGAGTATATGTTTTCATATGTTTCATACTACACAAAGTGTGAAAAGTTAGAAATACACTGGTGACACGATGCGTAGATCCTTCTAATATTAGAAGTTGATTAATGCTCATATAAGTATCAACCGTTATCCTTCTGTTATACTGTGGGAAGCAGCAGACCTTGTGCATATCTTGCAGAAATTGCCAATGTCACTAAAGTCTAGAACTGTTCAGAAAAATACTTTGGGATGGTCAACAGGGTCTTGCATTCATATCCATGGAAACAAGTGAGGTTTGAAGTCGTATCCCATACAGCAGGTGCCCGGTGCCCTTCCAGATGATGGTGATGATGATAGTGAGTGAAAAAAATTAAAAGACCTCATAGAGACATGTAAGAAAGGTTCTGTTCTGTTCCTCTTTTTTTGTACATGTTTTAATTTCACACTTGCTTGAGCAATGTAAACATCTGTTTCCCATGCCAATAAAGCCCAGTTGAACTGAATTGAATTAAATTGAATTGAGGAGAGGAGAGGACAGACAGAAAACCAGGGTGTAAATTTAAATCATGAGTGAACTCTAGATTTGATTTGAATTCCCGATAGTTTTGCACACTCACAATATGAGATCACACAGTTCACCCATCGTCTCCACCTGAACACTTTGGGTAAACAACCAGAACTTGGTCTGATGGTGTGGTCAGATTTGGTGGAGCATACATTAGTACAGCAACATGAGGGAGACAGTGTGTGAGAGTGCAGTTTGTTTCTGAGAGACCAGAGAGCTGCAATGATGGTTATGAATTACGATGTGTGCAGTAATTATTTGTACACTACAGAAGCAAGCTGCTGCAGAAAACATGATGAATGCTAAACATTAAGACTAAAATAACTTTGAGCTGGAACAATGCATTCTCCAAACAAGGGAAGCTAGACCAATAGTGAGAAAGTAGAATGTACACATTCAGTGCAAGGGGACACTAGATGGAGATGTGAGCTAGGTCTGCCATGTGTTTAATTGAGAATGTCTTTGTTTGCTGGTATTTCTATGCATATTCAAGATGAATCATGGGTATCTGTAGATAGTCCAAGATCTGCTAATGTATCTGCTAACAGAAAGGTATGACAGGTATGAATTTTCACATGAAGGTTTGAAATTCAACTATCAAATTTAAAATCTGTTATATACTTGGACATGGTGTTTTTTCCCTGTAACAACCAAAATAACAGGTAACATGTTGAGGAAAGATATTATGTAGCTACACAGTTCCATAACATGCTGCTTTACCGCAGCCATAACGTTTTGACACATAAACATTTCTTTGTAGATGTATATGGAGGAGTACCCAACCCATCAAACTGTTACAAGGGACATCGTTCCACTAATGGCCTATCAGTTGATCCTCATGGGAACAATAAAAACTGCTGAAATTTGAAAGCATTTTCCCTTTTAGAACTGATGACTGAGAAATGAATCTCGTTTTGTGGAAAATGTTCCAACTCAAATAACCTACAGGTATAGTTAGTAAAAAAAAAAAAGTTTAGTGGATTTTGTAACCTGGGTGTCCTGCTCAGAACAACTCATGGCAGAGGATTACAGACCTCTCCAAAATTCAGCACACTATATGCACAGCTGGCAGCATGAATACCTTGATTACTTATTTAAATGTTTCAACAGACATCAGGATTTACTGATTCCTGGCCTTGTACACTTCTGATATTTTGTATATAGAATTTAAACAACCACAGTCAGCATTTTTCACTTCAATTTACATACATACAAGTAAGTAAAGATGATGCTGATGAGGCTCGGTGCAGATGGAAAGAAACTGTTTTGGTCCTGATGGACCATAGTCTCTATGAGGTTTACTTACATTCAGGAGAACCCGAAGAGTGGAGAGGAAGCTGGTGTTTATTGTTCGCCGCTTCTCCCCCGTTTTCTCGTTCTGAACAGTATTTCTTTTTGAGTTTGTGCACAGATTGATATGAAATTAAAGGTTTTACTCACCTACTGACATCTCCTCCAACATCAGCTGATTGTTGGTCACCTCCCGCTGTCAGTGGTGAACACCCAGATTTCTTCGTTGTTCCAGCGCTGCTACTACGAGGTATACTCATTGTAGCGGTATCGGCTTGAGGCAAAACCGGCTGCCCCGGTCCAGTTTTGCACCGCTGCAGTTGGTAGCTAGCTGTCAGCTGCCTCCAGCCAGTCCTTCATGCCTTGTGCACCCCGCTGCCATGATATGGACCATCTTCTCCCTGTGCCTGACAGTCTTCCATCTCTGTCTTTGGCTAATGGCTAGCTCCAGGCTAACACTTTCGGCAACCGAGATGAAACTCAAGTACTCTATCCCACAGCTGCTAAATCTCAACAACTGCTTCATTCCAACATGCATTGCAGCCATCAAAGAACTTGGACTTCAAAGCCAACCGCATTACATCCACAGAAATTACCATCAGCCTGGCCAGCCTGCTTCAAACATTCCCTCCATCTGGACCACTGTCGCACGTCTGCTGCGTCATCAGAGCAGTGTCGCTCTCGGTGCTAGCAACACGGGAAACATTGCGAGATCTCTGCACGCTCAGCTGAGCAGCACGAGAAACACAGCGAGATTTATTTACACCAAGCAGGCCAGAAAACGTGGAGTGGATTCCAGTGTACTACGACCTCTACAGAGATTCACCACAGCATCAACACTCAAAATAGAACTTTTCAATACACAATTCCTCACAAATAAAGCATCTTTCATACAAGACCACATCATGGACAAGGGATTAGACTTCATGTGCCTGACAGAAACATGGCACCAGCCAGGGGTTTACTCAACGTTTAATGAAGTCTGTTCCCCCCTGTTACAGCTACCAGGAGAGAGCCCGCAGCACTGGTCGTAGCTGTCATACACTGACAGAACTTGGAGCTATACCCCCTCCCCCTGCATACACTGTCCTCATTTGAATGCCTAGCATTTAAATGTAAACCCCCCTTCCCCCTGACAATGCTCATCTACCGGCCCCGCAAACCCAACTCAGCTTTCAATTCAGAGGTACACGACCTTCTCACAACACTCTGCACCACCTCTGCCAACATTATTATACTTGGAGATATTAGTTTTTCTCGATTGTTTACACACATTTTCTGAAAGAATGCCTCATATTCTTAGAACTCTACACACAAATCAAAAAACACACACAATGGGCAAAACCCCTCAATTCTCCTGCAAAATGAAACTTTACATTCAAAACAATGTTATTTCTTCTCAAAATGGTATTTTGTTTTCAAATGACACACAAACCATCATATGAATAGACATTCATAAGAACCAGTTGAAGACTGATGTGCTCAGATTTGGCTGTACTCTTTGCCCAGCCTCCCTCATTGTTAGAACATGGTTGACCACACGATCAACCAAAGTGGCTCGGACCTCATCAGAGTCCTTGGCCTTCCTCGTCCCCGTCCCCGTCCCCGTCCCCGTCCTCGTCCTCCTCTTACTCTCACTCCTCTGGCTCTGCCTCTGTTTCCAATGTTGGCATCCATTGCTCCATTGAAGAGGTCACCTGTTGCCCTTTTATGCTAAAGCTCTGATTGCTAATTGGAAAACTGTGTGGCGGGTGTTTGCCCTTGTGATGAGTCAGTGTGCATATTTGAATGGCAGTGTGTTCCTTGTGAAAACAAGCTATTTTCTGCATGAAACTTGTGCCAAAAGCAGAGAATTGTGTGTAGTGTTTTGAAAAAAGTGTGTTTTAGAACTGCAATTGGAGTGTAAAGCAGGAATTGTGCTTGTAGTTTAGCAGAATTGGTTCAGGGGGTTGGTGAATGAGTTACATGTTGTGGTCATTGTGTCTCAAGTACCAGAATTTGTGTGTAAACAATTGAGAAAAACTGTAATATTTATGTAGACAACCCCTCCTGCCACTTTGCAGCTGAGTTTCTGCAACTACTGGACTACCTCAACCTCCAACAACATCAATGTCAATGTCCCCACACACTCCAGGGGGCACACACTGGACCTGGTCATTTCAAACTCCGCCCCCATTAGCAGCCTTCTGGCATATGATCTGGGTGTGTCTGACCACAAAGCCATCTCAATGGAGCTGTCACTCCTTTACTCACACATCAAAGACAAGCGTCCAATCTGCTATTGTGACCTGAAAAAGATCAACCCGGACACCTTGACCATAGACCTCCAACATCTCTCCTCTGCTGATTTCTCCTCGGTTGACTTCTACAACAAATCTCTGAGCAGTCTCCTAGATCTCCACGCACCTGTCAAAACTAGAACTGTCAGCTTCTTATGCTCAGCCCCCTGGTACACCTACGCACTCTGGAAAATTAAAACAGCTGGGCGTGTCTTTGAGCGGCGCCTCAAGGCCTCAGGACTGTTCATAGGCAGGCCTACCGAGAACATCAGAAGCCCTATGCAAGGTCCTTGAGAGATGCACGTTCACAGTTCTAATCCAACATTATCAACAACAGCCCTGGCAACTCCAAGCAACTTTTCTCTACCACAAATGACATCCTCAAACTGCAAACTCACTCTCTTTCAAAAGCCACAGAAGAGAGGTACAACAATTTCATCACTTTTTTCAGAAAAAAAGTAGACACCATCCGCTCCCTGCTATCCAGTCTCTCCACACTGCCTGTCCCGACTGCCGACCCACAGCCTGGGATTTCCTAACCTCTCTGCTGTTTTTTTGTCATCTCACAGCGAGAAGTTGAGGACATCATCAAAAAGATGAAACTGTCCACCTGTGCCCTGGACTCCTTCCCCACAGCCCTGGTAAAATCCAACCTCCATGCCATAAGTCCTTAACCACTCCCTCCAGGCTGGCCATGTTCCATCAACACTGAAAACCGCTGTCATCAGGCCACTTCTCAAAAAACCCACCCTAGACCTAGAAGTCTTTACCAACTACAGGCCCATCTCCAACTTTCCATTCCTTTCCAAGGTGCTGGAAAAAGTAGTTGCCGCACAGCTTCAGGACCATCACACAAAACAACCTGTCTGAGAAATTTCATTCTGGTTTCCGCCCTGGCCGCAGCACAGAAACAGTCCTGGTCAAGGTCACAAACGACCTGCTGATGACTGCAGATGCAGGCTCCTCATCTCTTCTCATCCTTTTTGACTCAACCGCAGCATCCGACACTGTGGACCACAACATCATCATCTTAATCATCTACGTTCCACTATCAGTCTTTCTGACTCTGTCTATGAGTGGTTCTCATCCTACCTCACCGAGAGAACTGAGCATGTCGCCTTCGGAGAGGCTAAATCCCTGACACACAACGTCACCTGTGGTGTCCCTCAAGGCTCAGTACTCGGCCCCACCCTGTTTATCCTCTACGTGCTCCCCCTTGGCCACGTCATTAGCCAGCTTGGGATTTCATTCCACTGCTATGCTGACACTCAACTCTACCTCAGCACAAACCCAACCCCCTTTGCTGCCCTGCCATCATCCACTCTGACCACCTGCCTGGAGGAGATAAATGCGTGGATAAAGCAAAACCTTCTGCAGCTAAACAGCTTCAAGACAGAAGCCATCTTA
The DNA here is from genome assembly GCF_014851395.1 of Micropterus salmoides. Classification (NCBI taxonomy): domain Eukaryota; kingdom Metazoa; phylum Chordata; class Actinopteri; order Centrarchiformes; family Centrarchidae; genus Micropterus; species Micropterus salmoides. The sequence goes on from NW_024044570.1 coordinate 29,568,338, forward strand.
GTCGGCACCCCACACCAGGTTCGGTCATCTGACATTACCAGCATCACCTTCTCTGGCCAAAACATCCCACTTTCAACATCAGCCATCAACCTGGGTGTTAAAATGGACTCTCATCTGACCTTTGAGGCTCACATCAAACATCTCTGCAAGACCTCCTTTTTCCACCTCAGGAACATTGCCAAACTCCGTCCCACACTCACTCCTGCAGATGCGGAAAAGCTTGTCCACACTTTTGTCTCCTCTAGGCTGGACTACTGCAATGCGCTCCTCACCGGGATCCCTGAGAAAAGCCTTCAGAAGCTGCAGTACATCCAGAATAGCGCTGCAAGGATCCTGTTGAGGGTGCACAAACATGACCACATCACCCCCATCCTCAAATCACTCCACTGGCTCCCTGTCTCACTCAGGATTGAGTACAAGGTCTGCCTCCTTACCCACCAGTGCTTCCATGGTGAAGCCCCCCCCCACCTCAAGGAACTCCTCACCCCACAGACCTCCACACGTGCCCTCCGATCTGCCTCAGCGTATCTCCTGAAACCTCCCAGAACCAAGCTCTGTACAATGGGAGATTGGGCTTTCTGCTCAGCTGCTCCCAGTCTGTGGAATGCTCTCCCTGACTACCTGAGGACACTACAGACTGTGGATGCTTTTAAACGTGGCCTTAAAACCCACCTTTTTAGGAGAGCTTTTGATTTAACTCTTGCCTTTTTCCTTTGCCTTATTGTTTCTGTTTTTATTTGTCATGCTCTCTATGTAGTTTTAATTTTAGCACTTACCTTTTTTATCATGTAGCACTTTGGGATTTGCTTAAATGTAAAGTGCATTACAAATTAAATTTATTATTATTATTATTATTATTATTATTAGCCTCCTGCCAGAGGGGAGTGTCTGAAACAGTTTGTGTCCAGGGTGGGAGGGGTCTGCCACAATCTTTTTTGCTCACCTCAGAGTCCTGGAGGTGGACAGGTCCTGGAGCAGGGGTGTACTGGGACTGAAAAGTTAGCCCAGGACTTTGAGATGGAGAAGCTTTTTATGAGAGTGCCCTTTGGGGACACAGAGAAATGTTTTTTTTGCATCATTATTATTTTAATACATATTAGTGTTTTTGTTGCATACAGTGAGTCAGATTATGCTGAAGACCTTTAAGAAGCTTTAGGATGACACCTGCCTCCTCAGTAAGCAAGGCAGCTCTGCACTGAACAAGATGAGGTCATGCTAGACAGTCTGTTGACATCTCTCTCCAGCTTGGTGATTGTTGTTAAGGTAGGGGAGGGGTAAGTCTCTGGTGGACTGGGGCTACATCCAAACTACTATGTTTTCATTCTAAAATGCAGACCTTTTGCTACATTTTCACCTGCCGTCCAGACTAAAATGACCAAAGACCCGAAAACACAGAAGTTTGAAAATTCTACTGACCCTGCTTTTGTTTTTAAAACTGCGAGGTAGCGTATTAGTGCGCACAAGCGAAAACAGGGGACACTCACATTTGGCTTCCTGACTGGGTCATATTATTTGAGTTACTCAGAAATTTTAATAAGTTACTAGTTACTTATTACTCCTTAAAAAAGTAATATTGCTTTATTATTACTGGGTGATAAAAGTGTGCATGTTGCTGTATTTACTTTGTGACGACTCCCTGTATGTTTACAGCCACCACAGTAGCTTTGTACTCCCTTGTTACTTTCAGTAACAGTTCAACCTCGTTGTCGTTCCATGTAAAAAAAATCTCTGGTGTGGTTATTCGCCATTGCTATTCTTCGTTTGTCTGTAGTACTTTCTTCTTTCGCTAAATCTTCTGAGGATCACCTGAGGAGTAGACATTCTGTTTCCAGTTTACATCGGCTCATGATTTTTAAAACAAAAACGACGTATTGTGGATGTAGCCTGGAGCTGGTTAATGGACTGGGGGGCTTTAGTTTTGTAGTTCTTTCTGAGAACCCCCCAAAAAGAAGCGGAGTCGTTGGCTGAGAACTGGTGGTGTTCTGTCTCTGAGTACAGTTGTTTAGCTTCTCTCACTGCCTTGCTATATCTGTAATTTGACTCCCTAAACGTAGACCTGTCTCCACTCCAAAATACCTCTTTTTTTTCCAACCTTAGTTGTCTGAGCTCAGTTGTGAATCAGTTTTTGCCTTTGTTATTACTCACCCTAGTGTGTGATGGTATCCGGCTGTCCTTACAGAAGCTGATGTAGGACTTCACAGCCAGTCATCCAGACAGTTGGTAGCAAAAAAGTGGGATTGTCAATGGTAATGTCAAAAATCGATAATCTTTCCGACATCTTTGTCTATTAATAAATGTTTTTAAAGTGCGTCAATAAATCCAAAATCATCCTTAAAGAAGGGGGGTCAGTGCACATGTGTAAGCGTGTCGTGTATGTGTGTGTGTTTAGTCCTACAATGTAGCCTAGTGGCAGAGACAGAGCCCCAGGCTCACCGGTGTTGTGCCGCGCTGTCTGTACCTCGAGGGACGTACGGATGATTTATCACCATTGAGAGTATTATATAGTTTTTAGACAGTACTTGAAATAGACCCGCGAGGAGCTGCAACGTGCATGCAGTTGTCGGCTGCACGGCATACATGCAAAGCTCTGCACAAGACCGGTGAATGGCAGGCGAGCAGAGCAGAGAGAAAATGATCAACAATAAGCCTCAGTTCAGCTGGAAATGTACAGTGTAAGTTACAGTGACTAATGAATAGAAACTTCTCAAGATTAAAGCGGGGCTACCATGTGTCCACCACACTCAGAATCACAACACACTAACATACACTAATTCGACTATCAGTTGAAATTAGAAAGCTGTAATACTTGTTCATTAAGTGAGGGCGCTACTATTGTCACAAAAACATCTTCATAATTCAGAGGCAGGCTCCCCACCCCAAGGTAAAAGAGTCAAATATTAGTTTTTCAAACTATTGCAGTGCATTCATGTGATTTGTGAATAGAAGATAAATGAAAAGATCAAATTACCAACATACTAAAAACCTGTTGTACCTAGAGTCCATTTCAAATCTGGCAAAACGTCCTTTTTGTATGATGCAGAATTAATCTATGGGGTTACCTACAAGAAAACATCGGTCTAGAGACGATGCCACCATATTATTAAATTTTGCATTCCAGAAGATCAGCTCAAAAATACCCTGAATACTGTGCAACCAAAGCTTCAGCAGTTGATGTGAGATTGCACAGGGGAGGAAATCAGGGGAGATCTAGAATCTCAGCCTGAGCAATAATAAGGAAAAACAAATGTGCTATCACATTTGATTGGCAGCCAATGACAAAAGCCAGATAGCAGAATTAAAACTGTTTTTAACCCTTTTTTTAATCTAGCACTGTTAGCAAAAACACCTTTACAGACCTCTATAAGCTGTTACTGAGAATATCTGACTGAGAGATGTTAGGACTGTAATTGCTGAATTCTGATTCCCACACATCAAAGTTTGATTGTTGCTATTTCTGTCAGACATTTATTTATGACTTACTTCAGTTCTGCGGGGCAATATAAATAACATCAGCTGTATGTTCCGTCTAGTGCTAGCAAATGTTATCTTGCTAAAATGCTAAATAAGATGACATACCTGCTAAAGATGAACAAGTTTACATTATCTTTGTGGGCATGTTAGCATGCTGATGTTAGCTGACGTTTTGCTCAAAGCATCACTGTCCAGTACACAGAGGTGCTAATAAACTGAAAGCTTTCAAGTTTAGGTATCTATGTACCATTAGTGTAGTATAAAAATAAGTCAGCAATTGCTTCATATTTCCAAAAACATATTTTTATTGGACGTTTAGTACAATTAAAAGTATTTGATGATTGGCCACCACTGCCACCCACCATGTGATTATGGACTATCAGTGACCTAAATATATATACATTAATATCTGTGTTGTGGTGAAGCAATCCACATAGTCTAAAAGCATCTTCAGAAACATATGCTTTGCTGTCACCTACTGTTAGGCTTTAAGTTAGAAGCATATTTTGCAGATTTGAGAGTGAGCTGAGAAAATGATCATTGGCTGCTTCATTTTTCACTTAGACACGGCAGGTGAAATCTACATTGAGAACATGAATCAGAGGGGAGGAGATGAAAGAAAGGAAAAAAGAAAAGACAACAATGAAGAAAAGAAAGAAGAAGGGTTAAGAATTTGCACCAATTAACCAAAAAGCTAAACCCTACTCCTATCTGAGAGAAAGGTACGTGACTTTAGTGGGTAAAATATTTGTTGACTACTACCCTCCTCATATCCAAGCGCACTACTGGCCAATTCTCTGTATTTTGAATATTCTGAGCAAGAGTGTACTGTATATTTTGCAGTCCAGAAAAGGCCATCTCTGCAGGCTGGTCAGCTAATTAAACGACTGCTTGGCCTGAGTGGCAGTTAATGCTGCTCAATTATGAATGAGAGAGACGGGGTAAAGAGGTCAACACAATCAATGGGAGGGAGGGTTATAGGGATAGACAGCGGGATGGTGCAAAGACAAGATAAAAGGGATAAAAGCAAGGCAGGAGGAAGGGAGGAGTTGAAAGTATGAGCAAATAAAGGGTGAAAGGTGAGGAGAAATCAAAGAAGAAAGGGAAAGTTTGAAATAAGAGACCGGAGAAGAAGGAAAGAAACCATTCTCTTCAAACACTCACAGGCAGAGGTTCACACTTGTGATGTTGTGTCTGTGTTTTGCTGCTTTGAACTAGACAGTAGAGGGTCTAATTTAGTGTCAGTCTAGCTGAAACGGGCCCTTTGGCTACATGGCACCCAGTGTTTGTGTTGGTCCTCCTGACAGCCAGAGGCACCTCTCTTTATCTATCTGTCTCCTGCCACGTCTTTGTCTAGATGTCGTTTCTCTCTGCTGCTGTCACCTGCTTCTCAGTCGGCTGTTTCTGTTTCAGCTCACATTTTGTGGTCTGTCTTTCAGTTTAGTCTCTCTTAATCTCTTTTGTTTCTCTCACTTTGATTCTACTGAATCACCTGCTGTCTAACAGTGTTAATTAATAACTGAAATAACCTCAAGTAACATACTGTGATGAATTGACTGTTTGAGCCCCACCTCCTAAAGTTATTGTTGCTGAGCCTGTCAAGCATTGTTGCCAACCTGGCGACTTTCTCTCTAGATCTGGCAACTTTTAAGACCCTTGTAACGACCAAGCGGATCCTCCTGGTTTGAAAAGTGAAGCCAGTGCAAAAGTGCCTTAAACCTGCATTTTTTCGGCCAGCATGGGGTGGATCCAGTGGTTGCAAAAACTACTCTCTACTTGATTTATTATCTCAGTAAACACTTTTCTAATGAGTTTCTGATCTCAGTCGTTAGTTTCAAGTCTTCACACACTGAGTAAATGATGGCCCCATTTAGAGGAAAATAGACTATATAGCAAGGTATGCTTTGGGGCGGGACTACCTTGGTATTGACAAGTCGCTGCCATTGGGACCCGCCAATCAGGATAGACTCATATCCAATGTACTGTGTTAATAGAGAGCCTAAGTCCCTCCCCTTCCAGTGGACCGCCATGGGACTTTAATTCTGTAAAAATATGTACGGTAGTCAGTGGCAAGAGACAACAAATTTTTTTATCCTGTTTGAATTGTGCCCTGAATTACATATATGATGATGGTCAATTTAAAATATACACTTGAAAGTCAAGAAAGTTGCAGTTTGATTTAAAACTGTTGGGGTATAAGACTGTGAAAATACATAATTACAAAGACCATAAACCCAAAAGCCTATGTGAAGTCATTACTGTTTCTCTCAATGACTGAAGATAACATTACCGAAGCCATCATCAAAGAATTTACATGTTTAGATAATCTGATAAAAAGATTAGGAGTTGTTGGATTAAACACATTAGGTAAGATACATTTCTGTGTGGAATTTAGCCAAGTTACCCGGCTAGTAGCATCCAAGCAATGAACGTTAGCATTACCGTGTTAACGTGTTGCCCACGAATATTGTGCAGTACAAGACTTACTTTACTGTTTTACAACAAACTGCAACACACTAAAGCTTGGGTGAAAAGTTTCAAGCTGACTTGTTTAAAAATAAAAACCCTGTAAAATGGTGTTAAATATGTACAGTGCTTGATGGCTGCGTACATGATATTAAGCTACTAAAGCTACATGTCCCAGGCAAAAAGTCAAGCTGCCTCACCAACTGCTGATTTTAATGGCGACCAAATATTATGGGTAATGTAATGTAAATTACACTTAAAAACAAAAAAAATCATAGAAAACACAAAGTTGTTGGGGTGTTTTATCTGCATGTAAGAGTTTGTTTCTGTTTGACGTCTTTGTCTTGTTTTCTGTGCAACGTAAAATATAGGAAAGGAAAGGATAATATTGGTATTTTTCAACCTGTATTATTATTATTTCCCATGTTTTTGTTTCTATGTGACTAATTGGGACAGCATGTTTTGAAATTTACGGCTAGTACTTCCACTAAAGCGCTTGTTTTTGCCACTGGCAGTCTCAGATTGGTATTAGTAATAATTGTGTAAAACTGTGCAACATTACTATTTTTGTCAATGGAGTCTGGTGGCTCCGATGAGAGCGCTATAGCGACTGTTTCTGGTTAAACAAAAAGCATCTGACTCTTTAAAAAAAGGCCTATCTCTGTATGGATGCTTCCTGCCCCAGTATTGTCTGAGCATGTCAGGGGCAAAAACAAGCACTCTAGTGGACGTACTTTACTTACAGGCGTAATTGCCCGCAAGGATTATGTTGCAACCATTCACGCTGCTGCCAGCTGCAGCATGCTCGCTCAATACTGGATGAATTAAAAAAACAAATTGTTCCAATTAGTCACACAGCCATAAAAACATGGCTTCTGGGTTAAAAATACCTATATATTTATATGACTTATATATAAAACACAAGTTACCCTTTAATATTGTCCTTAATCCACATTACAATAAGAATATAATACAATAAAATAGAATAGAACAGAAATAGTACAGCTACTGATTTGGGGTTGTGGTAAGTTGGCCACTGATTCCCTCAAGTATTCCTCTGCAGGATAAATACTTACACAGTGCTGCATATGTAGTATAGACACGTATGTGCATGTATAGACAAATGTAGACACACACACACACACACACACACACACACACACACACGAATAGACAGAATTAAATCAGTGTACAGCTTGGCACTTGTGCCTCCCTGGCCCCCAACCTGCTGGCTGATTCAATTTTCTGGGCAGATCTGCCGAGAGTGACCGCTAGCATTCACCTTTAGATGGGGAGAGAGAGAGAGAGAGAGAGAGAGAGAGCAATGGGGATGGCAAGTTGGGAGAGGCAAAGAGGGGGTGAGAGAAAAGGTGACTGTTACTGCGTACTTTTAGAGCTAGGGGGGGATGTGACGAAGGTGAGTGCCAATACTATTCCTGAAGGGGAGTGGACAGGGTGGAGAGTCTGCCAACGCTCAACTCTACACTGGAGAAAGACAGTGTGAGGCAGGGGGAGAAAAAGAGAGAGCGAGAGAGAGAGCCCAAAGCTTGGTTCATGTCATCTGTGTGGCTCCAAGGGAAAAATAGAATTAAACACTTAGGAACCAGTATTTACTCTACGTTTCTGGCACGCTTTGTTGGTGGTGAATTATTTTTTCCAGTGTAGACAAAGTGACATGTCAGATATTTCTCACACAGCTACAATGAGGTTACCATAGATTCTCATTTAAAGGCCATTATTCATGTAATGTGCGAGTCCCAAATAATAGCTGGGGGTGTTCGGAGTTTGTCTATTTAACAGAAAAGGTACTTTTATTCACCATTTAATTCCAGTCTAGCCTTTGTTTTTTTCTCGATCAATGTTAGGCTACCATCAGATGGGGGGGGGGGGGGGGGGGGTTGGAGATAGAGATCTGTTTCTAACATATTGCCGAGACACTCATACTGTCTCAATACACTTTCAATATGATGTGATCTTTCTTGCATCGTATTATCTTAGTCACATATAAAAAATATACATAACCATGAAATCATGCACCACTAACAAAGCTGTGGCTCAAAGAATATAATTTATTTAATTTTATTGTTTACTTAGCAGGGACAATGAACAACACACACAAGTGAAAAGCATCAAAATATTGATTTAAACGCGGCTTTTTCAATACTCTAATGTATTTAAAAAGCCAACTTTTAAAGTCGGGAAAATACAGTATTTTCTTTAATAAATTAGGTGTGTTACATAAATTTCAAGCTAAATTTTATTCAATTACTGTACACTATTTGAGTTGCTTTTTTTCCAACCAGATTACTTTTATATGCAGCACATTTTATTTCATATAAAAAACACCTTTTATTTAAAATGATTATTCCTTTGTTATTTACCAGCATCCACTTTTCAAAGGAGATAGAAATGAAGGGAAGAAGTAATGTGGCAAAAGGGAGGGGAGGTCCACACAAAGTCAAAATAGAAACACACACACAGGCCCAACACACCCAAGATTCTGTGGCTGAGCGTGTAATGATCCAATATCTTTCCTCATGATAAGAGGTGATCGCAATCATCTACACGCACAAATCCACAGATCCCCCATATGACTTCCTCATCTTCAAAGCCTTTGTCCCACTGCGTTCAAACCACGTCATTAAAAGTGATCCTTGACGGAAGCTGCACAGAAACAAGGAGGAGCGCCGTGGAAGGTACAGACAGAGAGAGAGAACTGATCAGGGATGAAGAGAGGAAGAGACGAAAGAAGAGAAGAAGGGATGCGACAGAGAGAAGAAGAGAAGAGACAAGAAGAGAGGAGGAGAGGGGAGGGCAGCGCTCTGATTCTTTTAATTGGAGGCTTTCTGGAAAAATGACCTGAATGCTGCAATTATATACCCCAAGAGAGACTTCACCACACACACCCACACACACTATTACTTATTTCACACACTTTCCAGTTCTTGTAGGAGCCAGTACTTGAGTGAAGGATAATTCCAGTTAAGCCCCATCCACACTAGTCCGTTTTAGTTTACAAACGGAAAATTAGAACGAATACGATCTCTGTCCACACCAGCGTTTTAGCTCCGTTTTAGAGTTGATCTCCATCTACATTAAAACAACTAAAAACATCTACTACATCTAGAGCCGTTCACGTACACTGGGCATACGCATTTACTTGAATTAGATGGAGGCGGGATCAGGTGGAAGTTTAAAATCGACAAATTTCTGCAGTTGTGTCATATGGAATAACTTCATTTTAAGTAATATAATTAAAATGCTTACAAAGACAAAGCTAATTTATTTGCTCATTAAAAATATTTAATAATAATTCATTAAAGCACCGTAGTTCAAATTTGAACCAGTTTAAGTTTGGCTAACCTGTTTTTTTATTTCATTTTTTACAACATTAATGCTCATGAAAATGCTTGTTTGCCGTTGCCTTCCCAGATCTCTGATCTATAACAACGATTTACAAAAAGACTTGCACTGTACCGCTGCACTCGAAGTAATGCAAAACCACACACTGTCATTTCCCAAAGGCTGATGTACAGGAACAGATCAAAGAAGAGAGTCAGGCAGAAAGGGAAGCAGGAAGTGATGAGACAGACAGAATGATACATTGATAGACGGATAGGAAGACAGAGAGGCAGGCAGAGAGGAAAGCACAGAAACAGAGGAGGTCACATATGCTCACTTCCATAGACATAAGCCCTGATTAAATTGAGTGTGTAGTAGCTGGCCGCTCTTCAGGTGTGTGTGTGTGTGTGTGTGTGAGTGAGTGTGAGTCCTGTAATATTGTCTGCAGTCCCATGGGCTGTAGCTGAGCAAACTCAATCAACTCCCACTCACCTCTATGCCCCCCCCCCTCCCCCCCCACACACACACGCACGCACACGCACACGCACACACGCACTCACGCACACACACTGTCAGGCCAGGAGTAGTCACTGGCCCAGCCTCTCCTCTGGCCTGAGATAGAGAGAGCAAGAGACAGAGAAATGGTGTGTCTGCAAAAGTGCATCAGTGTGTGGGTATGTAAGAAAGAGACAGTAGGAGATACACTGTGTAAATTAGTATGCGTGTGTGTGTGTGTGTGTGTGTGTCTGTGTGTGGGCACATGTTCAGGTGTGCCCTTGAAAGAATCAAAAGCCTCTGCAGATTGAATCCATCATGTTCAGGGACTGAGGTTTTCACCTGTGTTTAGCTTTCACGTGTATGCGCATGTGTATGTATGTGTGTGCACATATACATACTGTATGTGTTCAGTATGAGAACATGTGCAGGTGACAAAAAACACCCACACATAAACATTTTCTTCAGCTTATTCTAATTGTTTAATTGTTTTATCCCATCGAATGGAGGACAGGTGTCCAAGGGTATAGAAACAAACAGACCCTTAAGCGTCCCTAACATCTGGCCTTGCCTACATACCTGTCAACCAGTATCATCTACCATGACAAGCCGTTGCGGTGGGAATGGAAGGGGCTACTTGCAAAGGGACGTACAGTGGCATGCAGGGGCGGGATGTACTGGGGGAGACAACACCAATCAATCAGCTGATAAATCATAATTGGCTAATTTGCATATTTTCCACATTTTCACAATCATCCTTCATTCATGCAAATCTGGAGCAGGACATAGGCAAGGAGGGAGTTAGGACTGAACCCAGACCTGTTGGTTGCTTAGAGATCAAATTAGATCTTTATTTAGATTTATGCAGATGTTAACAGTAATGATATACAGCAGGCACAGCGCCCTTTTGTGTCCGTGTAGACATTAATGCATCTACGGCAGGAGCACTGAGATACACTGTCTTACTGTTCAAATACTGTGTGTTTAAAATGCAAGACTAACCTGTGAGTCTCATTTGTATTGCAACTTAAAGGATTCATATATTCATGTTATTCCTAATTTTGGACTCGATAATACAGTCTTACATAGTCTGAAGAATTTCTCCTGCTAGCTCTCTCGCAGTCTCAGCAGTTGGTCTCAATGTTGAAAAACTTTGCCAAAACTACTGGACTTCAAGCGTTTTAAGACTCGGCCCAAAAACTTGAATCTGGATTAATTGTTATTTTGTTGTCACATGTGAAAATCTACATAATGAAAGGTGATGCTAGTGTGCAGATGCCAGGCGACCGCAGCAATGCTCACAGGAAGAGAAGAACCAACTGTAATATGTAGGAGAATCATTAACAGAAATGCAATATAATATACATAATTATGTTTTCAGTGGTGTATAAAGACCTTACATAATGAACTGTTATGATTTTATTACCTTAAATTGAGCCATTTATATCTACATAACCGCGGATCCCCCTTCCATGGACGTCGCCATGTTGCGCCACCATGTTTCTACAGCAGCCCAAACAGACAAACAGCTCTACAGAGTGTGTTTCGTCACTATTGAATACGTATGAAGAAGAAGAAGAAGAAGAAGAAGTAACGTTAGTAGTAGTAGTAGTTGTTGACTGGTTTATTGGAAGTAAGAAAAAAAGAGAATGTCGGCCACTGTAGCTTCTCCTGCTGGGGTGAGCGTTGAGTGATGGTGCATTCACGTGGTGTCGGAATAATCAGAATCTTTTTTTGTCCTTAAATCTTGATTGTAAAAAGAGAAATAAAGTGTACATGGGACAAAGAAGTAACAGAACTTTCATTTGGGCAAAATCACAAATGCATATACATATTTTGCAAACATGTAATTTGTAATATGGTTACAACGGTTAATTTGCTGTCCATGTAGAGTGAACTACATGTCTGCTTGTTGTTTATATGCTCTGATAATGCTAAACCAACAAATCTTTTTAATAGTGTCAATGTTGATTCCACATTCCAACATAAGAGCACATGAACACACTCTGAAGTCAGAAAACTTCACAACTTGGGAAATGGGACCATCCAAGGAGCACGTGAATACACCATGAGCCAATTCGCAACCCTCACCACTAGATGCCACTAAAATATACACACTGAACCTTTAGTAGAGGCAAAATAGAAAGCAGCTTAGACAGCGATTGAGACTGAGGAGCACTAAATTGTTCCCATCTGGTTAACTTGTTTAGTGGTTAGCTTACCAGCTACAGTAGTTCACCAACTCCTTGCAACAAGTCCGTACGCAACATAGTTGGCAAAAATGCACAAATAAATTTTTGCTGTGCCACTTTTTCATGAGGCCTTCACTGCACTCAGTTTGACCCTGCTGTCTAATCAACCCGAGTAATTGAAAACACCTGTGTGAGTGTGAGGCCCGCGGGCAGGACTGACACATAGATTAAAGAAGTGGTCACTGTGAAGTCACCCATGGGTTTTGGAGAACCATTTTGAAGCCTCGAGTTTAGCATTTTGGCCGTCATTTTTTTTTTGGAACCAGATGTGGTTAAAAGGGTGGAGCTAGCTGACCTGGTTTGTAAGGTGTATCCACATTGACTGTGATATTAATTGGGATGCTAATTTTGGCTAGTGACAAAACTGGCTTAAAACAAAAAATACTTCCTGAAAAAAAATTACAGTTAACTCCTTAGGCCCCGATCAGACAGAAAGCGCATTGCAGGTTCGAAATCGCGAGGAGCACAGCAATGCCTTCTTTGGTTGAATTTGGAAAAAAATTGTTAAATTTCTTTAACTCCATGCGCTCAGAGCACTCCTTCAAAAACGCAAGGTGCAGCAGGCTCCCAGAACGAGAGGAGACCAGGGCGCATAAACAGCGTGCAGAATGCTAACTGCTAATAGGATACAATTAAAAACAGGCGCCTCTCACTGCAAAAAATGCATCTTGTCTGATCCGGGCAGACAAAAACACAGACAGCACTCAATAACAAGTTCCTGACTAGTTAAACGCAGCAGGTCAAATGTACATCATGATTGGTTGCTCCTCACTTTTAAACATCTTCAATGCCTCCACACCATCACTTTGCATGATGTAGTCAATACATATAGAACACAACGACATTATGGTTTAACAAGCAGCCAGCCTTGGTATTCACTGACCATCAACGGCTAGCAGCTAGCAAAAAAAGTATAATTTAATGATAATTAGATGTGATAGAAAATTAAGTTCTACAGGGAAGATTAAGTGTAGGCTAAAGGTGAGTTAATGGATGGCAGACAACAATGCAAGTGATGCATTAAATCCTACCACAATCTGCTTACTCTGAGGTTTATTTAATGTAAGTGTTGTGTGTAAATGAGTGAGATATGTATTTTATATTATGGCTGTTTTCAAGATTTTAAATTTTTTTATCTTTCACCACTATCGAAATGCGATTCACACATTCTCATACAGTACCAGTCGATATTACTTGTCAGATTTTGTCCAACCGCAAGCAAAACAGGCCAATAATATGCATGTTTGGAGCCAAAACCAGTTTATGTGTGTATGTGCAAATGTATATTCATTCATACATGGGTGCATGCATGCATGTCCATAGAAGTTATATGCCATTTGAAACATGTGTGTGTTTGTGCCTCTATAAGCTGTACTTCCTGTCCAAGACATGCTGAAAGGTTAAGGCTTCAAAACAGTTCAATATGTCAAATAAACACACAGCTCAGCGAGCAGCTGGAGAACAGAGTGAGAGGATAGAGAGAGAGAGAGAGAGCAAGAGAAGGACAGAGATGAAATGCTATAAAGGTACAGAAAGATAGAACAAACAGAGGATAAGAATACAGTAAAAGATCAATTGAAAATGAAAAATGACAAGTCTTACTAAAACAGATAAAAGACAACATAGACAGAGGCAGAGTGATATGTATATTTTGTAATTCGGAGGATGAGTAGTTTGATGTAATAATCCATTTATAATCTATAATCCAGTTTTTGAAATAATTAGATGTTTAAAAAAAAAATTACAGTGTAAAGGCCCAGTCACACCACAAAGCTAGAAGCTTGGTGACATAACTGTAAGTTAGCAAGCTACTTCACAATAAGTAGGTACAGTTTATGCAAGACACTTTTTTGTTTTTCTCATCCGTTGCACCACTAGTCAAGTAGCATTGATCACTTTTGGAGGTTGATCAATTTTGTCCCCACCGGGGATAAAAATAATTCAGCAGAGGCAGGGATACGTAGACCAGAAAGGTGGAAATCCCATGCACAAAAATATTATTGTAGTTAAACAGTTATTTAATTAAAGGTAACTAAACTTGCACAATTTAAAATATTATATACATATATATATATATAGCCAAACATTTTTCCCATGTTTATCTAACCTCTGAGTTAGTTACACAAATGCATCTGCCTGTGGGTCAGTGTGTGAGAGTGATCAGAGTCTGTGTGACTCACACTGGTGTCTGTCAAGTCTCACCGACACCACTAATACCATCTGTTTATCAGTGCTTTGCGCAAATGACAGCTTAACACCAAAGATGTCCCCCCAAATCAAAACAGAAAGATTAACACTTTCTCTGAAATCAGAAGGACAGAGTTTGTGACCAGGCAATCTTCAACACATACAGTATAAAAGCATACAAACATAATCATGTTGCATTTATATTGCGAATCAAACTGTTATACGAATTGACTGTTACAGAGTAGGTTTGTTAAGTGGATGTGTAAATTGAGGGAAAATACATTACATGTAATTTTGCTCTTTAGTGATTTCACAAACAGTTCAGTCATATATCAGATAATGGATTGAGAATGAGATGACTCATTGAGAAGTGACCTTGGGTTTAATAGAGAGAAACAATATGAAGAAGCAGGAAGGATGTTGATGTTGTGTTTATGTGTGAAGACCGAATGGAGAGTGAATGTATTTCTGTGCATACAATAGCGCTTTTAGTGTAGCCTCAGGCAGTTATTTTCCTTCCTCTGGGGGAGAGATGATGTTGATGTTGATGATGATTGTCATAAGGCCACAGTGTGGTCGGTACTGTAAATGTTGGGAAGCAAATCAACATCTTTCAATTAGAGAGGTCAGTTCAAGTCTCCTCTATCTGGTTGAATTGATGGCAAGAACTTTGTCACTGCATCTGTTCTCTCATGTAGTGTCTGTGTGTTTGTGTGTGTGTGTGTGTGTGTGTGAGAGAGAGAGAGAGTGGGTGGGTGAACACGCTGAACCTGTGTGTGAAAACATGCAGAGAATCATAGGTCATGCACAGGGACGGTGAATAAGCTTCCTGAGTGCAATTTGTGTGGGTCTGGGCAAGGACAGGGGAACACATTATAGTAATAGCGCCACTTCGTATAAAAACCTCATATCCCACTTTTGACGATTTAGCCTGCATGGCTGTAGGGTTGGCAATGTCTGCATTTTCGTCCGCTCTGAAAAATGTTAACAATTGCATGGATTGCCATGAAATTTGGTACAGCCAGGTATGTCTCCCTCAGGATGAATTGTAATAACTTTGGTGAGCCCTTCCAGCGTCATCCTAAGTGCAAAGAATATGAGCTATATACACATTAGTAGTTGTAGAATACAAATGAAGTGAGTATACTTACTGGGGGCATATTGCGAGTGCAAAACATGATTTGAGAGAATCAATGAATTAATTAGTGTATATATTAGTAATTAGCAATTTGAGGGCATTCATTATTCATTCATTTATCAAAATATTTACCCAAGATGAATGGATTTAAAATAATTAAGAGATATTTTAAGAACACAAAACAGTTACTTTCAATACTTTGAACTGTGTGTTTGTTTACATAGAGAGTAATGTGTCAAGGCAATCAATGGTATCAAAAGAGGGCACTGAATATTACAGGCAGATACTGACCAGACAGACAGAGGGAGAGCTGACAGGGAGGAGCGCAGACAGGCTGATGCTGAGTGACCATCTGCTGTATCTCTGTCCCTCACACACACAAAAAACACCTTTTTCTATCTGTCTGTCACTCCTCAGTGAAAACACAGGCTGCGCAGTGCTAAGAAGAAAAGCATACAGTAGATCCCACAAAAAAAGAAATAACAAAGATCCCACTTATGCTGACTCACACTCTCACCTACACATAACATGCTTTCAAACCCACAGTTCATAGGCACTGAACAGTTTCCTGGCCACTGAGCAAATTTTGGTGACATGTGAATTTGTGCATTGACCAATAGCAAGAACAGAAAGCCAAGTAGTCCAAAATGGAGGAAGCTATTTTAGCCTATAGAGACAAAGGGCAATGCACCATACCCTGAAAATCATGCCCACTGGAGGGGAAAACAATCGGCACCACAATATGCAACCCAGGACTTGCAAAATGCTTGTAGCTAGCTAAAAACATTAGATTTTAGAATGCCAAAGGATTACATAGCACCCCATGTATGTATCCTGTTTCATTACCTTGCTTTTCTTGGAGAAATGCTTCTGTAGTTAGCTAAGGCACTTGCAATCCTGCATAGATTTGATTCCGCTACAACACAAGTTGCACATTTTCAAAATGCTTTAGCTTAACTTATAGAAATATTGTCGTATGTAAAAACTGACATTTAGATATCTGACTAACCAATTACAAATGCTTGCTGCACACGTGCAAAGCCTACTGAGTGTCAGGATTCCACAGTTTTCCCATTCCTCCTGATGATCTTAATGCCTGTACCCTTTTTTGTTGTCTTAAAGGCTCAGTTTTTCTGTTCAGCAGCTTATATAAACTTAATTCTGGGTTCTTTACCCTGTTGGTATTGCATCCTATAAGGCATCCCTCAAGTAGTACAAAGTCAATGGACAGCGATGAATTGTTTCCCCCTCTGGGCGTAGGTGGAGCTTAATTGCACTCTATCCCTATCTGTGTTGCATCATAAACTTTTATTTAACCCTCCTCCATTGAAGTATAAACTGCTCCACAAAAGAGTAATGGTTTGCAGACACTTATGTGTGTGAACTTATTGTCCCATTAGCGAGCAACCTTCCTAACTGATACATAACTCCAATTAACTGATAACTCTTAACTGAATGAAAGTATGTACAATCCTGAGGACAAAATACCATGGGGGAGTAAACAGCACAGTACAGAGAAAATAACGCTTGAGGAGCTTTTGTGAATGACTAGTGCTAGCATGTTCCCTAGCATGTTAGCCGTGCAAGCAGTCCCTACATCATCAAGCCTCTAGCAGAGCCTATTTTGTAAAACATACAGATGGATTTCACTGACACTTTCTGCATTGGCTGGAAAGGAGTCAAAGTCACTGACCATGAGAGATCTAAGGAGAGACTAATAAAGAGCCATCATGTATGTATAGAGCTGGATACGGCGCTGCAAATCATCTTTGCTTGTTATTGCAACAAAAGCCCCAAAAGCATTTTCCCCATAGACCACCATTATATAAAAAAGAGACAATGTTGAGACACCTCGAACTGCAAACAAGGTTAGTTGTTACTACTACTATTAGGATTTTTTAATCCGTGGAGGTTTTATATTTGTAAAACAAGACGATCAATTTCATTTCGGATTGCCCCGTAAATTAGAGTGACCATATTTTGGTTTTCAAAAAAGAGGGTAGGGGGGCAGGAGGCAGACGGACTCCCACAGCGGGTGGAAGGTTGGGGCTGGGGGGATTCAAGTTAATGGTGACACCAAGGCACCTGGAGAAGTAACTAATTATAAATTAGTGTATTAGTACAATATTATAACATAAAAAAAACGTTAGTATAATACTTATGTTATATATATTTATAGGTAACACTTAATTTGGCTAATATCTGCCTACAGATTGTTTATAATAGGTCCATTTGTAACATCAACAGCTTTTGAATTGAGATTCAACATTTTAACTGATTCACAAATAAAACTGTTTTCTGTCTTGTTAAGGTTTGATTAGGGCCAATATTAGTGTATTCATTATAATTTCAAATAGTAGTATCCTATGTAGCTTACCACTAGTATAAAATTTATTCCAGTTACAGCAGTTTCATTATGAAATGTTGTTCTCATTCATTTTAAATGTCGACAAGTACAAACAAACTCATTTTCGAACTGGTATTTGTTCTAAATGCAGACACTCCAGTCCTGTGCGTTTTAGTTGATCACCCTCCAAAATTTAATAAGACTTTCATTCAGGATTTTATAGACTTTGTTGCAGAACTAACTCTTAACTATGATCACTTTTTAATAGCCGGGGATATGAATGTCCATGTGTGCTGTGAATCCAACCAGTTGGCTAAGGACTTTCTTAATCTGGCTGACTCTTTTAATCTTACTCAATGGGTGGTTGGGGCCTCACACGAGAAGGGACATACATTGGATATCGTGCTGTCATTTGGATTAAATGTAAACATACAGGAAATCTGCAACACTGGCATTTTGGATCACTTTGCAGTGCTGATCTCTGTTACAGTGCCTGGCTCTTTGGACAAACCGTGTGCCCTAGCGCGCCGGGTGCGCACACTGAACAGCCAGACTGCCTCACGCTTTTCAGATGCTTTTAATGACTCACTGCTTCACATGAGTCACCTTGACAATCTAAATGTTGATCAATGGATTAGTGTTTTTAACTCGACGTGCTCGGATCTGCTGGATATAATAGCTCCACTGAGAAGTAGAAAGCCTAAACCAGCATCTGACCCATGGCTGAATGAAACCACGCGCGCATTCAGACGTGGTGTAGACACGCTGAGAGGAAATGGAAAAAGGACCGTCTGCAAGTGTGCTACGAAATACTGAGAAACAGTCTGGTGGAATACCAGAAAGCTGTTAAAGCGGCAAAAACTCAGTTTTATCTAATCTTGTTTCCAGTAACAGCCATAAGCCACAGTTTCTTTTTAAAATGTTAAACTCTCTCTTAAACCCTTGTGATTGCGCTAACATTGAATCATCAACTGAATCATGTGACAAATTTCTTTTGTTCTTTTATGAGAAGATGTGTGCTGTCAGGTCCTCTCACTCCCTGTGTATCTGAGCCTTAATAGTTTTTAAATGTTTGACTGATACTGCGCCACCTTACCTTTCTGACATGCCGTACCCTTATGCTCCTGCCAGAGCACTAAGGTCAGCAGACCAGCTCCTTTTGAGTGTCCCTAAAAGCAGGCTCACCACCTGAGGGGACAGAGCCTTTTCAGTGGCAGGACCACAGCTGTGGAATAGCCTACCACTTCATGTTAGATCTGCACAATCTGTAGATCAATTTAAAAGCAGGCTAAAAACACACCTGTTCTCTTTAGCTTTCAACACAGAATAAGCAGGTTACATTGGCCGTTCCACTATTTTAATGTTCTATATTTCTATTGTATTTTATTATCTTGTTATTTTATTCTGATTAATTGATTTCATGTGTACAGCGCTTTGGTCAGCAGAAGTTGTTTTAAATGTGCTTTATAAATAAATTTGACTTTGACTTTGACATTAAATCCTTGTGTAAGAAAAATGGTCTACATTGTGGCTACTCTCTGATTTGTACTAATTTGTCAATAACCATAACCATTCATGAAGAACGAGTTCAACATGTGAAAGTTTACTGTGGCATCATGTCAGTCTTTTTTAACATCCCGCCCCATCCAGTTTGTGATTTGTCGCTTCACGAAAAGTGACACTGATGAGCAACTTTACGCACACGCTTAAGTGCCAGTACGAAAAGAAAAAGACCAGTTACAGCAAAGACTAAAATGTAAAAGTGCCAGTACTGTTGGCACTGCAAGCTGCTGCTCTGTCTCTTGGCTGTTGCTGTGGTGCTAAGGGTAATGATTGAGATACAATCTGATCAATGATGGCGTGCAAGAAGGCGGGACCTAAAAAGAAAAGTCAAAGCAATTCAAAAACTCACACAATGAATTCTGAATGTAGAAAGCAAATTTTTTAATTCTGAATTTTTGCGATTTAGAAATCCCGACAGGACACATTTTTTAAAGTCCCAAAAATGGGACATGTGTGGGAAAAGGAGGACGTATGGTGACCCTACCATAAACAGTTCAATTGCAAGTGGCAATGGTGAAAAGGGACAATCCACTCTGACCCAGACAGTTATAGAATAATTAACAACATTTTTAGTGGGTTCAAATGGCACATAAATGCAAGTAAACAGTGGAAAACAACGATGGATTTGTGTGTATGCATAATACCAGTGATCCGTGGGAATGCCTGTGTATGTGTGTGTGTGTTATGGTGCAGATGTGTGTTTGTGTTTAAGGCAATATGCCTGTGGGTCACTGTGACACAGCGATCATGGTCTGAATGATTAACGTTGGTTTCTGTCAACTCACATTAACGTCTTCAATTCGGCATTATCAGCTCTGCCACACTAAGTCACTGGTTCCCAATTAGTTGGAAACTGCACACCAGATTTGACTTGACCTCAACAGTGACTCATTTAATGAAAAGGGGAAAAGTTGAGCTCAATGAAGCAAATCAATTAGAAAGTAAGGTTTTCTGTGCTGGTGTGTTACTGCAAAGGAAAAAAGGGTTTAATAATATTCACTGATATCAAGGCCCAGAAAAGCTGCTGACTGGGACTTCACTCAGATGGCTGTTGTGTGTGTGAGCTCTTTACAGTATCTTAGCATGAAGTCATTTGGCACCACTTTCCCTAACTAACTTGATTTATAAGGTGAAAGTTTAGCTGTGTAGGTGTATGAGCCCTAATTGAATTCTGTGGAATTCTGATTCCACTGTTTTTTTCTCATAAAAGTACAGACTGAAGCACATGCTAAGCACGTGTTAGCGCTTTTCTTAGGGGGCAGCTAGGAAACAAAGTAAACAGCTGGCCTGGCTCTGCCTGAAGGTAACAAAATCTAACTACCACCACCTCCAAGGCTCAGTTATAAACATATTGTATCTTGTTTAATCTGTACTAAAACCAAATTAAAAGTCTCTGCTGCTCTGCCCGGCAACCTGATGAAGACTCCAAGAAGTCACTGCATTGTCCGAGAAATAGCGTCATAAAACCACGACTTGTTGTCTTTACACATGGTTAATTTTATGATTTCCCAAAATATTGAACTATTCCTTTGACACACAGTTATACCCACTTGTCAAAGTACAGAAGACGGAGAGGGTCAGTGTTGGGCAGTAACGCGTTACAGTAATATTATTACTAATCCAAGTAACGTTGCATTACTGCGTTACTGAACGCACCATCCTTGATGTGAATGTGTGAATGCGCGACTGCGCGGCAAGTCAGCAGAACCAGATCTTATGTTTGTCAAGTCAGCTGTTATCCAAAAAACTAAAGGAAGAATGGAGAACAAGGGAGAGAGGCTTTTTTTCCACACCATTATTCCCAGTCACAGTCTAAGATGCAAAGAACATTGTCATCCATTGTAAATTCTGTGCGAACAGCAAAGAGCTTTCAACTGTGAACACTTCTACATTTCAGTTATTGAAGCATCTGTTAAAGCAGCGCAGCAACATGAAACTCATGTAAAGAAAGTCCGGCAGCTACTGCCAGTGATGCTTGGCCTCGGGAGAGAGTGGTGTTAAGCAAAGTTTTGTGTTTTGTAAAAATCTAAATGCTTCAAACAAACATGCGAGGACCCTGTTGAAACTGTAAGGATTATTAGGGCCCGAGCACTAGTGTTGTAGTACTCAAGACTGATCTTGGTCTTGAGACCGGTCTTAAGACCACATATTGATGGTCTTGGTCTTGTCTTGGACTCAACCGCTTTTGTACTCAGTCTTGTCTCGGTCTCAGACGTTGAAGACTCGGGATTTTATTTCAAGACCAGTCAAGACCATAACTTTGGGAATATCAATAAACTGCTTTTGCATTGTCTGATTTATTTGTTAAAATACTAACTTTGATTGGATGTAAAAAGTATTTCTTCAAATGCAACCAATACCCTAATTAAAAATGTGTTGTTCCCGTCACCCCTCCCCGCGATGGTAGGCATGGAAAAGGAGCACTGAATAAAGATTCTTATGTTGATTTTGCCTCTTAGTGTTTGTATGTGGGCGTTTTTATGGGAATCTGGATCCTCCAGATCAATTTGAGAAGTACCTATTGTCCTGTTTCACATTTTACTGTGTGTCCTGTAACGTGGGGAACTGGTCTTGGTCTTGTCTCGGTCTTAGTCTCGACTTGGTCTCAGCCCCTAAAAGTCTTGGTCTTGTGTCAGTCTCGATAAACCCTGGTCTTGTTCTTGACTTGGTCTCGGTTTGGGCAGACTACAACACTACCGAGCATGAACCGTGCGAGGACCCTTTTGAAACTGTAAGGATTATTATTGCTCTTCTCCCAAACGAATCGCACTTTTGGTGGCCTAAATGTCCCCGAAAACTGACCAAACTTCGCACACACATCAGGCATGGCAAAAATTTACATATTTTAAGGGTCTCGCACATGGGCATGGCAAAATGGCTCCATAGTGGCACCTACAAAATTGGAAAAAATTTGCCAGGGTGTGTACTTTTACAAACTCCTCCTACAGAATTAATCCGATCAACTTCAGATTTCTGCTGTGCCTTCTAAAGACACTGACGATGAATAGTTGTGCTATCTGTGAGTTTGTCAATGGGTGGGTGAAAGTCTCAACTTTCATACGGTTATGTAGTACTCCTAACATATTTGCCACACCTGCTTCGAAACAGTCTCAGAACAGCCTTAAGACATTGATGATGCTATATTGTGAATCTTGTGAGTTTTCAGATAGCGGCGTGTCCTTGGTGTGGCGCCATGACACAGCAAGATAGATAGATAGATCGATAGATAGATAGCTTTATTGTCTGTCCCAAGAAAACAGTGACTCATTGGCTCATTTAAAAACATACATTTAAACACATACTTCTAACGCACAATTAAAACCTACAGCAGCTGTACAATGTCTAGTTTTTGTTGTTCAGAGTGGTTATTGCAGACGTATGAAAGATTTCTTGTAAACGTTTGTCCTGGCAAGTGGAACTTTATATCGTGTGCCTGATGGCAGTAACTGGAAAGAGTGATGGAGAGGGTGAGAGGGGTCCCCTGTGATCAGGGTGGCCTTCCTGATCACAGAACGGTTGTGCAGCTCAAATAAGGGGGTTTGTGGTGAGCCGATTATCTTGCTGCAGTGGTTTATTATGCGGGAGAGTTTGTTTTTATGTTTGACAGTGAGGAGGTTGTGCCAGGATGAGATGTTGAAGGTGAGAATGGATACAGTGAGTGACGAGTAAACCAGAGTTAAAATATCCTTGCTGACATGAAAAGTCCTTAATTTCCTCAGCAGGTGGAGGCGCTGTTGTGCTTTTTTGAACACGCAGTCAGCGTGTAGTGCGAAGGACAGGCAGGTGTCGATCTCTGTTCCCAGGTACTTGAAGGACTCAGCCTGCTCCACCAGCTGACCCTGGATACTGAGAGGCTGGAAGAGATGGGAGGATGTTTTAACTTTGTTCCCACAGCACAGTTCCAGTTTTTGTTATATTGAGCTCCAGGGAATGATCAGTAAATGTTTGGACCAGGTTGTTGATTGCCTGTTGATATTGGGACAGGGCATCAGTGCCAGTCAGGTGTGCCACCAGGGCCATGTCATCTGCGTACTTAAAAAGAGTTATTCCTTCACTGCTGCAGGAAATGCTGTTAGTATAAGCAGAGAAGAGAATGGGAGATAAGACACAGCCCTGGGGAGTCCAGTGTTTAAAACCAGCTTGCTGGAGTTAAAACCTTTTAAAAACACCTGTTGTGGTTGGTCTTGTAAAAAACTCTTTATCCATAAAATCAGTGTCGGGTGGACCTGGAGGTCAGAGAGGCAGTGCAGCAGATTGTTTGTGTTTACAGTATTAAAAGCAGAAATAAAATCCATGAATAAAATTCTGGTGTGTGGGTGTGCCAAGTCCAGTTGTTTAGTGACAGTGTCTAAAAGTGTGAGACATGCATCCTCTACACCACGTTTTGCCTTATAGGCAAACTGAAGCAGATCTAGTTTGTTGGACAGCATGTTCGACAGATGGTTGCATATAACCCTCTCCATACATTTACACAGCACTGATGTCAAGGCTACTGGTCGGTAGTGTTTCAGGTCTTTAGCAGGTGTCTTTTTGGGAAGTGGGATTATGATGGATTCCTTCCACTGGTTGGGAACACAGGCAGAGTCCAGGAGGTGCTGGAACAGCTTTGTGAGGACTCCACTGTTGGTGAGCACCACATGCTCACCAATAGTGATGGCTTGGAGGGAGGAGCTGGGGGTTGGGGAGGTCTAGGTGATTGGACTATAGTTGTAGTAGTTGTTGTAACTTTGCTGTACATGCTCATATCCTTACCAAATTTCACACATTTGATAAGGGTCACGTCCTGAACACATCTACAGGTCAAAATTTGCTCAAACTCATAGGGCCATCTGCTGGCATCAGGAAGTGTCCCTTCAACGATGCAGCCCCCGCATGCCGAATCACCAAGATGCACAAAACTTTTGTGGTACATGTATCATCCCAAGATGCACAAAAAAGCCTCCTGGAGCCATACCTGAAATCAGACAGGATGTCAGCCATTTTGATTTGAATGTGCATTTTCAGCCGATTAAAGGCCTTTTACTACTACTAGGGAATTAATCACATCGACAGAATTTGCTCAACCTCATAGCGCCGCCCACTGGTAACAGAAAGTAAGCCCTTCGACAATAAATAATTTGATTTATATGGCATTTTCACAGCGTAGTCCACAATTCACCTACTGCGGTCGCGTCACGTCCCAATGTGCGTCACAGCGCAAGGGCCCGTCCAACGCTGCTTGCAGCTTTAATTTTTTTTTTTTCCAGCCGGTGGCATCAAGAAATGAAGGTTATATTTTCGGATATAAATTTAAAGGGATCTGTTAGGGTTTGGTTTGCGGGTGGACCCAGGCGCGGACACAGAACATAACAGTTGGGGGATTTAAAAAAAAGTATTTTATGACAATAGGTTGGTACAATGGTTTTTAGAGTGAAGCACAGTCCAGGTGGCATCTTGCAGTAAACACTGGCTCCACAAGGAAGTGGAGCATACACACAGGGATCCTGGTGCACAGGAGAAAAATCTGCAGCAAAAAGGTAACTTGAAGAAAGTAGTTTGGATACGAGTCACAGTACCACAAGAGAGATGGCACAATCTAGCAATAAATCGTTGGAGCTTTTATCCAGTAACTGATTAGAGTCAGGTGTGTTGCTCTGCCAGGTGCCCATGATTAGAGGCTGTGCCCACAACACACATATACACAAGGGGCCTTTATCATTTCCCAAATTTGTGCCTCCTTGATCATTGCACCTCGAAGTACATTTTAGGAAATGAGATGTCCTTCAAGATGGCGCTCTGAGATCGATTTCCAGGTCACAGGCTCGAGGATCGAGGAGATGAGAAGGCACAATTTTGGGAAAGAGAAAGGCCCAAGGAGAGGAGAAAACAAGGAAAATACACAGAACTGCCTGGAGTCACAGCCAGAGCCGTGACAGGATCATGACAGGAAATTCAGATGGTTGGGAAAAGTCCAAATTTATAAGGAAAATACAGTTCTTTGGTTTTTAAATTTTTATTGTTCAAGTTATATTCTACCTTTTGTTATTGGTAAATCTAAAAAATACTTGATCTTAGCTAAAATGTTATTGAATGTTATTCTCTTGCAAATAAAAAAAAATAATTGATGGTTTATTTGCATTTGAAGTACACTGTGTTGTGCCATGTTTACATTCATAGTCATAAAATTATATTTTGGACTGAAAATAGAAAGAAAACATGTATGTAGAAATGTATTTCTGTAACACAGATTTAGCTGGAAGCTCAGGAGGTTATTTTATTTGTTTTCTCGGGTAAGAGAACCAACCTAAAATTCCTCTACCTATATACACTCACCTAAAGGATTATTAGGAACACCTGTTCAGTTTCTCATTAATGCAGTTATCTAATCAACCAATCACATGGCAGTTGCTTCAATGCATTTAGGGGTGTGGTCCTGGTCAAGACAATCTCCTGAACTCCAAACTGAATGTCAGAATGGGAAAGAAAGGTGATTTAAGCAATTTTGAGCGTGGCATGGTTGTTGGTGCCAGACGGGCCGGTCTGAGTATTTCACAATCTGCTCAGTTACTGGGATTTTCACGCACAACCATTTCTAGGGTTTACAAAGAATGGTGTGAAAAGGGAAAAACATCCAGTATGCGGCAGTCCTGTGGGCGAAAATGCCTTGTTGATGCTACACGTCAGAGGAGAATGGGCCGACTGATTCAAGCTGATAGAAGAGCAACTTTTACTGAAATAACCACTCGTTACAACCGAGGTACGCAGCAAAGCATTTGTGAAGCCACAACACGCACAACCTTGAGGCGGATGGGCTACAACAGCAGAAGACCCCACTGGGTACCACTCATCTCCACTACAAATAGGAAAAAGAGGCTACAATTTGCAAGAGCTCACCAAAATTGGACAGTTGAAGACTGGAAAAATGTTGCCTGGTCTGATGAGTCTCGATTTCTGTTGAGACATTCAGATGGTAGAGTCAGAATTTGGCGTAAACAGAGTGAGAACATGGATCCATCATGCCTTGTTACCACTGTGCAGGCTGCTGGTGGTGGTGTAATGGTGTGGGGGATGTTTTCTTGGCACACTTTAGGCCCCTTAGTGCCAATGGGCATCGTTTAAATGCCACGGCCTACCTGAGCATTGTTTCTGACCATGTCCATCCCTTTATGGCCACCATGTACCCATCCTCTGATGGCTACTTCCAGCAGGATAATGCACCATGTCACAAAGCTCGAATCATTTCAAATTGGTTTCTTGAACATGACAATGAGTTCACTGTACTAAAATGGCCCCCACAGTCACCAGATCTCAACCCAATAGAGCATCTTTGGGATGTGGTGGAACGGGAGCTTCGTGCCCTGGATGTGCATCCCACAAATCTCCATCAACTGCAAGATGCTATCCTTCAATATGGGCCAACATTTCTAAAGAATGCTTTCAGCACCTTGTTGAATCAATGCCACGTAGAATTAAGGCAGTTCTGAAGGCGAAAGGGGGTCAAACACAGTATTAATATGGTGTTCCTAATAATCCTTTAGGTGTGTGTGTGTGTGTGTGTGTGTATGTGTATGTGTATGTATGTGTGTATGTATGTATGTACGTATGTATGTGTGTATATATATATATGTATGTATATGTGTGTATGTGTGTATAGGGAGAGGGAGACCTTTATATCTGGTTATGTGGGAACAGGATCTTTCAAGTAAGAGAAATACATATCAATTTAATTTCCAAACTGACCTTTTTACCACTTTCTCACTGAGGACATACTCACTGCATCATTGCATATTTAAGCAAATACATAACTAGTAAAACACATTTTCTTTTCTCAATACGGGGCTATAGCTGACATAAGCAACGAAACGTTGCTCATATCATACACTTGCGATTTCTTCCTCCAATAGTCTGTCAGTATCAAATTGCACTGATGTGATATGATATTGGGAGCCAATGTCTCTCTCTAGATGGCTGCTTTTCCAATAAAAAAAGATGTGCAGAGTGGTTTTCTGTGGCTCAAAGCATATGGGCCTGCCAACAGAGGATGACAGTGCGAGAGCAAGAAATTATTTTATATGCCGGGAGAAAAAGAGAATAGCCAGACAGACAAAATGAAGAGAGTAGGAGAGTTGCCAAGATTAAGAAAGAGAGACATTAAGAGTGGAATAGGAGGAGAGAGAGAAGGGAAAGGAAAGCAAGACATATTGAAAATGACAGATGAATGGGAAGAGAAAAGAGAGACTGGTAATTATCAACAGAAGGACAAACTGGGCCTGTACTAAGAAAAAGATTTTAAATAGACTCTGAAAGATATAACGATATAAAAGAGAGGACAGATAATTAGACAAATATAGAAAGCGATAAAAAGAGAAAGGAAAATCTGTAAACTTGTGGAGAAACTAAATACTGTATGAGAAAGCACTGTAAAGAAGTCTAATAGGATGAAGGACAGGTAAAGGTAAAAAAAGAGGCAAAAAAGGGGCAAGGCAGCAGTGAGGCAGGAAAGAAAGAAAAGAGAGGCTGAGACTGAAAAATGACAAACTTGACATTTACCTTCCATATTCTTCAGTAAACAAGAACAGGAGGGATGAACAGGAGAGAGACGGAGAGGGAAAAGGATGAATGAATGTGACTGTTACTGCATAGCTGTATAAATATTCAACATATGCTGGACCCCAGAATCCATCCACTCCCACCAGAGGGACAGTCTTTACATCTGAGATTCTGATGCGGTCTCCTCTGAAATGTATTAGGCACTTGAAAATTATCTGGATCTGCCCCTAGAAGAAACACACCAGATTTCTCTTTGCATGGACCAATAATGAGCTGGAACTCTTACTGATTGTATCATGGGAGTTGAAAGCGACTGTGGTGGCGGAAAACAGACTGGAAGTCGTCGCAAAGTAAACGGCGACATTCTGAGTACAAGTGTAGGCTATAAGTGTTATTTGCACGCTACAAAATATTTTAATAAAACTACCTAAACTAAAACTCTGTTTGTAGCAATGTGTTTCTGCTTTGCAACGCTTACTAAACGTAGATAACGTCTGCGTTATCGTTTCTAAAGTCCTCTGTTTTTGCCTGTCTGCACTAAAACACCACCTGGAGCTTTAAAACGGAAAACGGGATTGGCAGCGTTTTCAGACTTTTCTGTTGTAGGTCATCATTTTCGCGATTTTAGTCTGGACAGGAGGTGCAAATGTAGAAAAAGGTCTCCATTTTAAAACCAAAACGCAAAAGTGTGGATGGGGCCTAAGGCCACACTATTTCCTGCTTTAAACAATGGCATAGGAGGTAAATTGTAAGGTGCAGAATTATTGAATATGGATGTAATTTTAGGGATACTGGGCTGGTTTTATTTGCTCCTTTCTGTCATTCCAATTTGACCAAACACTGTGGCTGGTACCAAAAATATGACCTTACCAATCATTTATAATCCACATAATATATTCAGGAACAGATTAAATATGGATGTACTTGACTTGCGTGTGGCTGCATGTCTGTATATGTCTTTACATCCTTCAGTGTTTTTGTATGTGTATGGGCATTTGTGTAACTCTGTAGGTGTGTCTCACTGGCTGGCTGTGTGTGTGTACATGTGTATCTGTGTGTGTGTGTGTGTTAATGTGTTGTTTACTCTCCTAGGAGAGGTGACTAGTCACTGATTCAGCAGAAATGCCCAGCGTGGGATGAACTCTCTCAGCGGTCATACAGAAACACACACACACACAGAAAGAGGCAGAAAAATCCCACAGTCCCACCCTCTCCTCAAACTATGCACATGCGCGCGCACGCACACACACACACACACACACACACACACGACCCGCCACACTTTCTCAGAATGTGAAAGCCAACAAAAACTACATCTCTACATATTTTTCTCCTAAAGCCTTTCACACTTCTCTGTATTTTTATCCTCACCTCACTCCCTTCGATCCTCAATTCTTTGCTCTCTCTCTGTCAGTAACATCTCTCCCTGCACTAAACCAAAAAACAGACTGGCCGGAGGCTGACATGAATCTCCTACTGTGAACAGTGTGAAGGCATATTTATCTTTCTCCCTGAATGTTTGTTTTCTGTGTTTTTCCACATATAGTGTAGAGTCCATTCATCTAAATGTGTAAGTGTGCTGCACTCAAAGACTGTTTGTCTTTACTGTGACTGGTTTAGCAAAACCAATTACACACATTTGTGAAGCTTTTATCTTGTAACACTGCATATTCAACACTAGTAGTGTGTGAAGATGCTACTAGACGCATCTGTATTTATTCAACAATTTTTAAGACTTTGCTTTTTAAAGATATATTGAAGAATACAACTTAGAAGCTTTGTCAACATAAACAAAGACTGTGAAAAAATATTAAATCTGCTGTGCATGTTAAAAATGGTCATATTCTGACTCTATTCAGATTGTTGCCAGGATGGGACTCAAGTGAAGAAACATCAAATAAAAATGTAATTTACTAAAAGATGTCCATTTCAACAAACATAGACCATGTCTTATTTGTTGAATGACTGAGACGAACACAGTTTTGGCAAGTAGGCTTACAGACAGTAAACAGCATTCAAATATATTTAGCATTAGCATGCTAACTAAAAATCAAAAGATGTTTTGAGCACATTACTGTGACACGAGTTTACATTAATTCACTGCACCCTTTGTGTGATGTTATAGAGAGAAATAGCTAGCAGGCAGGCTTTTGACCGGTGTTGTCAGTTAGCTAGCCTTCACTTCAATCCAAGGGAGCGGGGTGTGTTTCCAGAGCATGAAAGGCAACATCCTTATTTGGAAGGTTCTGGCTCCAAAAGGAAAAGATGGAGACCCCCATAAGCAGCAACTCTGGGCTTCAGCTAACTCTTTTGTATTGTTGTATGTGAATAGGAGCAATTAAATCGGTTAACAGTAAACAGTATTAAACAGTATTTATTCGTAATGTGATTTGTGGTTTGGTTAAATGTTGCCATTTCCTGCCTCAATCAAACAGAGCATCTTGTCTTCTTTCCTACCCTAAGTACTTGCCTGAGCATTACTGACTTGGGCATTACATCACATTACATAGCAGTTCAAGATGTTTTTGTGAGTGGTCTCAAACAAATCAAACAATTGTCCAAATGCACAAATGTGAGAAGTCTGAGTAATACCATAGACTCTCAGCCTCTCTCCTAAGTCACTGCACACCCACATCCAAGTCGGACCCCTCCACCTGGAAATTATTGCGGTTACTACCTGGTGAGTTCGGGGCTCATTTTGACTTTATGCACTCTGATGTGGTTCATTTTTTCCAGATTATTATTCCTTTCACCATTCTTTTTGTTAATATATCTTTTTAGTCTCTGCAGGCCTGCAGTTTTCTGTCCGTAAGCAACCTGACGAGTGTGAGCATCTGCTGCTGAAACACAAAGGCTTTAGGCCAGAAAATACACACTGTTCAGGCCCAAGGCTGCACCTGTTCTCCTCAGTACAGATTAAAAGGTAAAATGTCCCTTCACTTCTCAGCTGCAAGCTTTTTGTTGCCAATTTTGTTTCTCAGAATATATTTTTCTCCCCCATCTCTGTTTCCTTGTGCCTCCCCGTCTTCTTTCTCATCCCTCTTTGTTTTTGTTTCGCCCCCGCTTTTCTCTTTTGTCTCACCTCCACAGGTGGCCGAACAGCTGGGCAGAGAAGCAAGCTACTCTGATCCAGACAAGCACCTGGACAAGACAAACCACAGCAACAGCAAGAACAATAGAGAGACAAAGGGTGACTGTACAGTTGTGGAGTAAAAATGCTATTTTCAGAAAATGTTATTAAACAACAACAATAGCAATGCCAGTAACAGTATGCTGTTAGTGTTTATTGTAATCAGTCATCAGCAGCTGCTAAGAAGTTAAGATGCTCCATATCTTCGTCTTTGGGTAATTAGGTTCTCCTCTCTCTGCAGCCGAAGCCAGTGGCTGCTGCTCTTACTGGCATCAGATGATGGCACCTGATGGATGTATTTTTCTTTTGGACAAATAAAATCTCTTTAGGACACTCCTCCTTAACTCTCCTCTATCCAGGGACACACAGTGACAGCAGTGTGAACAGTATTCGTTTTTACATTTTTGCTGGTTTACAAAGGAACAGTTAGAAGGAAAAGAAGTAACATTATTGCCTGGAGTTGACTGATGTGTCACATTTGTTTATTGTGGTTTTACTGATGCTCAGGTACACAGATTCTCTACAGTAATCCACATAATATACAATATAATATGATGTTTCACTTACTGTTCCACGTACAGGTGTGAGTTAATACTGTGAAAGTGAAGAATACGTTTTGATTTTGATTGGATTTCTTTATTGTCTTTATAATTATTACTGGATGATGTGTGTGTGTGGTTTTTATGAAAAGGATAGAGTGCATTTAACTCACGACCCAATTCAAGCTGCTGCTTGGTTAAGTGTTGTGCTTTTATCACCTTCTCTGTTCAAAGACAATGAGAAAATTAATTTAGTTATCTGATATGATTAGATTTTTTGATAAACTCCTAGCTGCATTCCAGTGATGTGCATCAATGTCTGTCCCTGTCTGTATATCTATATGTAAGTCTTAATGTGTGTGTATATAGATCCTTAAGGTACAATGGGCATGTGTGTACGTGTGTGTGTGTGGGCAGAGGTTAATTTAGCTCAGCAGTGAAGAGCTCTTGATAAAGAGCAGCCTGATCCCTGTTTAATTACCTTCCGTCTACATTTCATTGGCATACACTGGGTCATGGGTGTGTGTTTGTGCGTGTGATGAATGTAGGATTTGGCTCAGGGCAGCGACATGCGAGACAGCGCACTCGATGTCTGTGTGAGTGAGTACTTTTCTGACATTTATATTACCACAGCATATATACGTACATGCTGGTTTCACATAGGAGACTTTACTGTGTGTGTGTGTGTGATTTTGGGGGGTGGCCTGTGACTGTACTTTAAGTCTTTACATAGTAAAGTACAAGTAGCATTAGCTAACATTTTCAAACATCTTCAAAGTTTTTAAATACCTTGTTTGATATTTTATATATGAGGCAGGGCACATTGCACCTAAATGCCAAAAATGATTTGCCTGACTTTTTTGTTGTGTGTTATTTAAAGTAATTCAAGCTCTCAGAACATGTGCAAAATAAACCTGTGTAGACACCAGAGGTCGGAGTAAGTCACACATGTCCAAGTCAGAGGCAAGCCTCAAGTCTTAACCTTGAAGTCTCAAGCAAGTCCAAGTCACTGTGATGAAAGTCAAGCAAGTCACAAGTCAAGTCCCATGAAATTCTAAGGAATTCAGTTTGTTTAAACAGTTTAAGAGAGGTGGAAATTCTACTGTATTGGAAGAACGGTTTTGGAAGATGCAGTGAGTGTTTCTGTTCTAACTATATTGAACTGTACACAAAGGTGTAAACGCCTATTCAAAGCATAACCAAAGTTAATTGGAGGCAGTTCTTGAACCATTTGGAGTATATGCATGGTTTTGGGCTTCTCTGAAAGATAACACTCTGAAGTGTCTAACCCAAAAGTCAGAATCACTGTCAGTGCTACTGGAATTGATTAATATAAGTTTAAAAGCACTAAAAGTAATATATTTTTCGTTTCCATGCAGACAACTTGTTGACATAATAGAAACAAATGTGCTCTCAATGTGTTAACAAAGATCTTGTGCGATGAACAATGGCAACAACCAATAAGATGTGCTGTGATTGACATGTGATGTGACACGTGAAGTGTTTTTTTTTTAATCAATAAAGTTTTCCTCCTGAGTGAGAGTTCCAGCACGAGCGCTGATGCCCCACCGTGTTTTATTCCTCCGTCATTATTTATAGCTTAGTAATGGGTGTGCACGCCAGAACTGTTGAATAATCTAGCTCTGCTAACAGGTTATGGGCCCAGAATCACCCTATGCCACCGAGGGAAAAGTCGCGACGTACAGCGTGTCCAGTGAGAGGTAGCATGCTAAGCTAGCACCATGAGTAGACGGGTTGCCGAGTCGAGTAGCCGTTGGTCTCGGCTAGTGTTTGATGGAGATGAAAAGAATTATGAACTGTGGGAGACGAAATTTTTAGGCCATCTTCGACTGCAAGGGCTAAAAGAGACTATTTAATATGAGCCCGCCGAAGATGAGGAAGGAGAACCGGCAGAAGACGAGGAGAAAAATGCCGAGGCATATGCGGAGCTGATCCAATTTTTGGACGATAAAAGCTTGTCGCTGATAATGAGAAACGCAGCAGACAACGGGCGGAAAGCTCTAAAGATACTAAGAGACTATTTTGCGGGCAAAGGTAAGCCACGTGTAATAAGCCTGTATACAGAACTGACTTCACTCCAAAAGTCGAACAGCGAGAGTGTGAGAGTATGTTATAGGGAGCAGAGACCGCCATTACGGCATTGAGAAACGCTGGCGAGATATTAAGTGATGGACTGTTAGTAGCGATGATTTTGAAGGGCCTGCCAGAGTCATCAAACCGTTTGCTATACATGTCACACAAAGTGAGAAGGCGATGGCTTTTGCCGAATATAAAACTAAGCTACGGAGCTATGAGGACACAGAGAAGATGCGCGCCATAGCATCAGCTGACAACGTCATGAAGGCGCGGGCGCAGTTCGAGTGAAAAATCCGCTTTGGCAAGTTCAAGTGACCGGGGAGCCGGGAGTGTGGACATTACGTGCTTCAGATGTGGCCAGAAAGGACACAAAGCCAGAGAATGTCAACGCAAGCAGTGGTGCAAGAGCAACACACATCGGGACGCAACCTGCAGAAGGAAACAGAGGCGAGACGACGCGCGGAAGGTTTCTGAAGAGGTGAGCGGCAAGGATTATGCATTCCGGATGAGGGGACGTGGATATCCAGCTGGGGCGCGGTGTCAAGGCAACAGGTCTGATGGTGGATACAGGAGCAACTTCACACATCATCACAGATATAGAGAAATATAATAAGTTCGACGAGAGTTTCCAGGCCGAGACACACTGCGTGGAGTTGGCTGACGGCACAAGGTGCACAGGAATCGCTGAACGCAGAGGAGATGCGGAGGTTTGCTTGATCGACAGCAGAGGCCGACGTCACAACACAACGCTGAAACAGGCGTTGTACATCCCCTCCTACCCGCAGGACATCTTTTCTGTAGAAGCAGCCACTTCCAGCGGAGCCACCGTAATCTTCAAGCAAGGGGAAGATCTTCTACAACATAAAGACGGTACAAAATTCAGTACAACAGACTTTACTACTTACACACAGCGGGTGATGAATGTGATGACCAAAGTAAGGGGTGTTATGATATGCAGACATGGCATGAGATCTTGGGACACTTTATGATGATATTCAAAAGTTACAAGGTGTTGTTGATGGCATGATGATTAAGGGTAAAACAGATAAACCTGTCCTTCACTGTGAAGTATGCACTCAAGGAAAGTTTATCCAAACCAGGAACAGAGAGCCTGATGTAAGAGCCAAAGCAGCTCTAGAGTTGGTGCACACAGATATAGCGGGACCTATAGACCCAGAGTCCAGAAATGGGTATAGGTTTGCGTTAGCATTCACTGATGATTATTCCAGTGCAGTGTTTGTCTACTTTCTGAAACATAAGAGTGACACAGTGCAAGCAACAGAGAAGTTTCTTGCTGACACAGCCCCATACGGGAAGGTAAAATGCATCAGATCTGACAATGGTACAGAGTTCATGGGGAAAAGTTACCAGGCATTACTCAACAAAAATGGGATAAGACATGAGACCTCAGCACCGTATTCACCACACCAAAATGGCACTGCTGAGCGAAATTGGCGCACCCTATTTGATATGGCGAGGTGTATGCTGATAGAGAGTGAGTTACCAAAGGAGTTATGGACCCATGCAGTACAAACAGCAGCTGTAGTGAGGAACAGATGCTTTAACAAGCGCACAAAACAGACACCTTACTTTGTGCTGACAGGAAAACAGCCTAACCTTTCCAGGATGCAAAAGTTTGGGTCAGTGTGTTTTGCCTATAAACACGACAAGAGAAAACTGGACTCAAGGTGTGAGAAGGGAATTTTTGTCGGGTATGACAAAAATAGCCCAGCCTACATGGTCTACTATCCTGACAGTGGAAAAGTTCAGAAATACAGACTGGTGAAGTTTGTGACCAAAACAGTTTTGGATTGGCAGACACAAACTGTTTTGACTCCTGACGATGACGATTTTGAGGTCCAGAATAGGGCAAACAAGATCAGGCAAAATGCTAATGTGAGTCCGAGAAGTACTCAGGTTCCAGTGACTATGCCTGAGGAAAACAGCCAAACGCAGCCAGATGAGGCCAGAGATGGACCTAAAAGATACCCTCCTAGAGTGAGGAAGAAACCAAGTTATCTGTCCGAATATGTATCGGGTGAGGAGAGTGACGATCAGGTACTGACTAACATAGACTATTGTTACAGGTTAATGAGTAATATACCCCTAACATACAAGGAAGCCGTAACCTCATCTAACTCAAGTGAATGGGTCAATGCGATGAATGAAGAGATGCAGTCACTAAAAGAAAATGACACGTTTACTCTAACCAGCTTACCTAAGGGACAGGAAGCAGTGGGGGGTAGATGGGTGTATGCAGTTAAAAACAATGTTGATGGATCTGACAAATACAAGGCGCGATATGTGGCCAAAGGATATAGTCAAAAGATGGGTGTAGACTATGAGGAGACTTTTTCTCCTACTGCTAACATGACGAGTATCGGAGTGTTAATGCAGAAAGCAGCACAGGAAAACCTGATTTTACATCAGATGGATGTCAAGACTGCCTACCTCCATGCACCAATAGACTGTGAGATTTACATGCAGCAACCAGAGGGTTATGAGGTGAAATCTAACACAAATGAGAAGTTGGTGTTTAGGCTGGAAAAGTCACTATATGGACTAAAACAGTCGGGCAGAAATTGGAACAAGATGTTGCACGAATATCTAAGTGAAAATGACTTTGTGCAAAACCCTTCTGATCATTGTGTTTACACAAGGGAAACAGAAAATGAGAAAGTGATCATGATCATATGGGTTGATGATTTGATCATTGCTGCCAGTGATAAAAATGCACTGAAGGTTGTGAAGGAGATGCTCACAACAAAGTTCAAGATGAAAGACTTAGGTCAACTGCAACATTTTCTTGGTATCGATTTTGATCAAAGTGATAACTGTGTTACAATGTCACAGAAGAGATATGTGGAAAAAATACTTGAACGATTTGAGATGCAAGACTGTAAACCACGAGTGACACCATGTGAACAAAAACTTAACTATACTGATATGGCAGAGAAGATGACTGATGTCAAGAAATACAGAGAGGCAGTTGGCAGCCTACTTTATCTGACTACATGTACAAGACCAGATCTGAGTTTTGTAGTAAGTAAGCTGTCACAGTACTTTACTGAGCCAACAGAAGAGCAATGGACTACTGTGAAACATGTACTGAGATATCTGAAAGGCACAACTGGAAATGAGTTGATTTACATGAAATGTGATAATGAGAAACTGAGATTACATGCGTACAGTGATGCAGATTGGACTGCTGATGTAACTGACAGACGAAGTACAACGGGTTATTGTGTAAGCCTAAATGAGAATGGTCCTTTGATCTCATGGAAAACCAAAAAGCAGCTCACTGTTGCATTATCCACCTGTGAGGCAGAGTATATGGCGTTAGCCGTGGCCACACAAGAGTGTATGTACCTAGTACAGCTATTAGAGGGCATTGACGGACATGACTACGCACCACCTAAGGTTTATGAGGACAACCAAGGTGCAATAGCGTTAGCAAAAAATCTGTAAACAGACAAAGGTGTAAACATGTTGACATAAAGTACCACTTTGTGAGGTCAACTGTGAATGATGGGAAAATAAGTTTGGACTATTGCCCAACAGACCAGATGGTAGCAGATGTGCTGACAAAGCCTGCAACAAGATTTAAGTTGAGTAAGTTTACAAAGTTTATGTTTGGAGATTAACCATGTATGGATTTACATGATGCTAGGTAGAGAACCTAATGATGTTTATTTTTGGTTGTTTAAGAGAAGAACAATGTGAGAGCAAGTGGGGGTGTTGACATAATAGAAACAAATGTGCTCTCAATGTGTTAACAAAGATCTTGTGCGATGAACAATGGCAACAACCAATAAGATGTGCTGTGACTTGACATGTGATGTGACACGTGAAGTGTTTTTTTTTTAATCAATAAAGTTTTCCTCCTGAGTGAGAGTTCCAGCACGAGCGCTGATGCCCCACCGTGTTTTATTCCTCCGTCATTATTTATAGCTTAGTAATGGGTGTGCACGCCAGAACTGTTGAATAATCTAGCTCTGCTAACACAACTACACTGTATGGGGCCACAGCATAAAGCCTCAGTCCCATTTTAAATTTTATTCCAATACCATGAAAATGAATATTTCACACAGGTTTTTCTAAGGACATGTCTTATCGTATTTTTTTCAAAAACAACACTGCCCCTTGGTGGCAAGGGCCTGCTGCTACATCATGCCGTAGATTGACGATGTGTTTGATGTGTGTTTTTTTTGCTGGTAGATCATGAACTTCCTACTTAAAGCTGGATATTGTTATTATCAGAATTTTATTGGCTACACGACGTGCCAGTCATCGGCACAATTGGTTGTAATTGGCTTGGCTTAACTACAAAATAATAGGGGGCAGGCCCCCCTTACAGCGCAAGCTCTCATTGGTTGTTGTAGGCCGTGGATGTGACATGTGAGCTCCTATTGGGTCGAATTAGCTGTCAGTCGAAAGGTCAGAGTTCAGTGGCTAATTTGAATACAAGATATCACATTTGTTTACATCGAAATCGGAGTTATTACGGTTAATATGAGCCACGTTTGCCAGCAAATATGAGACGATGCAACAGCAGTCCCAGGGGATTTATTGATGGAATAATGTGTTTTGGACTACTGTTTTTACTGGACTGGATCATCTGGACCTTTGCCAAAGTAACAAGACCATTTTTGTTGCAATATAATTGATCGGTGGATTAAGTTAAAATGAGGCTTCAAAGGTGAGTCGTGTCAATTTTGATTGTACTGCTTGGTCTGACAGATGTGCTGATTATACCTGCTGTGGTGATTGTATCTTGAAATGGTTTGCATTGGTTGAATCACGAGGATTTTAGCTTTTAAACCGTGTATCAGATGCAGTTGTGGGCACATAACGAGACCTGTCATGAGCACCCTTTACCACCAGGAATGTTAAGAGGTTTTCACATAAAGTTACAAACAGCAGCCAAACAGCTGGGTGTAGCTTAAACTTAATGTTAGCTTTCAATGCGTTCGACCAACCTATGAGTTAAGTTAGCTAAAAAGCCGCAGCCATGTAACGTACCTTTTCTTTATGGGTTCTGTAGAGACGGATGAAGTTGGATGTTGTTGTGGTTGTGTCACTGATTTTTGAGCTGCACACCTTGCGCACCACTGTCCTTTTCTTCCTACTGTCATCGACAACATAATCCTTGAATGTCTGTGTTGTACTACACGTAACGGACTTTTTCTACGCCGCTGTTACGCAGATCCAGACCGCTAACGTTATGTGAAGCACGCATGGTTGCAGGATTATGTGCAAATGTTGGAATGAGTAAATGCAAGTATTTATTAACAAAAAAAATTTATTGTATAAAAAAATCTAATAATTTGTCTGAAGTCTAAGTCAAAGTCAAGTCGCGTCTTTTGTCTGTTTTAGTCAAGCGAGTCTCAAGTCTTCAAATTTGCGACTCGAGTCAAGACATGTGACTCGAGTCCCCCACTAGAGACCTGCGTGAGACTGTTTTCTTGATCCCTCTCCCGCCCGCTCCCTTTGATTTTGTGACCATTACTGCCTGCTCCCGCAACATGTGTATCCACTCCCACCTGCAAACATTGTGACATGCAGGGTAAAAGAGGACACAAATGTTTGGGCTATGCTAAATGCCCGTGTGATGGAAACCAGGGTAGAGTACCTGCACGGGACTGTTTTCTTGATCACGTTCCCGCTGATTTTGTAACCATTACCGTCTGCTCCTGCAACATGTGTATCACGCACCGGCGAGTGACACCAATGCCCATGGGGTTTAGCCTCCTCGTCAGCATGTCCGCCTCCCGGACCCAAAGTTGCTGGTTCAAGTTAGCTCTGTGCAGTACGTTCTCAGGAGCATCTGCATACACTCGCTTTTATCTTCGTTTGTTGACTCCATCTTATCAGCGCTACTGCGGGACTGGCAGTATATTTTTTTAACCGCCCACTCACGCCTGCAGCAGAGTTAAAACTGCCCGCTCCCGCGCGATTTGTGTTGGGTCCCGCGGGATCCCAATCCCAATGCAGCTCTCTACTACAGAGCTCAATTTGCAGTTTCATTCCAGACAGACTATAAATCCCCTGTAGCCAATTTCACACACTTGTTTTTTTGTGCTCATATTTTGATCTAATTTAATCCACTTTTGCTCAGTGTATGATATTCGTTTGCTAGAACAGAGCAAACCCACACTTTAGCATACACAATATCATTAATATCTCAATATAAAAAGATGCAGGAAAAAGTCACATCAACATGCCCATGAGAAAACTATGAATGTGATGGTTATTATTTTTATCAGTTCAGGTTCTTCATCTAGTGGGGATAGTGCCATCTATGTAATTATGACAGAACAAGTTATAATACTGACTGTTAGCAGCCTATAAGGACTTTGCTGTTACTTAACTTTCTAACTAATGCTTTTGAATGTAATTTGAATTTTACATTCTTGCTCATATGACATGCCTTACACAAAATGATGCGACAATGCATTGACACTTTGCACCAGTTAGCCTCACAGTGATGGACTGATTTTGATTATTATTTGCAGTCAAGAGCAGCAGGACCAACACACTCATCTGAAAGTATGTCCTTGGACACTGCAATGTAACAGGAAGAGGTGCTTCCAGAGTGGCTGGTATAAACAGTATTCATGGCTTGAATATTCTCACAGCCAAGACTCTGTCGACTATTAGATTACCTCATATCACTTAACAGTAAATACATATTTGCAGGTAAAGTATGTTTGGTTTATGTTATAATTGTTTACAGTTGTCATAATTTTATTTATAAAATGAAGTAATTTAACCCTTTATTTATGTTTGGCCTGTGGTACTGGGTTGAACGGTAAGCCTCAACTGGTTGTTTTTCTATTATATTGTAATTGTAAGAGTTAAAGAATTGATTTTTTTAATACGTCATGTTATATGCTGATTCATTCTCTCCAATGACAATGCCTCTTAAAAATGTATAACTGACTTGTCCTAAAAAATTACTGATTTGAAAACGGATGTTATGTTAAATTTACTAGAGGTTCCTAGAAACTCTAATAGACTGAAATAGAACAGGAATAGAAAACTGTCAAATATCAAAACAACAGTCAGCGAATGGGAAGTCATCATGGTGGATGACATAAAGAGGACAAACCTGCGTTTAACTCTGTGTGGGATTTTGTTTTCAAGCACTGGAATATCTCATAGTTTTTGGTACATTTAACCTTAAAATGCACACACATAATGCACGCATGCACACATATATAGACTCTTACTTACATATCCACACACACGTCGCTCCTCATGACTGAGTGTGTCGCTGACGGCAGGACCAAAATAACGTTAATTTAATTAGGCCTAATAAAACGGCTGAGTGCAGCAATCAGCGACACATCACTGGGACGAGAAACGCTACCAGAATTAAATGACTGCACGGGGATGTGTATTAAAAAAGCTAATAACATAATTACACACACAACAGCTCGTCTTGTCATTGCTAAACAATGCTGGCACAATGCTAATGGCTGTCCCATGCAGCTTGAATTTTCTCTCTCTCTTTTTCTGTTGTTTTTCTGTCACTCAGTTTCTTTCTGCTCATTTACTTCATCTCTTTCTCTCCCTCCCTCTCTCTCTCTCTCTCTCTCTCTCTACCTCTTCCTGCAATGATACATCCAGCTAACAGATACAGTATCTACTGTTCACTGACATGACGACAGTTCTGTGAAGGATGCATTATTTTTCTAATCAAAGTGTTGCAGAAACAAGACAGCTGTAATTTGAAGTCTGATCGCTGTTGTTACAAATTAGGAATTGCTCTACTCTCACTTTCTTATAATAAAAAAATAATAAAAAGAAAATTAATGTTGAATTAAAATGAAATGAGTAGATTTTATAGCCTGATGATAGTATTTAATACTGTGAGGTAATAATCATTACTCCTCATTAGCCTTACAGATTATTATACATTTTTCCCTGATCCAATTTATGTAACATTTAAGATCCCCCCAGACATGTTAATAAAAATACTCCACTTTGAATAATAATTTGTGTGTGATGTTTTTCCCCACAAAAAAGTTATAATTCCAAATTCTTAAAATGACTCTTCCTTCTGCCTTGCTGAAAAATCCAGTATCTATGAATATGCAAAAATTGTTTGTTCTGAAAGTTTAACAGCTTGACACAAGATGTCTCCTATTAGAAGTGTGTGCACTGGAGGCGTCAAGTTTCCACATCACACTACCTTCACACTCAGTTGCATACTGGACTGCGATTGGATTCCAGAGTAGTTGTGATGTCACTGCACACATGTCTTAAACTCAGTTTTAAGTTAAGCAGAGAGAAACTTTCCCCTTTTAACAGATGAATGTAAAAACAGCCTAATAGTATCAAACTCTGCACAAACTGTGTGCAAAGTGAATGTCAAAAATCCAAGTGAAGTAACAATAAGCAAAGCACATTCCTGACAAGACGAGGGGCTTTAAAATGATGTGACATGTTTGCAGCAGAGGTTAGGTTACTTCGAGTGTGAAGAGAACTGAAGGAGGCAGATTCAATAAGTGAGTGACACTTAAATAAGGAAAAGAAAATATTAAAATGGTGAAATAAGAAACAAGCTACTACAAATAGCCTAGTAAAAACATGCCTGCTAACACAGACACCACACAAAATGTTTATTAACGCAGTAGAACATAGTTCCAGTTTGGTGTCTAGGTTCCGACCTCTTCACTCCCTGTAGATATGTTCACATGGAATTGGGATGAGCAAATATATTAAACTCCCAGTCGGAGCCTGCATGTGGATGTTGGGGTGGTGGCGAGCCAGAAAGAACAGGCAGCAATACTGATGCAGGCAGCAGATGAATGAGAGAGCAGAGGGAGAGGTGGGAAACTTTGCAGCTTACTGTAAATAGGCCGCCAAATTGGTAGGTGTGTTTGGTAGATGATTGTGTAGTGTGAGGCATCTAATGTATGCACAAGTTGACTGCCTGAACTAGCTTGCAAGCATCCATTTTTGTTTATTGATTTTGTTTCTAAACAGTGAAACGCATATGTTACAGTTTCTTTATTGACTATTTGAAACACTGCTTGCTGGATTAAGAGACTTAAACCTTTTCACTGGTTGTTTAATGCTGAAGTCATGTTATATCTTTTAATGAAAGTGTATTGATTTCACATATATAATTCTGACGGAAATATATTCAGGGTCTTGACATTGCCAGAGCCCTTCTCATGTGTCTGTTAGGCATTCACATGTGAATGGAGATGTTCTCTAACATGTACTGAAAAGCCTGCATGTATTAAAATGAAAGGTTATTCTCATATCATTCTTCCTGTCAATCGCTCTCTCCATCACTTTCTCACTCTTTTTTTTTCTCCACCTCCTGCCTCCCTTTCTCTGTCCTTGAGCTGAAAATTGAGAGGTAGGCAGCAGTGAAGAGAGACAGATATTGGTTTGACACTCTATAACATCTTTTTGTTAGCACCCAATTCATTCACGTGTGTGTGTGTGTGTGTGTGTGTGTGTGTGTGTGTTGATAAATGGTTGTGTGCTTGTGCGTGAATAGACATGTATCAGTGCATCTGTGTGTGTGTGTGTGTGTGTGTGTGTGTGTGTGTGTTGATGAAAAACTCAGTGAGCTGACTCAAGGCTGAATGCTTACAAAAGCGGTGAACTATCTGGCAGATTTAAATGAACATAAATGAACATGTGAACAACAGAGAGGGGGAAAAATGTGGTGGGCTAATGGTTGCTAGGCAATTTCAGTCATTTTGCTTGGTGGTTCCTGATTTTACTACCAGGAACCACAGCCATTTGCACTGCCTATAGATTATTCTACAGACTTGTCTAATTTGTGTACACAGACTATATGATACGTTTT
Organism: Micropterus salmoides; assembly: GCF_014851395.1. Lineage (NCBI taxonomy): Eukaryota > Metazoa > Chordata > Actinopteri > Centrarchiformes > Centrarchidae > Micropterus > Micropterus salmoides. The sequence goes on from NW_024044570.1 coordinate 29,611,729, forward strand.
ATATTTGTACGAGTACATATAGCTCTTTGTAATTCATACAAGACAACTTTTCCTCTGCAGATTGTCCACAAAAATCCCCCTTTAGTTAAAATGCCAAAATTACAAATTGTGCCACATTCTTTTCAGAATAACTTCTCCATACAATGTTGAACCTTAGCATAATGATCTGTATGAGTATTTCAGCCCGAATGTGACAGTCTGTTACTGACGCCAAACTGTCAGCAGGTGATTGCCTGCTCAGTTTCAGTGGTTTCCTTGCACAACATGGAACTGTACAGAACACGTGCACTATGTTAAAAGCCTGGTTTAGTCATAGGCAGAACACCATGTTCCTGGACCTCTAGACTGGTGGTTACCAACTTTTTATGTCTGATGTATCCCCACAGTTGTATCAGATGAGCCCAAGTACCACTTCATCAACACCACCTGTTGATAAATAAATTGACTCAAGTGATGTCAAAGTTGGCGGGGCGGAAGACTATTGTACAATGTTTGTAATAAAACAGACAGTACTTCTGGTTCTGCTGAATTGATTTTGGAGTTCACTGTTAACAACTGACCCAGGTTGGTGTGAGGATCATCTGGTGCAGTACAACTTGTGCATGCCAAAGATTTCGCCGAAGGGAATTTAGACAGGCAAACCAAGTCTGAGAAAACTACAAAAAATGTGACTACCGTAATCTGTATGACACTGGTAAATCCAATGAAGTACTGGAGGGATCTGTCTGTGGTCATCACTAGACAGTGATTCTGTCTTTTATAGGATTTTGGGTTTGATTCTCTCATGGTACAGTTGGGTTTTGCTTTAACAGAAAGGAGTTCCCTGAAACAAGTCACTGTCACACTAAAATTAAATGGACACACTATAGGTAATGATTTTAACACAAATACTTTTGATAATCAGGCTAAACTGTTGGCTTGTTCACAACCTGATCATTGACATACCCATCGCTTCAACTAAGTCCTGTTGGAGTTAGTTGGACTTTATCGGCGTGTTCCCAAATCTCAGCAATTACTTTGACCTATTACTTGTTTCACAATTTATCACACTCTCTCTTTCCATCTGTTTCTGAACCCCTCTCACCTCTCTCCACCTCTGTGACATCATGTAACACTGTTTCTCCATCTTCACATTGTTTTACTCCAGGAGACAGATGAGACATTAGTGTTCTCCCAGGACAGACAGAGACACACACACACACACACTGTAGATACCAAACCTGCTCAAACTGCCGATACACACACAGCTAGAAGAGCTGCACTCTCGCTTTGTAAGCCCACACCCTCCATCTGCTTTAACCCACCGCCATTGGACACAGCCATAAGGTTGTTGCTACACACACACACATAACTCCAGAACATCTCAATTTCAGCCATTCCCAGTGATTTATAGCAGCCACACCACGCTCTCCTAAGTTCCCTCTATCTCTCTCATTCTCTTTCTACACTTTCTTTCTGTTGTACCAGTTTCCCATCAGTTTAACTCCCGCTCACCAATCTTTCTTTTTAAATCACATCCCCAAATCCCACTTTCTCTCTTACATCTCGCTCTCACTCCCTCCCTCTCTCCCTGCTCTCTGTCCATCTCCTTCCTGTCTCCCCCTTCTCTCTTTTCTCCCAGTAGGTTATTAATGGTTTTAATTTACAGAGAGGAAGGACCTTGGTGCCCACAGAGGCATCCCCTCTGCCCCCAGTGTGTATTTGTGTGTGTGAGGGAGGAAAAAAGAGAAGACCCCCTGCTCATCCCTGTGTAACCAAGCAGCAATAACACTTTGTCTTCTTTAACTGTGCTGCCCCTTCAAGGTGTCCCACATCCTTCTCTCTCCATCTTCACAGCCAGCTCTTTCTTAACAGTCTCTTTCACTTTCTTTACTTTCCCTGTGTTTTTTAGTCATGTGTCTTTCTCATTTTCCTCCGTCTCAGAGACACTTGGCGTCTCTATTTTACCTACATGCAACAGCAGTTTGCGACCACCTGCCCCGGGTGTCAGTGCTTCCCCTATGGTAGACATCGTTGCTTGTTATCATTTGTGGTGCCGTCTTTGTTGTTGGGCAACCCCTTGATGTGCCAAAGATCAATTGTCAAATAGAGTTCAGAACTGTTATCCATTTTTCCACCCTGTTTTCTGAAGCTTTTCCTATGGTTCTTATGACTTTTCAGGAAAACACATACTAGATGTTTAGAACAGCAAATCAGAACAGGATATATTAGGTTCAGTCTCTGCAGTGTTATATCAACTGATGACAAAGAACACAGAAGAAATACAGCCCTTCAAAATGATTTAAATGTTATTGCTGTAAATATGAGTGCTTAATTGAGTCGGTTCCACTACAATACACTGTGACCCAGCAAATACTATACTCTGCTGTAAGAAACAAACCACTATCTGGCTTGTTTACAAGATAGCCCATGTAGGTTTACAGATGCATGTAAGGAAGTGGGAAGCTGGACAAATGATGGTGAGAAGTTCTAAACCCAAACAGCAGCAAGCCATAAGAGCAGGCAGCACATAGAGCCAGTTTAAATGTTCTAAATGAGTACAACTTCTTTACAAGAAAGAGCTTGATGAGGACTTGTACCTAAAATGGTGAAATAAACAAAAGAAAAAATTAAATAGAACAGAAAGAAATTAAACTAGTCTAAAGAAGCAATGCAACACTGAAAATGAAGATTTTTTAATATAATTATTCATTAAGATGGTCGTAGTTGCACACATTTGAAGATGCTCCACTGTATATCTTGATCACTCTTTTTTTTTTGCACTCCAGTAGACGTAGTAGTTCTCCTTCTCATTAGCATCATGGCCATCACTGTGTTTTCAGCTGCGTTGATACATTGTCTAAATACAATATCAAACTGCTCCAAAGATCTGCACACCCACACAGGTGTTATAAATTACTCTGACTGATTAGATCTCTAGTCAGGTTAAAGCTGGGTGGAGCTTTGCTGGAAAATGCGTGGTGTCACAAAACTCTATGTACCATTAAGAGTGGCTGTGCTCCATTTGGTCGTGCCACCGTTACACTTGTTACCTAGTGGATAGAAACTGGGGAAAAAATGCTATTTCTTTGTGTTCTGGTGCACTGTTTCAACAATTATGTCATGGACTTTAAGCTCGTTCTCATTCCGAGAGCAACAAAAAGCTACACTTTGTCACTCCCCTTGGCGTCTACCAACACATATGGCACCCATTTGCATGAGAGTTTAACGGAATGGGGGAAGCGCCATTGTTCAACGTTAAAAGTACTACTATAAATTACAGAAAAGTGTGATTGAGGATGTGGGTGAGCCAGAATCCGGACTTTCAGAGAGGACCGGTGTACGTTTCCCGTGTGAAAGTAGCATTACTGAACTTACCTAATTTAAGTTACGTAAGTTATTTTAACCCAAACGATGATCTTTTCCTAAATCTTACAAAGTAGTTTTGGTGCCTAAACATAACTGCAACGTTTCACAACATTAAGCACTACCTTTTTAAAGGCTTACCGGATGTTGCATATTTATTATTCCTACCTTGACCACGGAGCCCTACACATACAAAAACAATGCTAAAGGGGTACCCAGGGCGATAAAAAGCGACGCCGAGGGGTCTTGACAAAACGTCCATATGTGACTCCCTGGGATGAGAACAGGTTGGGACTCTTCCTCAAATTGACGATATGAAACAACAAACATCATTTTAAAGTCACAGGCTATAACAACCAATCAAAATGGAGTCTAATCACAAGCAACCTGAGACAATTACAATGGCACTCGTTAAAACTCAGCAAAAATATATTTGAAGATTCATAGAATACAGTGGAAAATTTTAATTGGAATCCATAGTAATATTTCAAATTTGTGATAACTGGTCTCAAACTGGTTATTTTCCCCATTTTTAATATTGGTCTATATTGTGTTTTGTGGATTTATATAGTCTATTTGATGCTGGATGATGGTCAGTGACTAAGTTGACAGGAATTACTTTATTTTTCGGTGCACCTGTCTGCAAGATGTGCATTAGAGAACACTTAGTAATGGTTTCTTTTCCCCACAGGTGGAAAACTTGAGCTATTTTTTCTTTTCCTGGTATGCTGTCTCTTCCACCATTTTCATTGCTTTCTATTACTTTTTTTCCTTCTCTACCTCCACACTGGTCCAGGCAGGCACCTTGGAGTCATCCTTCTCTTACTCTCTTTGTCATTCTCTCTCCCTACCTCTCTCTCGACCCAATTACTTCAGGCTTACTTCATGTTAGATGGCCACACAGATTTCAGATCTTTGCCTCTGTTTCTTTTTCGCTCTCTCTAATTCACACAAACACACACACACACACACAAACACACACACACTGTCTGACAGGGAACTCCTGCACAAACACACGCAAGAAGAGGATATCAAGCAGCTCCCCATTAATATTTTACTAATATGACAGTTGGGTGTGATGTGATTTGATGTGTGTGTCCGCATGTGTGTGTATGCGTGATGTGCACCCATCACTTTTAATGAGGGCAGACAAAGCATATGGAGAGAGGCAGGGAGGCAAGTCATTTTCCAGTGCCTTTTATTTTTCCTTTGAGAGCAAACGTGCGCACGCTGTATTTTCTGCCGTGTTCTATGTGCGTGTGTGGACAGTCTGAAATAAATTTGTGTTTGTGTGTCTGAGCTGCAGAAACCGGGGCACAACTAAAAACAAAGTGAGAGAGAGGAGGGAAGGTGTGTGTGTGTGTTTGTGTGAAGCAGATCGTTGCACAGTAAACGCATGGTGTCAAAAAGACAGATGGGTAACGTCAAGCATTTCATAACTGTGAAGTTCAAATTTTTTCTGACTGGCTAAGAAAAACGTTATTATTTACATGCACACACATGCGAAAAAATTTTTTATTGGAGCTTCACATGAAAGTCATTTAACAGTTCTACTGGAGAATTAAAGGGTTAAATTGGAGTGGTCATAATAAACGTTAATGAGGCTGTCTTGTTAAAGTCTTGGTATAAAAGCTAGCAGTACGTATTGTGTTCATTTCAAAATTACATTTACTATGGTACTATGTGTATGTAATATTTTCACTGCTCATAAGGCTCAGTCATGCTTATCGGCCTCCTGCATCAAAAGAAATGTAGTGGGTTTAATTCCTGCCTGGATGCATAAATACAGTATGGCCTATCCATTAGCATTGTTACTAGAAGAAGAAGAAGAAGATCCTGAGTTCAAATCAGTGGATGGGTAGACAAATTAAATTAACATGCTGACAGGTTGTTATGGGGCTGGAAAAATATAATAATGAATATTTTGACCCACAAAATAATAGTCTCATCAGTGAATGCTTTGAATCTGTAGCCAGGGAATTTATAAGCTAATCCTTAGAACTGCTGTAAAGCCTTGCCAATTTTCAACTTCATTCCTATGGTTCTAGTGCTGCGAGCAGGGTTGGGCAGTAACACATTATTCAGTAACGGAGATAATATTACTTTTCCCTGTAACTAGTAGTGTTTTACCATTTCCAAAACAGTGATATTATTACAGTTACTAATCCAAGTAACGCTGCGTTACTGCGTTACGGCACAGGACCTTATGTTGTTCAAGTCAGCTGCGAAAAAGCTAAAAGAAGAATAGAGAACGAGGGAGAGAGGGATTCTTTCCACAGCTGTAAGTATCATCATTATTGTCACAGTCTAAGATGTAAAGAACGTCGTCGTTGTCCGTCGTAAATTTTGTGCGACCAGCAAAAAGATTTCAACCGTGAACAATTCTACCACAAATTTATTGAAGCATCTGCTAAAGCAGCACAGCATCTTGAAACTGGCCTCTACTGCCAGTGATGCTTGGACTTGTCGGGAGAAAGTGGCGTAAGCAACGTTGTATTTTTTGTTAAAAAAGTCAGGATTTACTTGCTTTATTTTCTTCAGCTAGTGCCGTTAAAAAACATTATATGTTTTGTAAAAAAAAAAAAAAAATTGTATGTGATATCAGTTTAAAAAGTCGGGAGAGTATAGAATATAGAGCTGTGGAATCACACAAAACAGTGTATGCACATTCCCGGGTCGTTAAATACCAACATTTTGTCACTCCCATCGGCGGCTCATACAGATGCACAAGGTACCCTTCACGCGTCTGTATGAGACGCATCATTATGAGATGCCAAAAGGCCTTTAGGAAGTCATGCGAGTAAGTGCGAGAAAGTCTGCATAAGGAGGTGGTCACCCAGGACACTGGGTTCGTGTCCTGGGTGAAACCAAACTTCAACAGTCTATTTATTTAAAGTTACTTTTGGATAAAGGATTTGGATTAAAATAAGTTTGTAAGTGACGTCAAGTAGTTTTGGTGCCTTAACCTAACTAAACTGGACTGTTTCACTTCATTAACCACATGAACAAAAATGTGTCTCATCCACACAGTAAAGGTTAGGTTACCTTGTGCGTGACAAAGCAGCGTCTATGTTGGACAACCTGGGAATGAGAAAGGGTTATGTATATGCATATGGAGGACCCAGCCGCTGGAGCTTCATTACAAACACAGCTGAAAGAGAAGCCCTGCAGCTGGGGTGAGTCACTCTACAGCACCGTAGGGGCCTGGTGATGACTGGTGTGATGTGTATGCAGCTGATGCACACCGATAGAGACATAATTGAAATTGCAGCACTGCAACAAGCTTTACTGTGGTCAGTGTTAATTTCAGTTATAGCATAGTTAAGGGAAACAAGGAGTTTTGGTCCTGAAGGCAGACATGTACACAGAACAGGTAAAGTAGGACGAAGTAGGAAGTCCAAATTGCAGCAAAATAAATCCAGAAACAGACCAAAAGACCCAGGGGAAAATATGCATAAAAATGATGATATGGTCAAAATACTCACTTGCCTGATAAAAACACACACACACACATATATATGGCTTGGGTGATTTGGAGAACAGGATTTGGTGTGTCGGTGGTGGGTAACCTGGCAGGACTCACAGTATCCTCTTGTTGGCTATTAACGTTAATGTGTTCACCTTCACCACAACTCTGAGTGAATTAAACAACAAGAAGGCACTGTGATCAGAAAACACAAACATAAATAAATACTGCATAGTCCACTCAAAGTCTTTCTGCTTCAGAGAGCACAAAGGGGTCAAGCTGGGAACAGTGAATGCCACAGTCTGTTAGACCATTTAAATGTGGCCCCTTTGAATGCAAAGCATGAACAGTACATATCAAAATGGACTAGGCTTATTCTCTGTTGATCAGAATTAAAATAAAATCTATTTTTGTGTTATCCAGATCACTGTGGATATGTCAGTGGAGTTCAACAAAAGGGATATTAATAGAGGTGGGGAGAAGTAAAGAGAATAATTTACAGAAAATATAAGAGTGTGTGTGAGAGAGAGAGAATTAGGACTGGGCAGTCTGAAGGCCAGACACTGAAACAAAATTGTCTGTGATTCTGCTAAATGTCAGTGTGTGTGTGTGTTCACTCTCTTTCTGTAGACATGCAAGCCCTAAACTCCTCTTGTGCACACACGCACGCATGCACACACACACACACACACACATACACACATACACACATACACACTCTCCCACCTCATTAGCAGCAGGACATGACATTTCTGGACCATTCTGGCCAGGTGTGTGGCAGAGGAGGTGGGAGATGACAGAATCTTTAATTTCTCGTTTTGACCAAAATTCATACTCACTCGCCATTACAAAAATGGGGAGGAGAAATAAAAAAGCGTCCTTTCAATTGAAAGTGGGTTATTGAGGAGAAATTTACACTACAGCAAGGCATTATGGGGCAGTTCAGTATGTCTTGTGTTGGGATCTGATAAAAGCTATTTTAGAAATATCAATAAAGTTATTAATATTACAAAAAATATTCATAATGATGAATAAATAAGTGGCACCACCGTGGAATCGGACCAATAACCAAACGTGAAAACAGTGTTTAAAAAGGTTATGCCCACCTACAGATGCCAATATTTAAATACTGTTTTACATTAATAGAGTTGACAGTGAAGAGTGAATCCGAACACTGACTGTCACAACCAGCTGTTGTTACAACACAAATACACACATAACCACAGGCAACTGCTCTTTAAAACTACAATAAGATTTATTTTACCTTAGTACAGATCCATGACCAATGACTTCAGGTAATAAATCAATATCATCTATTCTAAGCAAGGTAAAACCATATAACAGTCAGCAAGCATAGTATGTATGTAGGTGTGCGTGTGCAGGGTTGGGGTGTAACAGATTACATTATATGACATTATATTTCTAATATTTCTCCATCAAATATGATCCAGTTTCACCAAAATCAGTAACAAAAAGTTGGGTTACTGTACAGTAATCAGTGGAGCCCGGCCCCAGAAAAACTATGCTTCAGCAGCGTCATGTTGAGAAATCTTTGCATTGGACGCTAAATTAATAGTGCACAAGTGCACAATGAGTCATCAACATTTTAAAATGGTTTTCCAAATGACACACTCTTAAATATCATTAAGAATAATTATAAAACAATGTTTTACTGATACTGCCATAGTAGTGACATAATAAAGCATGTCATATAAAAACATTTAAACATGGACCGAATGGGAGATTTAGTTATTGTATGTTTCTCTAAAAATACACAGCAGACAACGCATCATTGATACTTCTCTTGTCTTCATTTGCTTATTTGGCATTGAAGTAATCCAAAATTAACTTAACCCTAGAACCGCCAACGGGTCAAATTTACCCGTGGCTGTTTTTTGATTTTATGTATCTTTGTTTCAATATAATATTCAAGTCCCCCAGTGTCTGACTTTTCCTAAAAGTGTGTTATGTAGCTCCCCCTATTGTTAAAAAATGTCAAGATATAGCCAGATTTAACAAAATGGGCATTTATACCTATAAGCACCAGCGGGTAAAATTTACCCCTATACAGAATACAGTCATTTTAGCGCTGTTCATTTTGCGCGTTTAGATAAACATTGTATGTTGCTATCGGCAACGCCTTTTCCACTACAGGCATTACACTTGCTCAGCGCAGTGAGTGAAGGAGAGTCTGATGGTGGGGGCTGAGCGATGTATCCTGGGTTGATTCTGCATCTGACGGGTCATTATCTGACAGCGATCCACTTGAACAAAGTAAATATAGATAAAAGCCGCTGCTAATAGGTTTTGTGTAGGCTACATGATCATCAAAACTAATGCAGCAGTAGCCTAGTTTTTCCCTGCGATAGAGGTGTGTTCTGCGGTCCCTTCAAGAGAGCATGCGGCTCCCTCGTGTGCTTTTTGACCGCCTACTTTTCCAGTGCTGTGTATTTTTTAGTAAAAGTGATCATTATACATTTTTCCGCTGGGTAAAAATCTACTATGAATTTTGGAATTGATAATAATCGTTTCTTTCGAATAAATAGCCTACTTTTATTTGGACTTTCAAACTTTTGTAGCTATGTTTTACTCTCTGGATGCCCGATGGAGTCCTAACAAACAAGCAGAACAGTAACAACTATCCAACATTATGAGGCTATTATTATTACCGCCTATAAAACACTACAACAGTCAGTCTTTTTTGCAAATTGTATGCTGCATTTAAATTAAAGCTGTGGTTAGAATATAACCAGGCTATAACATCTATAACAGCGACGAGTGGATGACATCAAAAGAGCCGCCGCATGTGAATGTGCCCTTCACAGAAGCACAGTGCAAGCGATCGACCTGCGCAGTGAAGACAATGAATAGAATAGAATAAACTTTCTGTAAATGCCTGAAATATGGGGATGGTGTTTATAGGAAATGTACAGCCAATGTGCTAAATGTTTCCCAAAGTGTGTTGGAGCAACATGTAGCAGAAATAATAACAAAATCACTGCATTTTTATAGAAGGTAAATTTTACCCGGTATGGCAGTTATAGGTATACAACGAACCCTGGCGGTTCTAGTGTTAAAGTAATGAGATTACGTTACTTGTAGTTTGTGGTACTTGGATTACGTTACATTACATTTTTTAAAAAGTAATTAGTAATTGTACCGTTTTTAAACGAACTTGGGATGGGTATCACTACTTGATACATCTACAGTCAAAACAGTACTTCAATTGATACCTAGGCCTACTTTTTGGAAGCAGATTGCGGCAAAAAATTACTATTTGTATGGTTTTGCTTGCAGCCAAACATGCAAACAACACACCGAAAGAAAGATAAGAGCACGCCTTTTTTTCCTCATGTGCCTGCACCATAAACTATATTAAAAAAAAGGCCATGTGTGGTTTTAACAGCTGCTCACAGGCCCGGATTATCTAATGGGCATGTGCACTTGGGGCCCAAGCCAAGTGAAGAAGATTTTTTTTCTGTTCCTTTTTTTTATTGCTTACATTTCCGATACTGACACCATGTATAACCACATTATTTTTATTTAAACCGAATTATATCATTGGTCAGTCCCCAGTGTGGAAAGCACGTAACAACCCACCCTTAACGTTAGTTTTCATCTCACGGTGTCATATACCGACGATTTGAGAAAGGGTTAGACAAAGTGTAGTTATTTGAAGGGTACCTTTAGTGTCTGTGTGAGACGCACCGGGTGCGTCCCGTACAGGCCGGAAGTGCTAGCTAGCTAGCTACCTTTGTGATAAAGGTGTTGACAGCCCCTGAAGCCCCTGAAGCCCCTACCCTTACCACAACCATCAGAAATGTTAGTACCTAAACCTAAGTCACTGAATTTATGTATGTCGACCGGCTAACCCTACAGCTAACACGGAAGGGTTAGCCTCCCTTGTGTTGCTGCAACGTAGCAAACGGGGGCGTTTCATACGGACGCTGAAGGGTACCTTTAGAGTAAAATCCTTACGCTTTGTCAAGTTGTCTGAAACCATCAGTTATGACGCATTGAGATGAGAATGTGTTGTGGGCGGTAAGGTGCGTTCCCTATCCAATGATCTGCTGCGTTGTCAACTCCTGATTGTGGAAAAAGTTTAGTGAGTGGATTCCCTATTCACCATCCACAGGTAATATTTTTAGCTGTACCTTTATGCTTCATTCAACTAAGAAAATCTATCTGTTGATATTTCTGTCTGACTGGACACATGGCGATCATGTGCGTGAGAAAAACAGAGCTTTAGTTATTATGTTAGCATTGCTTCGGCACTCATCTGTCACTGGGACTGTGAACCTAAACTAGTGTGACGACTATAAGGAGAGAACCGGTACTGGCAGGAGCTCAGGTGGGTTGTGGCTGTATCAGAGGCGAGGCAGTATGTGCTTACATAATGCTAGTGAGTTACAGTAAGCAGGGGAATGTATCACTACTGGTGCAAGAAAGCATTGACGCAACCATGTGGTGTAAATCCTGTATGATGGAGGATGTGTACAGGTGTTGATCAGTGCAAATCCTATAGAGCCCAACCAAATCAACAGTGTAGCCTCCACCACTCACCTACTGTAACATTAAACATACTGCTTTGACCCAGGAGGAAACTGGGGGAGGGCAATGAAAAACGGGAGTATGCCTGGAAAATTGGGTGGGTTGGTATGGTCATGAATGTTGTCAGGCTTATTTGGACTAAGAGGAGAAGTGATGAGGTTTTTGAGATGAGATTTTTATCATTTTAATCACTTGACAAATGACCAACTGACCATTGTGAACTCCATCGTTGGTTCTGCTCGACTCTGGTCATCTGATTTTGTTTTGTTTTGTGGTGGATTTGTGGCGCTGTTATCAACAGGGGAGTTGCAGAGTGCCTTCTGGTGAAACTATGCAACACTCATGACATGATTGAAAGATCTGTCTCTCCGTTTCTTTTGTAATAGTCATCCATCAGCTGTTATAAAGGCAGATACAAATTTAAATGCGGTTAGCTCATATCGGCCAATAAGTCTGTGCTGTATAAACTAGAGGTGTTTCCAACAAATAATACAAAATTTTGACTGTGCGCACGTGTGTGGGGGTCGGCGGGTGGGGGCCCTACAAGACATTGTGCCCAGGGACCTTCTTTATCCGGCCCTGGCTGCTCACCTCCGGCTGCGGTCTCAGGCATATTTGTTACTGTTGCAAGTTTATCACCACAAGGCTTTCCATTGGTTTCATCTTCTGGTATCATTTAACACTTCTCTGTCGATTTTTATTTGCTATTCACATCACTTGAAACTGATTGATGAGTTCCATCACATCAATTAAACGCTTTTGTGGCGCAGCAGCAATCAGCTGATTTAACTCACGGAGCCTCCAGCTGCAGCTGCGGCTGCTTCAGACGTAGTCTGTGTGATCAGCTGGACGTGCAGCCTCTCTTTTCCTCTGTTTGAGTCTTTAGTCTAGTTAAATGAATAGTTTAAACAGACTCCTTACTCGTTTTGTACTTGTGACTGTCGCCTTGGAGGAGATTTGCAATTCACCAAGAAAGGAAAAAGCACTCGCGGAGATCTTTCAATTCAGTTAATGATTGAAAGTTAACAAAATATCCATTGTTTACTTTCAACACATTTATCAAAAAATACCTTAAATTCATTTCCCACAACTTATTTGGTCACCAAACTATCTCACTCCTCCTCTCTCATTAAAATATATAATATATAATATTATAAGTAGTATAATACTACCCCTGACGATGACCTAATTAGGATGAGGAGTGATCTGATACAATTTCCCAATACTTTGATGTAACAGTTATTTGAAACAAGATAAAAATGAAGTAGATATTAGCTTTATTGCCAAGTAGTGTTTTACACATACGAGGAATTTGCTGTGGTGATAAGGTGCTACATGTAGACAAACATACAGTCAACATGAATAAATGTAGAAACATAACATAAAAACATAAATAAATGTAGAAATAGGCTACCAATCAACTATTATGGCTTCAACAGGTGGCATTTTATGCAAGCTATCAAACGAGGTACTCAATTGGTATCGGTATGACTTTAAGGGTACTGGTTTTGGTACTGGTATCATGAAATTTTAAACGATACCCAACCCTACTCCAAACCCTGTGTGTGTGTGTGTGTGTGTGTGTGTGACAATAGAGAGGGAAGGAGCAAGGAAAATGTCGGAAGTGACAACGTGAGTTGCTGGATCACACGATGTTCCAAAATCGCGTTTTTCTCTGCTCATATTATGACGATTGCCAGTGCACCAAATCTTTGGGCGGCAGCAGAAAGAAACAGCGAAGTCGACTTATATACTTATATAGTATACAGAGAGGGGGTTCTGTTCTCTCTGTAAAACAACGGTGGAGGCCGTATGTTCTTGTGCACGTAAGAGACTGTTATGTTGTAGATAATGATCTCCTTTGAGAACCAAAAATGTGTTTTGTTAACACAAAAAATGGTAGAGAGAAACAAAAGAAAACAATGAAAAGCAGTCTGCTCTTGATTGGTGAGTTAGACTTGCACTTAAGGAAAACAAAGTTCAGAGCTGAAAGGTAGCTGCTCACGCAGCAGAGGATGGCCAGGAGCAACTGATGTGTTCTCCTTTTATGGACTCAGTGACGTCATGGCCGGACCGCAGGGAATTCCTTTGCTTCTGTGAGGGCTTGGCCAATAGAAACCCGGTGTTTTGGTTTCAAATTAAATGTCACACTCAGATGTAAATTAATGGACAGAGAGATTTTGGTGCCTTTTTCTGTTTATAGGCCTTTAGGATTACATACATGCTGCTTTGTTAAGCTTTTTGCCTACATGCAGGCCTCTTTTTTGTTTCCATAAAATTAGGTTTCCAACACTTGCATCCACAAAGTCACTATACTATGCAGCAAGAACACATTAGATGTTTATTTAACATCCAAGGAAGGTTATTAGTACTGATAGTAAGTTTTGAACTAAGGTTTTCTCTTTTATACGCACTTTAACGTGCAATTCTCTACGTTTTTCACATACTGTCTGCATCTACTTTTTTGTTAAAAATCAAACAACAGGTTCAGGGATGCACCCTGCAAAAAATAAAAATATGTGAAATTTACATCTGAAGTCATGGGTTGACAACACTGATGACAAAGCTTAGTAGCTACGTTAGCATTAGCTATGTTAGCTTTGTAGTGTTAGCTGTCTTAGCTTCATAGCGTTAGCAAACTATATTAGCGTTAAAGGTGTTGACAGCCCGACAGCCCCCCGTAACCCCTACCCTCACCCTAACCTTCACAGGGGTGTGTGCCTAAACCTTAGTCATGGCCGATCGGCTAGCAGCTGGAATTCACCTTATTGTGTCGCTGCGGTCTCCACATGTTTGTCATGTGATTTCCAAAACGTAGGTCCGGTCGGGAAATGGAGTTTGAAATTGCTGTTTTGAGACACATGGCGCTATTTTGGGATTTGCTCATATGAGTCATATTTGGAGGGTGGTTAATACGACCTATCTTGTCATTTGACTTGGTGGACTTGTTAAAAACATGTAGAAAATACACTGTGACATACACACACAACATATTATCTACACGTTATCCAAGCGTTATCGTCATTATTGTTATTGTGTTAAAGTGTTGCTGACGCATCACATTTTCACAAAACATGTTAATTTCACATGTTTTTGGCCTCCCTGGCTTTCCATAGACACGCACACACTTTGGTAAAAGGAACCCTAGGGAAAGAGATGGAGCAGTCTATCACGCAGTCAGGGTCATAACAGCACCCCTACTTAACCAGCCACACATACACACATACATCTGTGAAGTACAGAAAGAAAAAAAGACACACATGTACAACCATCTTTGCTCACACACTCATGCTCTTGCGTGCATCTCTTGTACATAAAAATACATTGATGCATCCTCATCTACAGCGCTGCTGGTGTAGCCTGGTAGCAGGCTGCTGGTTAATCACTGTGCTAATGTCACTAAGCTGATTGGCCAGTCAGGTCATTTTGATGTTTGTTAGGGAAACCACAAGGCTAGATGAGTAACTAGTATGACTCACTGCCTGTCTTTTCTCATCTATCTATCTATCTATCTATCTATCGTTGCTCGGTTTCCATGCAGTTGTCCCTTTAATATTAAGATAAGTATGTAAAATACCTGTCTTGCCAGCATAGAATTTCAGATCCCCCTGACATCCCTCCTAATTGTGCTGTTTGCCCAAATTACTATAATTATTCTATATGTCTCAATCTGATTAGTGCAGGAATGCAGGACATTTGCAGGCATTCTGTTTTGAAAGTGTTTTTATCAGTTTTTAAACTAGAGTGTAAGCATTTTAAAAATTTGCAGCAAATATATTGTTTTTTGCAGGTGGTGAAGTAGTAATGAGAAAAGACTTTTGGAGTAAGTGGTCATTAAATGCATTTTGTGTGAAAGCAATGAAAAATGATTAACGGTCTGGTAAGCATACACTTCTATTTTACTGACTGTGTGAAGAGTTTTGACAATGTGACTTCTGCTTTGACCAATGCATGTTATCGAAAAAATTTTACTACAGAGTAGGGCTGACCCCGAATAGTCGAAGATTTGATGCTTTGATGGGCGGAGCCTGATTCAACTGTCAATCTCACAGTCGAAGCTTCGCAGGGAAACAAGGATCACACCATTTTGGTGATATGGGGGTGCTCAACGTCTGATTTTACATAGAACTACCAGTTTTCTCCCAATAAGCTAATATACAACCTAGGCATAGCGTGTTTGTGTGTAGTGGCAGTGGAGGAAAGCAGAGACAAAGGGCCAGCTTCACTGGTGTTGTGCTGAGTTGTCTGCACCTCGCAGGACTTTCGGATAATTTATCACCGTTGATGAATGACACAAGGAATATTATATCGTTTTTAAATAGCAAGTTACTTGAAATAGACCTGCGAGGGACCGCGACATGCATGCAGTTGTCGGCAGCACGGCATGCAAGCTAAACTCCACACAAGACCGGTGAATGGCAGGCGAGAGAGAGAGAGAGAGTGAGAGAGAAAAAAGGTCTTCAAAAAGCCTAGGCTGCAGCTTCTCAAGTTTAAAGCGGAGCCACCATGCTCATAATCGCCCTGCACAAAAACTACAGAGCAATTGCAGCATTGTTATTAATTTTTTTAATTCATACATACAATATAAGAACATGTACAGAAAAGTTACATGACAACTCCAATTTATCACAATTTGGGTCTTATTTTCATAGGTTAACCCATCTGACCTGTCATTTGTGATAACATTAATTTTACAATGTTATTCTGAAATTTTGGAACAAAGTAACAATGTTGAAACTGGAGAAGCTATGAGCTTTCAGACAACCAAATATATTGTAAACAAGTCAAAAGTTGAAATTATTTACATGTTTTTGGAGGTAAAATCAAAAGTAAGATGATAACGATATGATAATAAGCCATCTATGTACAGAAAATGGTTTTCTCACAATTACGGTTAGTAACAAGTGTGTTGAAACAGGAAGTGAGTCTGTAAACTGCGATGAAGATTATAAAGGACAGTTTGGGTATCACATTTACCCTTGTTTGTCTTCCAAATAAGCTTGGCTAACAGGGGTCTGTTTAAAGAAATACTCTGACATTTAATAAACTAAGAAGCTCTGAGAAGATCGGTACCACACTAATATCGGTCCATCCAATAAAATACTGACCAAACATCAAATTGTTTCAGTTTATCCTAACCTGCTCCATGCGTCAGGCTAAACAATGTGTCACTTGTTTGAAAAATAACTTGCTCTGGTTCTATTTTTACTTTTAAGTCTTCAACCTAATTTTGGTTGATGCTGACATTCTTGACGTTTTCACTTCCCCTCCAGTTAGCAGACAACACAGTGGACAAGACTCATTTACAAGGTTGAAATCCGGCACATCTTGTTTGATCCACAGCAACCCTTTTTAAAAGGAGAAGGTTTGGAAAGAATTTGGGGAGTCATGAGAAGGGATTTTTGAGTCTCCAAATTATTTGATATAAAATGCACAAATCCAAACTGTTGGTACACAACAGCCGATTGTTTAGACAGGCTGTCATTTCACAAGTTACAGTTATGTAATAAATAGATTATTACCAAAACTTTGTTTTTAAATTTGTTACAGCTAACCTAGTAGACCCAAGTGCAGGACTAGAAGTGGGAGGAGTTAGAGAAATGGGGAGTAACAAGTAAGTAGACTTTAACAACCTGTCTATGTCCGTAACTGGGCTTTGAGAATATGTATACAATTCTTAAAGTTATTTTATTTCTTTTATTCTTTAAAAAGTTTTTTATTTTATTTTCTCCTTGTCCTCCCCTCCTTCAGTTTTTCCTTTTCCTGTTTATTGTTTTGTTTGTCTCCTCTCATATATGTTCTTCAAATCTGCCACGCTCATAATAGATGTCTTGCATCTATTTTGTGTTTTGTGTATGTTCTTGATGTCTATTCTGTTTCCTGGATCCCTTGTTCTCCCTCTTCTATTTTATAATTTCTTTTGCGTCCTCTCTCTCAGAGTGATTGCTGACGGGACAACTGACATACACTCTGTTGGTTAACACTTTCGTTCCCTAAGGGACATTTGGCCTATGAAGCCCGAGAGGGACAGTGGGAGAGAAAAGACAGGAAGGGAGGTGGGAAAAGAATGGATAGAGCAATGAAGGTTGAAAGATGAAGAAAAAGATCTGCTTCCCCTCTCATTCTTTCTCCTCCTCGCTATTACTGCTTTCCGTCTCCCTTCATCCCCTTCTCTAGGTCTCTCTCCCTTGCTCTCTCTCTGGCCTTTCCATCGCATTGATCAATAACACCGACAGCAAAACAGAGAGGAGAAAAACGCTTTGTGATATTTTGGCAGGTGAGAAAGAGGGAGGCAGAAAGCGAGATACAGAGTGAGAAGACAGAAGAAAAGGAGGCAGGGGGGGAAATGAGATGGAAAGAAAGGCAGAAATGAGGGGTGGTCTGTTTGAATTTTTCCATTAAAAGAATCAACTGCAACAGCCTGGGAGAGATAGAGATGGATGAAAAGACACAGAAAAAGTGAAAGAAGGAGAGGATGGGTTCATCTCTCTCTCTATCACACACATACACACACATAGACCCAGTTCAGTATCGATGAACGCTCCTGGAATTGATTGTATAATTCTGTCAAAGCCCTAACACCTGCGGTAACAGACAGCTGTGTGTGTGTGTGTGAGAGAGAGACAGACTGTGTCTGTGTTTGATGGTGTGTTTCCTGTATGGCAGAAGATGATTCTTTTTCTCACAGTACACCCTGACCACAAAATAGCACTTATAAGTGAATATCCTAAACTAATTAGGGTGACCAGAGGGACGGTCCGGAATTACAAGCAGTTGTCCCGACTTATTTGTCCCAAAAGTTGGACTAAACCTGTGTTTTGATTAGTTATAGCCTAATAAAACATTAAATAGCCTATTGATCGTTGTGAAACATTCTTTCAGTGTTGCCCACAGATGGGCACTTGTTGGCTCTCCATTGAGTACAGCAGGGTATCTGAACCTTGTGTCAACAGCCTGCTATAGCCACAAAGTAACACGCGTGCGTGCTCTTTAAACCTTGTTGTTTTCTAGTGTAGATGAAGATGGTGGACGTTACTGTCATGGAGGGCAGGTGAAGTGTAGCTGCAGGCAGAGAGATCTGACACGTGCATTGTGCACAGATGTGGCAGACACCGCACTGATGAAATTAATTAAATTAAATAGATGTTATGTATATCCCAACTCAAAGCTTTCAAGATGATACTGTCACGAGGCTGTGAGTTTGGTGTGAGTGTTGTGGATGTTGTATGTCTGGAGTGCGTGTTGTGAGCTTGTTGTCTTTGTGTTTGTCTGTCTCTGCTTGGCCCTCTCTCTGGGAGCTGGGGGTGTGTCTGCTGCGGGCTCTGCTCACACCTGAGTCTCATCCTCATCAGCGCACCTGACCTGTGTCCCGTAATCAGCCACGGCTTAAGAGGCAGACTCAAACATCCAGTCCCTGCTGGATTGTTGAGTATTCACACGTATGTTATGTCAACCCCAGCCAACCCTGAAATCTGTTTCTGCTTTTGTAAGAATTGTTTTGCATCAGTCTAACCTATTTCTCTCTTTCCCTCAGAAAACCGCCAACTGGAAAACTCTCTGTTCCGCCCGCAGCCTGGTCTTTCCCCTGCTCCCAGTCTGCCAGCAGCCACGTCGTGTTTCCCTCAGCCCAGGATCAGGAAGGGAGTTTCTTCCTCGAACCCCCAACCCCCCTGCTCTACATCTATTGAATAAACTGTGTATTCTCTACTTAGATCTGCGTTTGGGTCTTCTCTGCTTGGAAATTCTGACAGATACACTTAAAACAATGGTATGATATGCTTCAAAGTTTAAATGAGAGAATCTGTCTCCTAGTTGTCTGTCATTTCCTGTTGACAGCTGCCGAGGTACTTGCTAACTATCTGTCTGTGACCACCTGGATTGTTTATTTGGAGAAAAATTCACAACTTTATTGGTCTTTTTTTGAACAGTGGAAAGACCGCATGTGTATTTACCACCATCTTTGACCGAGTGGTGATCATACAGAGGATGTTAACAGATAATAGTCAAGAGTTTTGTTTGTGTTGCAATGCTGTCAAAAGTTTTTCAGTGTGAAGCGAATAAAGCCTGTTAGGACTGGACTATTTTTTGATTATTTTTTTTTGTGCGCCTGACCTCCACTCACAGCAGTGAACGTGATGTTCCACATCAAAGCGAAGCTCTTAGCTGTGTGGGAGCACTTTAAACTGAGCGAAGATAATCAAAGTATGGCGTTTATTAGCTTTACTTTAATTTAATTACATATCAAAACAGTCACATAGCCTACATTTAAACTTATGAGCACATTTATATAATTATTAGGCCGATTGTAGAGGAAGAACGTTTAGTAGGCTTATGATAATGATGAATATGATAATAAAAGTTAAAAGCAAATTTTTCATAACGTGTTGTTACTCATCCCGTCTGCTCTCTGGATCCTCGCCCAGCTAAACTATTCCTGTATTCTGGTCTGGACCTGTTCAGATCAGACTCTCAGCTATTGTGTCACACAATACTTGGTACAGCAGCCACCAACCCGGTTTGGCAGCATCTAGTCTTCCAGTCTGCCTTGCTCTTCCCCGGCTCAATCTCTGACCCCTTCCACCCCGCAACAAATATTCCTCTTATCTACCTCCTCCCACTTCTAGTCGTGCACTTGGATCTTCTAGGTTAGCTGTAACAAATTTAAAAACAAAGTTTTGGTAATTATTTATTACATAACTGTAGCTTGTGAAATGACAGCCTGTCTAAACAATGCCTCTCCCTCTAGGGTGCCCCAAGACATCAAAGTACCAGATGTTCTGATCCCTTTTCCCATAGAATGGCTGGGCCATAAAACACCACTTCCTTCTCTTTTTTTAGCTGATTTGCAAATGTGATAAGCCAGGAATGCGAAAGGGGGACACATAACAACTCCTGCCTTCTTGAGCTAAAACAATGTTTCATTATAAACTGTTGTTCTGTTTAACCAATAATCCTTGCTAAGTTAGTAGTGGCGTTTGCCTCCATTTGAGTAGTTACGTTACCATGTTGGTATTTATTGTTGAAAATAATCTAAATAAGTTAATTTTGCAGTGTTTTAATTTTCAGCAAGGTCACCTGACTTTATTCAGTTTTTGTAACCAATGCTTTGTTCACAATACTTTCTGACACCTCCTTTAGAAATGATGATAAAGAAATGTCATCCTATACTCGATTAATTTTCCATCTTGAATTTAAGGTTAAAAATGACTAAATTCCCCAGCTCCTAAGAAGATTGTTTTAGGATCAATCAGAGCTATCCTCATGTAACCCGAGTTCCCCCAAGTGGACAAAATAAGTATTACATGCCATCGTCTGAAATGTCATTTAATGTGTAAATGTCACTCTGTATTTATCATGTCCAATAATCTGATGCCATTCATGTGTCTTGCTTATATTCTCTAAGAACGTGTAACCGCCAATATATCGAGGAAGCTAGTTAAATTCTTCTCCTCTGATGTGACTCATTCTGAAATGCTAACCTCAAAATTGAACTACTGACAATTAAACTAAGAACGGAACAACCGTTTGGCAAATTAAGGTTTGATTGTGGGAAGATATTCGATTGCAATACGCACTAATAGTTTTGATTTAAATATTAAAAGTCAAAGAAAGACAGTCTCTTGGGAAACCGGAGACAAGCCCTCCTCAGGGAAGCAAAGGACTGCCCTCTGGGGAACACAGCCAGCAGTAACAAAGGGAGACCAAAACCTCTGACCCGAGCCAGGGTTGGGAAGGCCCCCACTGCACCTCCGGAGCAATTCCCTGGCAGAGAAAGCGGCCGGCCGACGGTTTTAAGCTGTCCTAACCGAGAACGCACGGATCTCTGCCAGTGTGAGGCCGTTGACCAGCACCCGGCTGGGAGAAGCGACACGCAGTAAGACCAAAGCCCTGCATTCTGTGATCAGTGATGTCCCATAGTTGATAATAGGTTATCTTTAACTCTTAAAACTCATAGCTCGCGTTCATTAGCTGCCCGTATGAGTCAAATACTCCCACAATAGAAACCCACATTCTCATTGTTTAGCCATTGTTTATTTCTTTGAGGTATTTAACCGCATTTTTATATCACCTTAATTAGTTAATAAACTCCACTGTAATCAAGGAATTGTGTGTGTGTATTGCCTATTTCCAAGTCCCTGCCAAGAGAATTTACCCCTTCGATTTGAGATTGATTGATTTAAGATAATTGAGCGATTGTTAACTAACTGATCACTAGTGAATAATTGTCTAATTATTAGCCATACTCAGGGAATCCCGAGACCCTGGGCGAACGGAATATCGGGTGGTGCCCCGCGAGAGATTTATGAATTAATATTTTCTGAATATTAAAATTCATAATTTGGTATTAATTCTCCTAAATTTATTAAAACAATGTAGACATGCTACGGCGTAACGCAACCGTGACCCACCCCCACCCCTCGCGCCGACGAAGATTCGATTATTCGCTGTTAATTCATAGTTTTCAGTCACGTGACATGCGTGGTGACCAGGAGGGCAAAACAACGGACCAACATAGTGGCTTACACCGTGACTCCCCCATAGAGACTGCGCAAAAGCAGTCAAATTTTATTTGGGGAAAAACCCTCGCCAGGTCCTTATTTTTACCTTCTGGGGAATCCCTCACTTAACACAGCCCGGAGCGTTTTCATTGGAGTGTGACGTCACGTGAAAACTATGAATTACTATCAAAGCTTCAAAGCTCAAAAAAATGACATTCGGTCCATCCCCAGTTACAATACAATTATGTTGCCAGATCACATCACATGTGGTTAAATTGCATATCTGTAATATCATAGTGTAACTATTCACAAATATACCATGAAACCTTCCTAGCTGATTACTTACATTAAGACAATATGTTTTTTAACAGGTTTTCTGAAATACTTGTTTAAATATGCAAATGAGGCAGTATCTAATGAAATATGTGCCAATTGGAATCTATTTCAAGGACAAAAATCTCAACACTGGTTAAGTCAGGTTCAAAATTATTGTTTTATTTTGTTGACACGTTATACTCAAATGTTTTAATTGAGGGGATTTTGGATATCTGGTGGAACGGTGGTGCAGTGGTTAGCACTGTCCACTGCCCGGCCTTTCTGTGTGGAGTTTGCATGTTCTCCACGTATCTGCGTGGGTTCTCTCCGGGAGCTCCCACCGTCCAAAGACATGCGGCCTAGGTTGATTGATGACCCTAAACTGCCCTTAGGTGTGAGCGTGAGTGGTTTTTTGTCTATGTGTGGCCCTGCGATGGTCTGGCGACCTGTCCAGGGTGTACCCTGCCTTTTGCCCGATGTCTGCTGGGATTGGCTCCAGCCCCCCGCGACCCTGTACGCAGGATAAGAGGGTTGACGATAGATGGATGGATGGATTTTGGATATCTCTTTTTATTATTTCATAAATCAAAAAATACTATTTTCAACCTGTTTTGGGGGATGAAATGTTCTATGATTCAGGCTATGAAAGATATATGAACAAAACACCTTGTAAAAACTTTCAGAATATAGTCAAAGAACAGAAACAGACAGAGCCACTTGCAAAAAGCTAAAACAGGAAGTGTCACATGACACATTTAAACTGATCACATTGACAGAAATCTCCGCTAGCCAATCAGATTTTACACTTAGATTAGATCTGCCTCTGTACTTTTACAATTGGTTGCCGGTACAAAGGAAATGACCATATTTGGATCCGACAAATGGTCACCTGAACGTGCTGCTGATCTCCTCCGCTCACTGAACATAGTCAGTCCAGATAGTAAGTAAATGTGCCAGAACGTATTGACATTATAGCTGATGAAATCAATTGTAACTAAAACTAAAACTCTTTCAAATCTTTGACATTTTTGATTTAAAAAAATGGTTAAATCATTAAGCACTGTTTAATATCACAGACCAAACACTGACTGGGATAAGGAGATTATGACTCTTTATATTATTGACTGCTATTTTATGACTTCCTCTCTTACTGGCTTTCTTGTAATGGAAATTAGAGCTTTCCTGAATCGTTGTACTTCTTGTAAAGTGTGTTTCAGTGAGAATCTTAAATGAGAGCAGGATATTTGTTTACAAAGACTCCCACTGACTTTCGTAGAGGAATGACCTATAGGTCAGCTAGCCGTGTTCTCTGATGATAGAAAGTATAATATACAGAATTTCTAAGTCTTAAAGGTCAAAATGCATAGCAATACCTTTGATGTGAGCGCTGGTGCAAGTTTTCATCTCTTTCCCTCTGTCTCTTTCAATTATACTAATGAAGCAGAACATCCATGGAAAAAAGTATAATCTTCACAAGTCATCATCCATAGTTATTTCATTGGTCTTTATGTCTCCATGGTGAGGCAGTTTGTACTAGCTACGTCAAGAAAGTGCCTTAAATGAAACTGCTTCTAACTAAATATTGAATTGAGCTGAATTGAATTTTATCCCCACAAAACAACTCTGTTGCAGTCTTTCATCCTCAAGGTCACTTAGAGGCGAGTTTTCATTACGCTCTTCTCCTTCAAGATGGAATGTTTCTGTTTGAAAGGGCGAGGAAAATAAGACAGAAAAATATGCCGTTGTCTAGAGAGAATGCGGTTTTGATGAGACAACAGATGTTCCACCTTTCATAAACCTTGACCTAGGCAAAACAGGAAAAAGACATCAGAAAGGAACGCGAGGCAATGAAAAAGAGAGACAGAGATATTGAGACATTGAGACAGGAAGTGGGTAAGCATTTTTCATCACCTCCATATATTTTTGAAGATGTATTTTTATGATAATTAGGTCATCCGTATGAACACATGGAGGATGTAGCCTGGTTTGTCCACTATGGGCACAGTAAGAATGAGACTGAGGCAGGGAAAATGCAAGAGAGAGGTTTCTTGTGCCAAAGCTCAGCTTTTTCAATTTTGTATCTATAAAAGGATCAGGATTTGTCATAGTAAAATCTCTCTCATTAAAGGAGACCTATTATGCTTTTCCATGTTTTATGACTTATCTACAATGTTAACAATCAGGGCTTGACATTAACACCCGCCAACCCGCCAAATGTGGGTGGATTTCGGCCGTGGCGGGTAACACAGTCTCTCCCACTAGCCACTTTGGCGTGAAATTGTAGTCTTGTCAAAAGGTCAAAAGGCATAAATAACAAACGAATTGCAATGTGACACTATGACACTACAACTCCCATGAGTACTGCCTGCACATAGTGTTTGCTCATTGGTCCATTAGTGAAGCCATTGTCTTGCGTGCAACTGACAAACGACACTGTAAACAAGAAGACGTGGAGATTAAACTAGCAAAAGTCAGAAGCACCAGGAGATTTCCCATCAGTTCCCCATGTTAATTTGAAACAGTAGTGATCTAAACCTTTCACAAAATATGATGGTTAATAGTTGGAAATGAAAATAATGCGATGGTATTTATAGGTTAACATGTTCAATCTTTTTGCAGAAAGTAAAAAATGAATTGTTTTGAAGCTTCCTAGAAGGTGTCATTTATTGCGACCTCTGAGAAGTCTTGTAGATATTGCAGGTATTGTGAGGCTTTACCTGTTTGGTGAGGCAAAAGGAAAAAAACTAAATCAGCTGATAGAAAGCACCTATTAATCAGAGATGCATATCAGCTGATTGTTTGTCTTTGCCTCACTGTAAAAGCTTCACGATACCTGTGTATTTGCCTGAGAAGACCTCAGAGTTTGAAACATTGCAATAAATGATACTGCCTAGCGGGATTCATAATTACTTAGTGTGCAGGTCATTCTTATTTTTTCACTCTAAGCCCTTTTATTCAGCACTATGTGAGCATGGTTTGTTGGATGTGCAGGTTTTTGTGTTTGAACTAGACTAACATTTCCAGTCAGTATTAAAGACAAAAGGAGTGCAAATATATAAATAAAATTTATTGCAATGTTAACCATATTTTTTTTAAATGTTCGCAAATGTGGACATGTAGTAAACACATTTATTAGAAAAAAAAAGACTGGGCCTGTGCAAGTGGTAACAGCTACTGTATGTCCGGCATAGGTCCAGAGTACTTCGGAGTCCATGGGGTGGTAGGGAGAAAGGGGGATAAAGGTGGGAGTATTTGCAGTTATATATATATATAATAGTTATTTTTTAACAACTATTATGAACATAAACAACATTAACTATGACTGTCAGCTATGTTTAGGTGCAAGAAAAAAAAAAGCCAAATTCAAAAGCAGTAATACTGACAACTAGCAGTTCACTGCATTTGGAGGTGGTCTTTGGAGGTGGTCTTTGAGGCAATTAGCTACTGTACTTAACATGTAACATAATCTGCCCTAGTTGTGAAATAAAATCCATTTTTCAAATATAGCCAAGGACTGCCATGTCTGATGCGAGGGTTCTTAATCATGGCATCATTTAAGCTACAAACAAATACAGCCATAACACTGTTCACTGATTGGAACCAGCCTTCCACCAACACTTTGCGTCTCATAATTATTAAATCATTCCATACAACATTTAAAAAGCATTTCTATTGAAATGAGCGACACAACGTCAACTTACCTCCATCCAGCCTGTACACGCTACAGCTCCGTCTCCAGAATGGAGCAATGGGATTGTGGTCGTGGCCATGCGTTCGATGCAAACCCATGACTGGTCAGTCAAACCACTAATAGAATCTCTTATTTAGACCTTTTTTGACTCGCAAAACTTTTCAACTTGCAAAACGGTTTAACCTGCAAAACTTTCTGACTTGAAAGGAAAACTTTTTAACTTGCAAAACTATTTAACTTGCAAAACTTATTAACTGAACTGCTTTTTCTACTAAACTACTGCTAGACGGAGCTGGTATTCCATATATGGCCATTTGCTCCACACAGCAATGGCACAGCAACGCTCAGCAACAACAACAGCCTGGTAGCATGCTTCAGGTCTTGGTCAATCAGAAGACAGTGGGCTTTGAGAGGGGGGGCCTTAAAGAGATAGGAGCATCTACAGCTTGTTTCAGACAGAAACTGACTGAAATGGAGGCCTACATGAACGGCCAGTATAAAACAGAAAATAATTTTTTTGAACTTTGAATCATGCAAAGCTGCCATACAGGAGTCACAGAACTACAATATAGGACTGGAAAATCAGTATAATAGCTCTCCTTTAACTGGAAACTGTTTTATTTACCACATAAATTAACCAGCAAGCTTGTATATTTCCTTGCAAACTAATAATTTCCCAAACATAATGACAGCAGATTTTTACAGCAGATCCCAATCAACACCTATCTAACACTGGAATTGTGTTGTGTATGTATAGAGGTCAGTACTATTCAAATAAAGTGCTTTTTGGATTGTCGAACACACCTTTAGAGTCTTGTAATTAAACTTGTTTGCAAGCAAATTACCTTTCCTGTGTGTGTATCTACAGGCAAGAAAAGTAATACATTTAGCAATTTTGACACTTGTAGCACCTGCAGGCAATAAGTGTTAGAGCTGTAGTGTTTAAGTGTGTTTATGAGTTAGTTACACTCCACTTTCATGAGGTTCTAATTAAGTCGAAACTGTGAGAAATTTAACCCACCCACAATGCCTTTTAGATGTTAACCCTCTCCAAGAACAAGTCATATCAAGTCACGAGTCATATCGACCAGTCATATGGTCAGATGGATGGGGTTAAGCCATTCAAAATCATTGAAACTAGAATATCCCAGGACCACAAGAGGCAGTAGAATGCCTAGCAGTGGATTCACTTTTCTGAGAAGGGTATCCTCTTAATGCAAGTGCCAGTTATTTTCCTTTGAGCCAAAACAGAATCAAAAGTAACCTTCTCCATCACCTTGCTATATTTGCCCAATCTGCAGAAAAATCTGCAGATCATTGACTGTTGTCAGAAAGGGTCAGCGATTCTGCTCGTACCTTCTCTGATGACCTGCAAGGCTCCAGCTCTACAGAGCATGCAGAGAAGGTCACTGCTGGCCATCACTTGTAGCTTGTCTGTCAGTCAAATGGTGCCAATCAGGCAGGATCAAATTATTACACCACCAGATGAGTTTCTTCCACTACGCCATGATCCTGTTAAACTGGCCAGACTGACCAAACCTCTGTACACACACTCACTAAAGATGGCTTTCTCATCCATCACACCTATATGCTATTTTATTTTCCCTTCTCTTCTAGATTTGTGTATATCAAAACAATTTCAATTCAATCTGTAAATTCAACAAGTAAATATTGAATGTCTATTGAAGTACACAATAGAGGTACATTGTATAGATACGAATAAACAAATCAATATCATCATATCATATTGAATTGAATACAACACACAGTTTGACCTCTTCTCATTAAACTCTTCTTAAGGTTCCGTCCATCAAGTTGCCATCCCAGAGGGAGACCACGCTACAGAATTGGCTAAGAGATCCTCATCGTCTTCTTCTACCTCCATCTTTACACAAAAATCCTAGTTTCTTGAAGAGAAGGAATATTGCAGCCAATTACCTTCTTTGCAGAGCGAATGATGCGCTGCAGCCTGCCCTTGTCCCTGGCAGTCGCAGCAGCGTACCAGATGGTGATGGAGGAGGTGAGGATGGACTCAATGATGACGGTGTAGAAGTGCACCATCTTTGGCAGGCTGAACTTCTTCAGCTACCGCAGGAAGTACATCCTCTGCTGGGCTTTCTTGGTGAGGGAGGTGATGTTCAGCTCCCACTTGAGGTCCTGGGAGATGATGGTGCCCAGGAAGCAGAAGGAGTCCACAAAGGTGACGGGGGAGTCCCAGGATGATGGGGGAGGGTGGGGCTGTGCTCTTTCTGAAGTCCACGACCATCTCCACTGTCTTCAGAGCATTGAGCTCCAGACTGTTCTGGCCGCACCAGGACACCAGATGGTCGATCTCCCACCTGTAGGCGGACTCATCCACACCAGAGATGAGCCCAATGAGGGTGGTGTCGTCCGCAAACTTCAGGAGTTTGACAGACTGGTGACTGTAGGTGCAGCTGTTGGTATACAGGGAGAAGAGCAGAGGGGAAAGAACGCAGCCTTGAGGGGAACCGGTGCTGATGGTCCTGGTCCATCTTGACGTGCTGCTTCCTGTCTGTCAGGAAGTCTGTGATCCACCTGCAGGTGGAGTCAGGCACGTTCAGCTGGGAGAGCTTGTCCTGCAGCAGGGCTGGGATGATGGTGTTGAAAGCAGAGCTGAAATCCACAAACAGGATCCTGGCATAGGTTCCTTGGGAGTCCAGGTGCTGGACGATGAAGTTAAGGGCCATGTTAAATGCATCATCTACAGACCTGTTGGCTCTGTAGGCAAACTACAGGGGGTCCAGGAGAGTGTGTAACGGCGTGATAGGCACTGCTAACTGTGGTGTAACAGAGATCCAAAGTGTTCCCCTCTCTGGTTGGACACTTTATAAACTGTCTGTATTTGGGGAGTTCTTGGCTGAGGTTTCCTTAGTTGAATAAAAAGACTTCAGTGCATATAACTGAAATACCGTTTCCTCCTGCATATGTAAATCTCACGCACCTAAAATACCCCCAAAAAACTGACAAATGCCAACAAGTGCTAGATGTAATGTAACATCTGGAATGTTTACGCTCCCAAAGTTACATAGACCAGCCCATGTTCCAGAGTTAGTGCAGTACATCTCACAGAAAGTGCTTTTACCATTATGAAGCAAAGATAAATATTTTCTGTTTTTCTCTCTGATGTCCTCTGGCTTCTCTGCTTCAACTCTCTTCAACTGTTATTTATGAGGCTTCTTGGTGGACAGATAGCTTTACTTGTTGCTAATACTACAGATTTTAACCGCTAGCTGTTGCTAACAGTAGCTCCTGTTATTAGCTGGCTCTGAGCCAGCTGTCCAAAGCTTCTGTAGTAATGTTAGAGGTTTAAACACCAACACAACCCTGGAACACTGAGCTCCCAGTCCGGGCAGAATCAGCAATAGGATGGCTAGCTGCACGGCTAAGTAGCTAACTTAGTAGCAGCTGCCATTAGCTAAAGAGCAGTTAGTTGCTAAAGTAACAAGTAACATATAAACTCCGTAAATAAGCAAAAGTGGAGGGGAAACTGGACAATATTTTCTTAATCAACTCTGATCCAGTTTCAGTAAAACCAGTGAATAATGTTGTGTGTTTGTACAGTAATCAGTGAGGGCTAGTCCATATAACAGGCCTTGATTAGGCATGGTGTCGCTAATCCCTGCCCCTCTTCTGTGCTTGGGGAAGTTGGCCAATCAGAAGCAAGTGGGCTTTCATGGAGGGAGGCCTTAAAGAAACAGGAGCTAAAACTGAGTGTTCAGAAAGTGTGTGAAAAGAGGTGCTGATGCAGTTGACAGTATGAGAAATTTAATGTGTTTTTTGAACAACAAAGCATGTTAACATTTTATAGTAGAGTCCCTAAATACAACCATGAACCTGAAAAGGAGCATTCTATGACACCTTTAAGATTCTTACAAATATCCTTACTCACATTATCCTGCATAGCAGGAATATACACACTCGACTTTGCTAACTACCTAAGCTAAATGGAAGATGCCATGGCTAATAGACATGAGATAACATGGTTTGATTCTCATTCTCTTAAAAAGTAGTTTTCTGTTCAAATGTTTAAGAACAGGAACTTTTGGGTTATTGGTAATGGATCAATGATCGTAATAAGTCTGGGAATAATTTGAGTCCTAAAAAACTGATAAAAGTATTCCTTATCCAAATATCTAAGGTTTTCCAATGGAAGCCTTTTTTATGTCTACATTTTAACCTCTTAACATTCCAATGGCCCACCCACGGGCTGTCAGGTCCTGGCAGCAGCTTTCAGTATGTGCACACAGCTGCTATGTTAACTACATACTCATATATACAGATAAACTGTTTGAAAGCCAAAATCCTCATGATTCGACCAATGCAAACCATTTCAAGATCCAGTCACCACAGCGGGTACAATCAGTGCCTCTGTCAGACCAACCAGTACAATCAAATTATTATTATTAATATTATTATTTTTAAACCTGTCCTGCCCAGCAGCCTGAGTATGATGATCTTGATACCATATTGTGCCAGACAGATTTTACTTTAACAAGAGAGTATTAGTATACTCCTTTGTCTGTTTTAAGATTTATTTAATTATGTGACAGGGGGGCAGACACGGGGATAAGGGGGCACAAACAGGCTGCACAGAGAAAGGACAAGACCTGCAAGAGAAGGGGGGTGGAAGGTGGGGACAACAGGGAATAGCGGAGGGAAACACCAATTGCAGAAAGCAATGAAACCTGCAACAGAACAGAGAGGGGGGCTTGGGGAGGAGAAAAACAACGACAAACAAACAAAAACAAACAATAAAAAAAATAATAATAGTAAAAGACAACCAGCCGAACAGCAGCAATAAACAGCTGACATAGTAAGACAACTGAGAAAAATTAAAACAAGAAACAGTCAAGCACACTAAATAAGCAACAGCACAGCCACGAGAGCTGGAATAATAACAATTAATTTAAATAAGTAACTGAAAGAAAAGCATCAGGAATAATTCTACCAGGGACAACCTAAATTTGTTTGTGTCTATGTGTAAGGCTGTGTGTGTCTGTGTGCGTGTGGGTGAATGTGTCTGTATGTGTGTGTGTGTACATGTGTGTGCGCATAAGCCTGTTAAAGAATGTAGTTGTTAGTGAGAGTGGGAGGCCACGACTGTGCCACACCTAACCCAGCAACAGGCAGGCAAGAACCCCAGTAGCCAATAGGGGTGGGAGAAAGAAAGAAAAAAAAAAAATTCAAAAAACAAAGACTCCCAGATGCGCCGCGATGCAAACGCGGAAGACCCCAACCCAAATGCCAGTTGACAATGCAATGCCGACGGAACGCAAGAAGCGTAACCCGCGGAAGAGCAGCGCACAACATAGACGAGTGCTCCCCCCCACCCAGCACCCCACCGCCACGCAGCGAACAACCAAAACGCCCAAATGCCACGCAGTGATCAACACCAATGCACAAGTGACGAGCCCAACGCACACACTGCGCGAGCACAGCGACACCCAATGCCCAGCAGCCCCCTGCGAATCCCGCGTGAGAGGTCGGGCAAACAAGAGAGAGCGAGCGGAAGAACACGACAGTGAAAGCCAGTGGAGAGAAACACCAGCAGCACCTGCCAATAAAAGTCCGCCGTCCCCCCAACCACTGGAAAAAACTAAGGCCGCCGGCGACAGCCGACATCCCCCATGCACAGCACGCCCCGTGTAACACCAGCCAAACCAGACACGAGGCAAAATCAACCAGCTCAGCTGCATGCCACCACCAACCCACCCACCCATCAAGGGCCGAGAACTCCAGGCACAAGCCCAGAACAAACCGAAGCACAGCCCTGCCCCGCACCCACACTGCACATCCCGAAAACTAACTTTATACTGGGGTTATACTTTGTTGGGGTCCAACAACTGGCCGGCAGAGAAATGGGGAAGCATGGATCCGAGGCCAACAAAGCAAAACAGGGACGCAAACTGGTCCCTCCAAGCCAACAAGGAAATGCCTCCCCCGGACTCCAATGCACAAACTAAACACCCAGCAGCCATTCAGAGACCCTGCCCAGGGAAAAAGCACAATGCATCAAGATGCATCCACAATCACCCGTAACTGGATCAACCTGCGCAGTGCCCGATAGACCCCCAGGCGAGGAGAGGAGACAACGGGCCCCCAGGCCCAGGGACACACCACCTGCCCAGAAATGAGCAAAAGCCAGAAGCCCGAGACGTGGCTCATATGTCATTATTTCGTGGGTAGGCTGAGCCAATTGCAACCAATTGTGCCGATGACTGGCACTTTGTGTAACCAATAAAATTCTGATATCCAGCTTTAAGTAGGAAGTTCATGATCTACCAGCAAAAAATCACATCTGCGTCAAACTACTGTCTAACATGGAGAGATGCAGCCACAGCCGCCTGCCGCCAAGAGGCGGTGCTGTTTTAGACAAAACACGCTAAGACAGAGGTCACTAATAGGCGGACCGCGGTCCGGATCCGGACCCAGCCGCCGTCCTCTCCGGACCGCCGACCTACAGCACATTTATTATTGAGACTTACTACCTCGTGACGGAGCGTTTCTATTTTAACCCGCGCAGCTTTTCTAGCATTTACTGTACTGGTTTAGAGGACCAGGAAACTCACAGATCAATCGCATGTGCTCCAATCCTCTCATGTGACGCTGCTCAGCCAATCAAATCTGTGCATACCGATGCTTGCGAGTCGAGTCCACGAGATTCACCAGAGACGTTTTGGAAACACACCCGAATTGAGGAGACGAAAGATAAAAGAGATTTCACATGACTTTTATTTAAGAATGTACAGATATTTACATATACATTCCTCCCACGGGCAGTTCAAAACCAGAATATCTCATAGATCTCCAATATGCTAGCTGGAGCTCACATTTCTCACTGAACAACAGAAAGTAGGAAAGTGGTAGATGTGTAAGAGGAAATGAAAGAGAAGAGGAGGCATTACAGCTGTTCATTTGTGTGTTTATTATAAAATTGGTTCAGACTACACTTCATCACTTCAAGCTACACTTTTTATTACATTTTTTCTAAAAATTAGGCACTTTAATTTAGTTTACTTAAATTTAGAATTTATTATTTGAATAGTTATTATTTATTATCCTTCCAGTTTGGTGAATCAAATATTATTTGATTTGACAGTCCGTTGTTGACTAAAAACATGTGTTGATACAACTATAGGTTATAGTACTGAATGATAACGTTCTTCGTTTTGATGTTCCGGACCTTTGCTTCAGGAAATTTTCTCTAACTAGACCTCTTTGAAATCTAATTGAATACCCCTGCGCTAAGACATATACTTAGAAAAACCCATGTAAAATAGTAATTTTTCATAGTATTGGTATGAATTTTGCATGAATTTTACAGGAATGTTAAGAGACAAGAACTGTTTGTGAGTGTGTCTGCGTGTGTGAACATATGCACAATGTCAGCCATTTGCATTGAATATGTCTCTGTAAATAGCTCCTCTCACTCTTTCCTTTCCCACTTTCATATGTTTTTACAGAGAAGAGCAGAAAGACAAAATAGATAGACAGAAATTAGAGGTAAAACAGAGGGAGCTGTCATGAGAATTGGCTGTGCTCAATACCAAAACCATGGCAACCCATCAGTGCTACCTTGAACCAGACAAGAGGGGTATTGTAGAGAAAGTCACACTGTAAACACTGGTCAAACCAAGTATTTTTTTACCTGGTATATAAAGTAAAAAGAAAGAATTACACCATTTTGAATCAATTTCTCTAATATATTATTATGTTATATATATAATGTTTGTATGTTTTAATCCCTTCATCATATGTTGCAGCAATGAGTCCATTTTTACAAGTAATTCTTTGGGGACATTATGAAAACATTTAAATAAATATTAAAATTGGTGATGACGTGTGGTTGATTTTGTTAAACGGTCACAGTTGGACTTCCAGTAGAGCAAGCACCTAAGATGGCCGCGTAGGGGAATCCGCTAAGAAACCGTTCACCGTACCCCACGATTGACATATCCTAAATACAGGAAATAAACATGTGGAAAATTGCAACTTCATATTAATACACAATCAGTCCAAAAACCCTTACACAGTATGACTTGAGAAGTTTAACTCCACAGACTCAGGAGAGCACATGGCTGCACCCCCAGACCCACCACAGATGGAGTACGCAGCTGAGCTGACGAGTATTAAAATGCAGCTACAAGGCAAGGGCATCACTTTGTGTTGAAAAGTGGTGGGGACATAGGAGCTCAGATTAGGGGTGTGAAGAGACACTTAGCTCGCGAGATATCACGATACGTGATATTAGGTTCACGAGAACGTGGGAGAAAGCGGAAAACTTGGCCAAAAAGAAACTGTGTCCAGAAGTGGTTAAAGTTGTTGATTGGTGCATGCACTTTTTTGGGTCATTTTATAATCAGTAGCTTGTTTGTTGCCAATTTGGCAAGTAAGAACTAGCCCTCAGCTTGTGGTCACTTTCTCTCTTGACGCTGAGAAAGCATTTGATAGAGTGGAGTGGGGATACTTGTTCAGAATGCTATTTAGGTTCGGATTAGGCTTCTCATTTATAAAATGGGTTAGACTTCTATATTATAACCCCAAGGCCTCAGTGGAAATGGAAAATGGAAAGGTATCCCCACATTTCCCTCTGCATGGGGTATAAGACAGGGCTTCCCCCTGAGCCTCCTAATTTTTGCATTGGCGTTAGAACCCTTAGCATCTGTCATCAGAAATAAAACAAATACCAAGGGGATCCAAACTGAAAAGATGGAACACAAATTACTTTTGTATACAGATGACATTCTGTTACTGACCTCAAATCCAGAAACAGCTGTCCCTCAAATTCTCTCTTCTGATTGATACCTTTTCCCATATCTAAGGTTACAAAGTAAATTGGGGGAAATCTGTCTAGATTGTGCCCACCTAGTATTAGACAGAACTGGCAGTTTAAATGGCTTCCCCCGGGTCGTGTATCTGGGGATAAAGCTTACACTAAATTTAAAAGACATATCCTAACGCCAGAAAACATCCCCCCCTACTTCTTAAAATCGAGAGCACTCTACAAAACTGGGCAACAATAGGGTTATCTCTGCTGGGGAAAATAAACATTCTTAAAATGATGGTTGTTCCACAACTATATCATATATCTATTTCCCATGAACTTCCCTTCCTCACTACTTAAAAGATTTAATGCAGCGATAGGTGCCTTTTTGTGGGGAGGTAAAATACCTTGTTTAAATAGAATTAAAATGTAGGACCAAGGACCAAGCTCAGGGTTGGGGTTGGGGTTGACTGAACCAATCCCATTACTGGCTTTTATTTCACAAAGTGGGGGAGAAATTCCATCTAGGAATCCATTATTGTTGTGTGTAAGAGAAACCTGGCAAGCGTCACATTGTCTTATTGGCCTAAACCCTTCTCTTACTTAAATGTCATCTCTATGGCATAACAAACTAAAAAAAACTACTACTAATTACTACTGGAATTCTTGGGTTGAAGCACGGATTATTTTATTTGAGATGTTTTCGAGGTTATAATTTTGTCTTTTGCTAACTAAATATAGAATCTCTAAACGAGACTTTTGGAAATATTTGCAATTAAGAAGCTGTATAATGTATAAACACAACAAGAACTCCCCCTATTGCCTCAAACAGAGTTACAAAAACTAGTGGGAGATCAGGGGGCTAGAGGTGGGACATCTAGATATTATAGCCTTATGAGACAATCTTACCCAACAAAGCTTGAGGGTCTCAAGAGAGCATGGGAGGCAGACTTACAGGGCGAGATAATTATGGAGAAGTGGAAGGAAATAACCGGATCCTGGTATAACACATCTAGAGAGATACATACCCACTTAATTATATATAAAATCATATACAGGGTTTATTGGACTCCTTCTAAGATGGCGAGACTAAAGCTCTGTGAATCTGAGATGTGCTGGAGATGTGAGAGGAGTAGGGGTACATTTCTACACATGCTGTATGAATTTAAAATGACACAAAAACAAAAATGACACTGGAAGTCAAAAAATGTTATCCCATGTAATGAATGGTTGGGAGAAATGACCAAACTAGCCAGCCATGAACAATTGATTTTCAGGTTGAACAATAGGGAGGAGGTATTTATGTCCATAAATGAATCTCATACGAGATAGATGATTTGAGAAGCTATGTTGATGGATTTTCATTTAAACAATAAACCATGTCTTGATTGTGACAAAAGTCTGACATGTTGTGGGGTAGAGACTGTGAAAGTGAAGGAGTTCAGAGAAATTCTGGCAATGTGAGCCTTGTGCATGTAGATATATGTAATTATTTCGTATTATGTTTGTATTAGTTTAGTTTATGCAAGTGTCTCTTTGTGAGCAGTATTTTTGTTCTGTGTTTTTCTTTCTTCACCATGTCAGGGATTATTCATTATTCAAGTTCATATATGTCCTTTTGTTGCGCTGTTGAAAAGCAATAAAAAGTGAATTACAAAAACGGTCACAGTTAGGTTAGTTGTAGGTTTAGTGTTAAAATAAGTACATTAGTTATGTAAGTTAAGTTATGTATCTTTAGTTACGTAAGTTATGTAGCTTAACTATGGTTTCACATAGGAAACAAACACCGGTTTTCAGGGTGAAAGTCATCCAGCCACCAAAATCCAAAGTCCAAGTACCACTGAGAAGCAAACCCCAACCTCCATCCATCCATCCATCGTCAACCGCTTATCCTGCGTGCAGGGTCGCGGGGGGCTGGAGCCAATCCCATCTGACTAAAGGCAGGGTACACCCTGGACAGGTCGCCAGTAAACCCCAACCTATAAAATCCAAATTATAACAGTGGTCCAATGGCAGAGGACATCAAAAAAACACAGGGAAACTCAAGATACAGGCAGGTAAACTTGAGGACAAAGAGGGAGATGTTAATGAGACAGGTGGAAACAATAAGTGTGGAACCAACAATAAAGACAAGGGCAGAAAGTGAAATGAACAGTGATGAAGGTGAAGGAACAAAACACAGTAAAACAGGAAACAAAGAATTATATAACTATAAATATAACATCACAATGTGATGTTCTGCATGTTAAAACTGGGAATAAATTATTTCCAATAAAATGACTTGAAACTTCTAGATTAGCGTAGTCAGCCACCGTTTATTTTTTAGTCAGCCACAGTTTGAATGTGGTGCATGTGCACTGACAGAGCACAAACATTAGAGATGAACAGTGAGGATGAGAAACAATACCTCAAATCTGAGTGCACAGTTAGCCCACAGTTACTAATTTTAGTGTCACACCATCAACAAGCCCTCCACCTCAGACATCATATACAAACTGAAGCAAATAAACAGGTTAACAAATGGGTATAATTAGCTGTACTGATCAATAAGACTTTAAATGAAACACACTTATCATTGTAACCGCCTTGTCTGCTACTCAGCTTTGGTCCTGGCTGACAACATAGTACAAATGTACAACACAGTATCTGCTGTGTGTGTTTACGGTAGGTGTGTTTGTGTGTTTCCCCAATAGAGACATGGGGAGAACTGGAACACTATTAGCAGGGGTCACAGGGAGCACTTAACACTGACAGAGACAGAGAGAGGGAACAAGAGTAGAGGTGCACAGTGTGTGTTTGTAGGCAAGGGGGGTGGGTTTAATGTATTTGTCGAGGCCAAAGTTTATTCCATCATTAATGCTGCTGTGATGAAAACTCAGCCTGCTGGAAGAAGGGTGTTGAGCTCCAGTCCTCGAGGGCTGGCACCTACAGGTGTTTGATCCTCTCTGGTAATTAATGAACCACACCTGTGGCCTTTTCTATGAAGCGAGCTAACTGACATATGCAGGTAACTTCAAGAGTAACTTTGTGACATTGGGTGTAACTTCCCAATTCACCTGTACTACGAAAGGTGGATAGGTCTTAACCGAGGTCTGTTGCCACGGTAATTTACGGTGCGATCTCTAAACTGCTCCGAGCAGGGTTTTTTCGTGGTAAACTCGAGGTTACCCTGTACAGGTGGACTAAACACCACATCTTTACCCAGTGTTAATGATGAGAAGTAGGATATTAATACATACCACTTGATAAAATATATTTAGATTTCATCCTGACTTGTTCCACTGCGGTTGCAGCTAAAATAACGTAAACACATAAACATTACGTTCACGCCTTGCAGCCTCTGTGATTTTAGGGAGGAGATCTTAATTCAACGGGCCAGTTTCTGAGATGCAACCCATCTGTAGGCTATAATTGAATTATTCTAAGCGTTGTCACATATTTAGATTGACTAATTTAAGTGTACATAAAATACAGAGCCAGGGTGGGGGGTTAATAAACCAGAAAATAAATCATAGATGAAAGTGGCAAATTTACAAGACCAAAAATAGGAAATTCCCTGAAATTAAAGTCACAAAAATTATACGCCCAATCCATGGCGAAGTATAGTCTATCTAATAATGTGTTTGTGGGACAAATTCACAAGTATTTCCTCACTGCTAAATCCAATTGTGAAGTCTAATATAAGCTTCCACCGCATGCACAATACACGGCAAAGGTATGTTGCAGCCTTGCAAAGTGAAGTTTCTCTCATAAATGTATGACTATAATGTCAGAGAATATTCAAGTTTTTCACTTGTAGATTAATCTTGAAAATTCAATATTTCTTCAGATTATTACCCCTCTCCCTTGGCTCCATTTTTTTTTATTACAATGGACATTATATGCAGTTGTACCTTTTAGGGCTGACCCCAAATATTCAAAGATTCGATGCTTTCATGTGCGGAGCCTGATTCGACTGTCAATCTCACAGTCGAAGCTTCACAGCGAAACAAGGATCATGCCATTTTGGCGATATGGGGGTGTGCAATGTCTGATTTTACATAGAACTACCAGTTTTCTCCCAATAAGTTAATATACAGCAAATTACAATACACATTTCAACGTTTAATGCTGTAAATAGACATGTAAAAAGAAAAAACTTTCAATAAATGTGCATGAATAAATCCAAAATTACAATCCTCCTAGTACCTTTACATCTTAATCATATTACACATAAGAGTCCATAAAATACACAATAGATAATTAGCCTACAATAAGAAAACTTAAGATAATTATAAATGTACTCAATGCAAGACCAACAGGCCTCCCTGGCTTTGTCGTGTATTAGATTTTGCCGTTAACTTTAAACTCCTCATTTCCTGACACGATCAACTTGCATTCTTCTGGTGAAAAAACAGAGCATGCGCCATTGTGATAAAACTCTGCCTGCGTACCAACTCTAATTAAGTTGACACCGCTTCAACTAACCTACATCATATTCACCGTCGTCGTACTGTTTAACACCAGTGTAGGCGGTCAGAGTTTGTCAACTCTGAGTCTGATTGATAACCCTGAGTTATCTCTGAGTAGGTTGAACTCCCTTCGTATTACAGGGCACTGGAGTTGCTCTCACTTCCGCAGACCTTTGTTGCCTTCAAATAGAGATTGTGAGTTTTTTGGCAGGGGAAATGCTCAGCATTAAAACCGTGTAAGCTGTGTTGCTATGTGACTGACAACAAATATGTAAGTTGTCGTGTTTTGTTTATCAGAAGTGGAAATGCTTGGAAATTCCAGCAGTCATAGAGGTTATAGTGGCAGGACTGATAATGATAAACATGTACAAACAAGAATGATGTTGTGTAACGACACATTAAAATTTTACTGATTGTTCCTTTAAATTATTACTTAAACTACTATCTTATTTCTTGTTGTCGGTATCTTTATTTTTGTGTTATTTTCTAAAAACGTTTGGAAAACATGTCACTGGCGTTATGTCCTTTGTGTTAAAGGTTGACCTGTTCTTTCATTGTATTGGCCTCCATAAACCCTGCAGCTTACATCAGCACATACATGTACAGTACAGTGAAGCAATGCTAAAAAAACAGTTGACACAGCAGGCAGGGAACACGTCAAAGTCCCAAGAATCCTGTAAGTGATGTGTTTTTATTGAAATACATTTCACATCTTCACAGGAAGAATAAAGATGTTGACATTCTATTGGTGTGCAGAGAAAGGAAGGTAGCAAAATGAATTGTTAAACATGGGACATCAAATTTTGTATGTATGTCATTTTATGCTCTTGAGCTTTAATATAACAGAGTAAGCATTATCTGACTTGTGTCTGTTAATGACCTCAAAATAGACATGATTTTAGTTATCCAAGCATGTGTTTGTTTCTGTCATGTATTTGTGTTGCCCCTGTGATAGACTGGTGACCTATCCAAGGTCCATCATACCTCTCACCCAAAGCATGCTGGGATATGCTGCAGCCCCCAACACAGGAGAAGCATGTACAGAGAAGAGATGAAAGGTGAATATGTATGCCACACTTGTCCTTGCATTTCCATTGAATTTATTTTCTCAAGTAAAATGCAAATACAATTACTAATGTTTTCCTGCACTAGTTAAGCACTGTGCCCCCTCATTCTAGATATTAGTAAACAGCAGGAACTTTATTTTGATAAGCTAGTTCTGTGCAATAGACTATCTACCATCTTATTGAAATCCAGCTAGATTTCTTTGGTAATTGCTAATTATGCACTCTGAGCTCCCTGCGTGTATGTCCGCATTACCACAATGATGTAACTCAGAAAACTGTCTAAATGATACCAGAGATGCTCACAAGTCTGGCACTGCATGCCATCCGCTCAGCTTATAACACTGCATAGCTATATTTAAGTAAATCAAAGCATTGTATTACCATTACTCCTTTAACTGTTTTTATACAGGATCTGCATTGATTTTGAGTTATTTTGGTATGATCACTTTAAACAGATAATAAAAGCTTTTCTTTAAAGTTAATATTTGTATTTTGCCTTGTAACATGAACACACAGCTACAGTATAGGTCAAGTATTGGCTAAAAATGGATAGGCCTAAAGGCTTACATTACTCATGGTATCAGGAAAATATTGGCAATATTATTAGGCATGCATTAATAACTGTAATCTATTTTCAGTGCAACAGAGTAGGCCTTAAACTGTATTGTATAATTACACTGGGTCTCCAACTAATCTCAGCTTATTACACACTGTAAATGGACACATCTCCTCTAGCCTCTCAAACCCAGTGTAATGATAACCTAATAAGCCTGTAACATTACGGGTTATTAATAATATTATGATCCATATCTTGGTTTAACATTAGTCAGCAGATTGTGGCAGCATGGCATTCAGTTCGTCAGATATTTCCTTGAAGGGGCTGGGCCATATGTAGTTTTCAGCAACCACTAGGTTTGCTGTTTTTAGATTGCAACCAGGTGTGTGCTTGTTCACATGCTCGAACTCATGACTGATAAAATCCGACACACATAGACAGACTCACTGGGAGACAGCTTCACACAACATGTTGGAAACTCAGGTAAACTCCCACTGCAA
The DNA here is from genome assembly GCF_014851395.1 of Micropterus salmoides. Lineage (NCBI taxonomy): Eukaryota > Metazoa > Chordata > Actinopteri > Centrarchiformes > Centrarchidae > Micropterus > Micropterus salmoides. The sequence goes on from NW_024044570.1 coordinate 29,652,955, forward strand.
CGTTAGGGTAATATTTTTATCAGCTTGAGCTTGATAACGTTACATTGACTGCATTTAGCCGATGCTTTTCAGTAACTAATGTTATTTGATTATATTTCACCAGAGGCTTGGCAATGTCAGCACAGTTAAATATATTGAATGATACCAAAAAGGGTTAGTGAGCTAGACTGAATAATATATATATAAATTGTTGCCAGACTTTATAACAGTTAGACCGCAGTAAGTAACGTTACTGTAGTGAATGTGTCGTCCTCTGTGTTGTTGTCCTGTGCCGTTATGTTATTGTAAATTATGTGGGTCATGTAAGTTACAGCGACTGAGACCAGTGAAGAAGATGTGTACCAGAGTATTGGTAAAACGATAAATCTAAATTGAATGTTATGAAGCAAACAGAGGCAGATCTGTGCTAACAATAGCTGGCTTCCTTGCCTTGCATCACTATAGGCTAGTATAAACATATTGCTCCACATTTTACCATTAAATTATTTCTTGCAAGCTAAAATCAACACTTTGACATAATACCTGTGGTACACAGGATAGTAATATGGATTACATTAGCTGGTGAAGTAATGTGGAAAGCCATACAACCAGTCACCGGATAACATAACAACTTTTTTGTTGATTTTTATCCTTTTGTGTTGGAGTCTGTGTTGTGCTGGGAGCCGGTCGTTTTATGATGTTAGCGGATCCCATTCCATTAACTGCAGTGTTGTCGTTGTTGTGAACAAGCTCGGGAGCGCTGTTCCAAGCAACAGAAACAGGCGTGTGGGTCATTCCTATGTGAGGTTACGGCCCATTGACAAATAGACAATAAAAAAGTGATTTATTGAACTACATATAGCCCCTAAAATGTTAATGTGTCAAAATTAGTGCTGGGCAACAGTTAAAAGATTTAATTGTGATTAATCGCATGATTTTCTGTGATTAATTACAATTAATCGCATTGTTATGTGCAAAATTTAATAATTAATTCTAAAGTAGTGTATTGCGCACTTTTAATTTAAATGTACTGCTAAGTAAGTGCAATAACATGTGGTTTGCAAACAAAAAAATTGCTTTTTATTCCCTTTACACAGTAGCAATAAAATATCTCTTTTATATCTCAACTTAAACATTAATGTAATCAAATCAAATATAAGACTGCTTTGCTTCCCTCGATCTTTACCAACTAACTTCAATAATTCCTTCATGTAAACAATCAGCTTGTTTCTTAGACCCCATCCCGACTAGGCTGCTTAAAGAAGTTTTACCTTTAGTCAGCACTTCTTTACTAGATATGATCAATCTGTCTTTATTAACAGGCTATGTACCACAGTACTTTAAAGTAGCTGTCATTAAACCTCTTCTGAAAAAGCCCAACCTTGATCCATATGTTTTAGCAAACTACAGACCTGACTTTCTACATAGCAATAATTTATTTGAGGATTTTCAGTCAGGATTTAGAGTTCATCATAGCACAGAGACAGCACTGGTGAAAATAACTAATGACCTCCTAAATGTGTTGGACAAAGGACTTGTCTCTGTGCTGGTTTTATTAGATCTTAGCACTGCGTTTAATACCGTTGACGATCGTGTCCTATTGCAGAGACTGGAATATTTCATTGGCATTGAAGGAACCAGTCCAAGCTGGTTTAAGTCCTATTTATCAGATCGATCTCAGTTTGTTAATGATGAATCCTCCATGCACGCCAAAGTTAGTCATGGAGTTCCACAAGGATCTGTGCTCGGACCAATCCTGTTAACTTTATCTATGCTTCCTTTAGTCAATATTATCAGGAAACACTCCATAAACTTTCATTGTTATGCAGATGATACTCCATTATATCTATTGATCAAGCCAAATGAAACTAATCAGTAAGCTAAACTTCATATGTGCCTTCAGGATGTTAAAACCTGGATGACCTGTAATTTTCTAATCTTAAACACAGATAAAACTGAAGTTATTGTTCTGGGGCCCAAGCACCTCTGTGATGCATTATCTATGGATATAGTTACTCTGGATGCCCTGGCCTCCAGCACCACTGTGAGGAATCTTGGAGTTATCTTTGATCAGGACATGTCAAATTTCAAGGACCGCCTTTTTTCACCTACGTGATATTGCAAAAATCAGGAACATCCTGTCTAAAAATGATGCAAAAAAACTAGTCCATGCATTTGTTACTTCTAGGCTTGACTACTGCAATTCCTTATTATCAGGTTGCCCAAAAAAGTCCATTAAGACTCTTCAGCTGATCTAGAATGCTGCAGCATGTGTTCTGACAGGAACCAGGAAAAGAGATCACATTGCTCCTGTCTTAGCTTCTCTTGTGTCTTGTGCTTTCTCGTCCCTCTCCTCTCTCCTCCACTCTCCTCCCTCCTCCTCCTCTCTCCTCCTTCCTGCGCCACACCTTCTGCTACAACTATTGTTACTAGTCCTACCGTTATTATTGTTATTATTATCAAGTTTTTCCTTGCCTCTGTTGCCTAGTGCTTGCTCTTGGTGGGAATTGTTGGGTTTCTGTAAATAACATCACAGAGTATGCTCTAGACCTGCTCTTTTATGAAAAGCTCTCTGAGATAACTTGTTGTGATTTGGCGTAATATAAATAACATTTAATTTAATTTAAGTGAAAACCAAAGTTATTTGCCACTGCCAGGGCATTACCTTTTATCTAGCTTGTTAAAACAAGTTACCATCTGAGTCCAGAGCCACAATCATAACAGGCACCTTCTGGGCAACAGGTTAACATATGTTTTCTTGTTTTTTTCTGAACAGGTATCAGCGGAAATATTTTTCTTTTATCGGGGAGCAGCATACACAGTCTATGTTCAGTAGCAAGTGTCCCTGTTAGAGTGAGGTGAAGTTGTCGAGTACAAGGCGTAGCGTGGTTGTATTCTCGTGAAACTGTCGCGGTTGTGCTTGCCTCACGCACACACCCGACTGCTGCTGAAGTTGAATTATCTTGAACTTTTTGTACGCAACGCACTGCACAGATCATTGGAAGAGAGACTGATCCTTGCTGTTTGAGTCTTATTAATCAGCATGCAGTGTGTAGCTATCCACTTCGCTATGGCATTTGTTCACTTGTCTTGCTTTTGCTTCTCTACTTCTCCCACCTGCTGCATCCAGCGTAGTCTGCCGAAGCCTCCCTCCACTGCTTGTTTGAGTGGGTGATTTGCAGGCTGATCAACATCCCACCCCTCCTGTAACCCATTATTTGACTATGTGTATTTAGAGCCAGTGAGCAACGGATTTTCTAAATAATAATAACATGTAGTGGACCAGCCAGTGCGGATTTGATCATTTATATCAAATAAATTTGGAGATCCCAAATTCTCTTTGTCTCTCCCTGAGAGAAAGAGGGGGGTGTTGAGATCAACCCTCAACAGACAGCCAAAATACCCCAAAGGAAAGGTTTGCTCCACTCCCAAGTGCTGCTTGGGTAGTTTCAGCCATAAAACCTGTTCTGTCCTCGCTAAGTGTTGTCCCCACAAACAGCTAAACACTCTCCTAATCAAACTCCAGAGAACAGGCTGATATGTTGGTTTTGGCAGTTTAATCAGGTTTTAGTGTAAAAAGATGATGCCATGAATAAACTGTGAAGGCGAGGATGGCATTAGATTGTAGCCAGCAGTAACATGTGGCTGTCAGGCAAGGTCTGGAAAGGAAGTGAAGCACTTCCCGTTTCCACAGTAAAAGAGACAGTTCACCCAAACAACCACTAGGGGTCACAAGCACTGAAAAACATACTAAGGTCCATAACACTCCCCACCTGGCACCTTTAAGATGCCACACTAAAAACTACGCTATCAGGTCACTTGACCAAGTTTTTTTGTACCAGAAGAATGACTTGGGGCAGCTGTGGCTCAGTAGGTAGAGCGGGTTGGCCATTAATCGGAAGGTCGGCGGTTCAATCCTGGCTCCTCCAGGCAGCGTGTCGAAGTGTTACTGAACCCTGATTTGCCCCTGGCAGCTGTTCCGCCATGTATGAATGTGTGTGAATGTTAGTTTCTGTTTGAGCACTTAGTGTATGTATGAACGTGTGTGACTGGTGAATGCAGATGTAGTGTAAAAGCGCTTTGAGTGGTCGAAAAGACTAGAAAGGTGCTATGCATTTACGGAGCATTCAGAGATGGGCCTTAGGAACAATTTTGGTACACCATCTTTGACAATTTTCACCTCAACCTTTCTAACCTTTCCATCGTCACTAGGAAAAGCTCTTGCGATCAGTCTTGAGGCCCAGTCATGTCTCTTGACTAGCTTGTCTTTAAGTAGGACAACATCTCCGTCCATCAGGTTTGGCCTTTCCGTCCTCCATTTCTGACGACCCTGGAGACTGCTGAGGTACTCTCTCTTCCACCTGTCCCAGAACGTGTTGGCTAAACTTTGAACGTGTCGCCACTGACAGTTAAAGAGGTCACTATCATCGAAGTTGCCAGGGGGAACTGGGGGTGTGCTGACTTTCTGTGTTAAGAGCATAGCAGGGGTAAGGATAAGTGGATCATCTGGATCTGTAGGCACAGAAGTAAGTGGTCTGGAGTTGACTATATGGCTGAGGTAACTGCTAAAGGTTGTCAGGACCTCATGTGTGAGCTTTGTAAGCCCAAGCTTGAGGAACACTGCATCAAGGATCCGATGTGTGATGCCGATCATCCTCTCCCAGCTGCCTCCCATGTGTGAAGAGTGTGGGGGATTGAAGACCCACACACAGCACTGATCTGAGAGATAGTTGGCCACCTGCTTGTTGTTGCAACCTCTGGCGTCAATCTGAAGTTCTTTGCAGGCTCCCACAAAGTTAGTTCCGCATTCGGACCTCAACTGTTTAACGGGTCCCCGAATTGCAAAGAAGCGTCTCAGAGCGTTAATGAAACTGGATGACTCCATCGATTCAACAACTTCAATGTGTATGGCGCGTGTGCTCATACACATAAAAATCACTGCCCAACGCTTACTGTTTGCCAGGCCTCCACGCGTCCTTCTTGTGGTGATGCACCACGGCCCAAACACATCTATTCCTACAAAGGTGAATGGAGGGTCTGTGCTCAAGCAATCAGCAGGCAGGTCCGCCATCTTCTGCTCCTCCCATTTGCCGCGCAACCTCCGACATATCACACAGTTGTAGACCAAGCTGCTAACAGACCGCTTACCTCTAACAACCCAAAATCCTGCAGCCCTTAAAGCTTCTTCTGTCAAGAGCCGTCATTGATGGCACACTTTTTCGTGGCAGTGTCTCATGAGCAGGAAGGTAACATGGTGTTTTCCGGGAATGATGATAGGCTGACTTTCCTCTGGGTTTAAGCTGAGCCTTCCTTAGCTGTCCACCAACACGTAGAAGGCGTTCAGAATTGATGAAAGGGCAGAGGTTGCTGAGTGGGCACTGTTTCGGCACAGGTTCTCCATTTTGGATGCACCGGATTTCCTCTGAATAGATCTGTCTTTGGACAGACAGAATGATTCCAACCTTTGCATGATCTAGCCGCTTGCACTAAGAGGCTGCTTGCAGATGTGCCAACCATGGCAAGGACCTTCTTTTGCTGCTTGTGTGAATGAGCGTAACGTAAACATAGAATGGTCTGGAGTCGTTACATACATAGCCAAGTACTACCTTGCTATCTGTGAAAAACCTGATGTCATCAAACTCTGTATCCAGCTCCGCAGATATAGCCTCTGCCATTTCCACTGCTAGAACAGCTGCACAGAGTTCAAGCGTTGGGATGGTGATCTCAGGCTTGGGAGCTAGCTTCGTCTTGCCAAACAAGAATCCAACTTCGCTGTGTCCTGCAGCGTCTCTGACCTTCAGATAGGCGACGGCAGCAATAGCTTTAGTTGATGCATCACAAAAAATGCAGATCTCTTTCCACTGAGCTGCGGAGAGTGGGATCGAAGTGTAGATTCTTGGAATCTTCAAGTCCTTAAGTTCTTGTAGTAATGTACACCACCTCTGCCACTGCTCAAGCTTCTCCTGGGGAAGTGGTGCATTCCATTCGCAAGTGTCAGTGGTCAGCTCTCTTAAGATGCAGCGACCTCCTACACTGACAGGAGCAGCAAATCCTAGTGGATCAAATAAGCTGTTGATGGTGGACAACACACCATGACGTGTGAAGGGTTTGTCGGTAGCAGCAACTTTGAAATGTCAGTGTATCTGTAGCAAGGTCCCATCCAAGGCCCAGGCTGCGCTGTGTAGGAGGAAGATCCTGACCCACATCCAGATCTTGTAGGCTCGTGACAAGGTCTTCAGCTGGGAAAGCTTTCATCTCCTCAATACTGCTAGATGCAATCTTATGCAGTCTGAGATTGGATTGAGCCAGGATGTCTTGTGCTCCTTTCAGTACTTTGATGGCTACCTCTGTGCTGCTGAACGATTTCAGACCATCATCGACATAGAAATGTTGATATATGAAATTCTTCACTTCACATCCAAATTCCTCTTCTCCCTCCATGGCTGTCCTCTTCAGTCCGTACATGGCCACAGCTGGTGATGGACAGTTTCCAAACACATGAACTCTCATGCGATACTCCAGAACTTCACCATGAAGTTGGTGGTTGCCAAACCACAAAAATCGGAGGTAGTCCCGATGATCTTCTCTTACTAGAAAGCTGTGAAACATCTGTTGGATATCTGTCATCACAGCTACTGGCTCTGTCCTAAAGCACATGAGGACCCCAAGTAAGGTGCTGTTGAGGTCTGGTCCCTGTAAGAGCACATCATTCAATGATATGCCCTTGAACTGTAAACTTGAGTCAAAGACAATCCTTATTTTCCCTGGTTTCTGAGGGTGATAGACACCGAAACTTGGTAAGTACCAATACTCCTTGTCAGGCTCTGGAGGGGGTGCAGGTTCAGCATGTCCGTTTCTGAAGATGTCCTCCATGAAGTCAACAAAATGGTGTTTCATCTCCTGTTTCCTTTTCAGGGTTCGGCGAAGTGACATCAGTCGGCTGAGGGCTTGCTCTCTGTTATTTGGTAAGCGTGGTCTTGGAGTACGAAATGGCAGAGGAGCTACCCAGCTGTTGGAATCATCCTTCACAAACTCCCTATTCATGATCTGAAGGAAGATTTCATCTTCAACAGAGGGCGCTAGCTTGTCATCATCTTCAGAGTGGCTGAAGATCAGCTTGCCTAAGCCTGGCTGGTTAGAACCCAAAGTGATTGGAAGTTTGTTCCGTTCATTTACTTCTTCGTCTTCTCTTTGATGAAGATTTTGCTCTCACAAGGCCCGAGGTAACTGGGGCGTCCATTTTCCAAGACATGGGTCTTTAATGTATTGACAGTTGGTCGATGGGCCCCGCCAAGGCAGACGTCACCAACTATGACCCAGCCTAGATCCAATCATTGGGCGTAGGGTGCATTATGACAACCATTGCGCTGACTGCACACTTTGTCTGGCTAGCGATACATTACTTCATCTAGTATCGCGTATGTGCTTGTCTTTTTGCTCAGGGTGCCCCTTCGGATAGACGTTGACCACACAGATTTTCAAACAGGATTTGCCTCGAAGACCCTCACCACAGACCTCTGTGCATGAGGAAGTTGGCTCCCCACCATGTTCTGCAGCAGACACATTGGAACTCACAGCCCAAAATGCTGGTCCTGTATGGAGCGCTGAGATGTGACGGTCGCTGTTGCATTCTGAGCAACGAATGACAGCTTTGCATTCCTTAGCCTGGTGTGTTTTCGAAGCACAACATTTAAAACATATGAAGTTCTCTGTTAGGAAGCGCCTTCGTTCTGCTATTGATTTTTCCCGAAAACCTCAATACTTCTTGAGATAATGAGGTTTCTTGTGGTGAGGACACTGGATCCAGGACAGGCCTTTTAGTGGAGTCTGAGGGGTTGGCTACTTCCGTTTTACTAACCGAAATAGGAGATTTGGTTTTCCATTGTTTGTATGAAGACCCATTACCTTTAAACGCAGCCGAGTTTGACGTTAGGACAGCAAAGCTGGGGTCATTTCTCGTCTCTGTATAGTGGTACACAAAGTCTACGAAGAATGAGAAGGGTAGGGAACGTTATGCTCCCTCTTATAGCGAGATCCTTGCATTATCCACTGTTCATGGATGTTATTGGGCAATTTCTCCACAATAGGGTTTATTCCCCTTGCTGTGTCGAGAAAACCGAGTCCTGCCAAGTAACCCTCATGCTTTGCTGCTTCGATTTCTAGGAGAAGATCTCTAAGTTCTTGAAGCTTCTGGTAATCTCTGTTTGAAAGCCTTGGGAACTGGTCCAGTCTTTTGAAGAGAGAAGCTTCAATCGCCTCAGGAGAGCCATAACACCTGTCCAGTCGCCGCCAAAGCATGTTCATACCCATAGTCATGCAGTGACTCCCCACCAAGCCACTTAATGAGCAGGTCCATTTTGACGGGAAGCAAAATGTGCTTGGATGTACTCACTAGTACGATGTATTGACTGCTTCAATGATAGAGAGTGGCTAGCTTTACTCACAAGGTCACAGTTCTCTAAATCTGCAACTGCCTCAAACACTTTGGCTTCTGCTGAGGCAGCCTCAGCTTCACACTCTTCCTTTAATGCATTCAATGTGGCTTGTGCGTGCTTTCTCCACTTGCATTTCTATTTGACGCTTTGCATAGACTGCTCGTGTGCGTGCTGCTTCTGCTTTGGCACGAGCCTCAGTGCCGTGAAGATGAATGTGATGCAGCACATTCTGACTTGACATCCAGGTCTTGAGGATCAATATTATCGGGGTTTGGGTCTGACATTGTCGTAAAGGACAAGTGGATGTATCTCCAATCTACAGGAAAAGCTGCTGAAGATGTAGATATCTGTTGTTGTTTTTTTGCCTCGAAAAGGAGGGGGTGAAAGGTTTGCTCCACTCCCAAGTGCTGCTTGGGTAGTTTTAGCCATAAAACCTGTTCTGTCCTCGGTAAGTGTTGTCCCCACAAACGTATACTCAGCTATACCGACAGCTAAACACTCTCCTAATCAAACTCCAGGGAACAGGCTGATATGTTGGTTTTGGCAGTTTAATCAGGTTTTAGTGTAAAAAGATAATGCCATGAATAAACTGAAGGCGAGGATGGCATTAGATTGTAGCCAGCAGTAACATGTGGCTGTCAGGCAAGGTCTGGAAAGGAAGTGAAGCACTTCCTGTTTCCACAGTTAAAGAGACAGTTCACCCAAACAACCACTAGGGGTCACAAGCACTGAAAAACATAAGGTCCATAACAAAAACCTACCACCTCTGGGGAAATTGAGATAACAGACTCTATACATGACTGTTAAACTGACAATATTAACATTACACAGAGACTAACCTCAACCTGAACCAGGCTGTGAGGACCTCAGTGTCCATAAAGGTGTCAACCCGACATTTCCCAGAGACTAATTTCAGCCGGAACTGTCATGAGTTGTAGTTTTTCCCTGTGAGTTTGAGTTTTTGCCATTTGTTTCTGGTGTCCTTCTGTTTACCTGTTCTTCTCGTTTCCTTGTCCTTAGTGTTTATGTCTTGTCTGGTGTTGTAGCTCGTAGTCCTGTGTTGATTTGATATTGCTTTGGTTTGGTAGTCTAGTTGTTATATTGTTTCTTAGTCACTGCCTTAACTCTTGTTCCTGCGTTTTAGTTCTTTGTCCTTGTTCCCAGTCCTGTACCTTAGTTCATGTTAAGTGTTCACTCTGGTCTGTTTTGTGTTCAGTGACCTGTGTTCCGTCTGTTCCCCCGGTTGTCACTCTGCCTGCATGTCTCTCTCTCTGCCTGCCTTGTTAGTCTCATGTCTGTCACCTGTGTTGCTCCCGCCCTGCTCGTTAGTCCCTGTGTATATATACCTGGTGTTTCTGCCTTGTCCTTGTCGGGTCATTGTTTATTGTCACCCAGTGTTACAGTGTGTTACCTTGTGTTGCTGTATTGCTGTATTGCCTTGTTGCCAGCCTACTCGTCGTGTCTCCCTGTTTCCCTGCTTATTTTGGATTCTGGTTTTCCATTTGGATTACTTTGTTTTGGACTGTCATCAGCCACTCAGTTTGTAAGTGTGCTCGCCTTTGTTTGTTTATTAAAACCCCTTGAACTGTACCTCCTTTGCCTTGCATCCTGCATTTGGGTCCTCCAACCAGCTCAACCCTGCCTCACCCACACCAAACCGTGACAGGAACCAGCCTATAAGAACCCTTTTGAATAAAGGTCTAGAGACGCTAACTGCCCCCACACAGGGTAGCCATGGCAACCATGCCCCCCTTTGCTAATTATTCTACACATCAAAGATCCCCTTCCTCAGTCTTAACTCTCTACCCCACCAAAGAGCCATTATTTTGGACTCTTAACATGCCCTCTCCCTCTTCACACCCAGTTGTAAAACTGCTGAGAAACTCCAGACGCCAGAGAAGGACACTGCCCCGAATTCCTTTGGGTGGACAAATGAATATTGTCTCCTTATAACTTGCCTGAACCGCCAGGGTTCGTTGTATATCTATAACTGCCATAGCGGGTAAAATTTACCAGTTATAAAAATGCAGTGATTTTATGATTATTTCTGCTACATGTTGCTCCAACACACAAATTTAACACATTGGCTGTGCATTTTCTATAAACACCATCCCCATATTTCAGGCATTTACAGAATGTTTGTTCTATTTTATTCATTGTCTTCACCGTGCAGGTCAATCGCTTGCACTGTGCATCTGTGAAGGGCACATTCACACGCGGCGGCTCTTTTGATGTCATCCACTCGCCACTGTTGATGTTATATCCTAGTTATATTCTAAACACAGCTTGAATTTAAATGCAGCATACAATTTAAATAAACGACTGATTGTTGTAGTGTTTTATTGGCGGTAATAATAGCCTCATAATGTTGGCTAGTTCTTACTGTTCTGCTTGTTTTTTTGGACTCCATCAGGCATCCAGAGAGTAACACATAGTTACAAAAGTTTGAAAGTCCAAATAAAAGTAGGCTATTTATTCAAAAGAAACGATTATTATCAATTCCAAAATTCTTAGTAGATGTTTACCCAGCAGAAAAATGTATAGGCCTAATGATCACTTTTACTAAAAAATACACAGCACTGGAAAAGTAATAGCCAGTCAAAAAGCACACGAGGGAGCCGCACGCTCTCTTGAAGGGACCACAGAACACACATCTATCACAGGGAAAAACTAGGCTACTGCAGCATTAGTTTTGATGATCATGTAGCCTACACAAAACCTATGAGCAGCGGCTTTTATGTATATTTACTTCATTCAAGTGGATCATGACCCGTCAGATGCAGAATCAACCCAGGATACGTCGCTCAGCCCCCACCATCAGACTCTCCTTCACTCACTGCGCAAGTGTAATGCCCGTAGGGGGAAAGGCGTTGCCAATACCAACATAGAATGTTTATCTAAACGCGCAAAATGAACAGCGCTAAAATGACTGTATTCTCTATTCATAGTTTTCACGTGACGTCACATTCCATGAAAAACGCTCCCTTGGAGGGCAAAAAAGACATTTTCATCTGCCTGCCAACCAGGAAGCAAGTGATACACTGTTACTATGAGTTGTTTACTTTTGCATTGCCAAAATGCTGGATGGTAGTTGTAGTACTTTCTGATGCACAAATCAAGGAAGAGACAAGCCTGAGCTGTGGTGAGGGATACCCCACATTACCGCAGTCAAGCGGCGGCAGCAGATGCTGTAACATGGATCGGAAGTGCCCAACACTTGTAACTGCTTTTGTGGCGTCTCTACGGGGGAGTCGCGGCGTGAGCCGTTGTGTTGGTCTGTTGTTTTGCCCTCCAGGTACCGCAAATGTCACGTGACTGAAAACTATGAATAGGGGTAAATTTTACCCGCTGGTGCTTATAGGTATAAATGCCCATTTTTTAAATCTGGCTTTATCTTGACATTTGACATCTTAACAATAGGGGGTGCTACATAACACACTTAGGAAAAGTCAGAGACTGGGGGACTTGATTATATTGAAACAAAGATACATAAAATCAAAAAACAGCCGCGGGTAAATTTGACCCGTTGGCGGTTCTAGTGTTAATTAAATAATCTTTGTTAAGTTACTTAGTAGTTCTGGCCACTTCAATTTGAGTAGATCTATTGCCATGTTCTTAAGACTGTGTTTAAAAGAAGAATCCATAAAAAATGTTAATTTGCAGTGTTCTAATCTTCCTCAATACTCACTGATGTTCCTTTAATTTATGTTATACTAATGCCATGCTTATATATTTTATTGTTAAAGCACATTAACATTAATTTCCCCAGCTCCTGAGCAAATGATTGTTTTAAAGAAATAATCAGTTATCTCAGTCTCCTGTCATAGGACCAGAGCTCCCCTCAGAGGACAAAAGTAGTATTACATGTAACACATCTCCGGTGGTTTAATGTATCACTCTGTATTTTATTGTGTATAATCTGGTGCCATGTTCGTGTAACTTGCTTATATTCTCTAAGTAAGAACGTGTAACAGCCAATATTATCCAGAGATTGTTGAGTTAAGTTTCTTTCATTCTGAAATCCTGAAAATGCGTTTAACTGTTAACCATTCCAATCATTACAACGATTAAGTAATTGTTTCCTTTCCTTTTTATCAAATGCGTGAAACTAAGAACGGCATAACTGTTTATGACATTTAAGGTTTGATTGGGGGAAGGTATTTGATTGAAGTACACGCAAATAGACATTACAATTAAGGGACAGCCTCTCTCAGCTTGCTGTGAAGATCTTTGTTCTTTTCAAGCCACACACGCGAAGCGCCGCGACTTTTCCCTTGTTTCCAGCAATTTACTTGCTTTTTTTTTTGGTTTTTGTTTGTTAAAAGCTATCAGACGCGCAGATTCAGTCGCGCAACTTTGAATTCAAGAACAACCAAGTTCTTTTAAGCTTTATTGTAGTAGAGTGAACTTATACTGCTCTCACCGAAGTTCGGACCCAGCAGTAACTCAAAGGACATCTAAACCCAGCTAACAGCCTACCACTGCAAGTTTTCTTCCGGAGCAATTCCCTGGCAGAGAAAGCGACCGGAACTGAATTTTCGGTGGTGCCCTTAACGAGGATTTATGAATTAATATTTCAAATATTAATATTCATAGTTTGTAGTATATCTACTTTACTTTTAATACAAACAATAAAAACTGCGTTAACGTGAGATAAGAGAATTGTCTGCGTTAATTAACGCGTTAACGCGATAACATGTTAACTTGGTCAGCCCCGGCCAAAACATAATCTTTTGAGGACGAGTCTTAAGTGTGACTAGAGTCCAAGTCACAAACTTGAGTCCCCATCTCTGTATAAAACCAAACTGATAAGTCCCAGGAATACAGCAGCTGTGCTTTCTCATTGTGCTCTTTACTTTTTGATACAGTAATAATAATACAATATAAATAACAAAAAAAAGAGAGAAAGAAACTTGGTGACAGCAGGAGTTTGAAAAATACAAACATGTTGTGAAGTTTGGGGGAAACAGTGGGGGAGAGGAATAGACTGCTGCCCAGGTATGGTTGGGGAGAGGGATACAAATAAAACGAAAGGTGAATGATTGAGATAACAAGGAGTTAAAGCAGAACAGAGGAAGGAAACCAGGTAGAAAGGGGTAGATATTAGGAGGATGAGGAGAGGTGGTGGTGCTAGGGTGGGGCTAGGGAGGGAGAGAGCTGTGGAGGCCAGAAAAACAAGCAGCAAATAAACAGATCGAAGGAGAGAGGAGAGAAAACAGGCTGAGAGGGAGAGAGAGGCACGGAGGGCTGGAGGCAAACTCAGCATGAGCTGAACAGAGGAGACAGTGACGGACAGAGGAGAAAATAAATGGGGGAAAAATGAGGAGAGAGAGAATGGAAGCTAAACAAGGAGGGTAGTAGAAGAAAAGAAAACCTGAGATAGACACGAAAGAAAAGAAAACAAAGAGTGAGGTCGAAGCAAGAGTCTAAAAGATGTTGTCCCCTCATTTCCATGTGAAGTAAATGGTTGTACGTGAAAAAGACAAGGAGACAGACAGAAAGACACATCAAGAGAAAGGCGAGTAAAGAAAAACAGATGAGCAGAGAAAAGAAAATGTCGCAAAGATCTGCCACAGCAGAGACAGAAAAAATCATTGTGAAAAACAGAGACATAACGGGTGAGGCAAGGGTGAGACATGATGATCAAGGTGCGGAGCAGAGAGAAACAGAATGACGGCCAAAAGGGAGAAAAAATAAAATAAGCAGGAGAGATGGTTGAATTGGCTGTCAGATCTCTCCTGTCTTTATTACTTTTCTATAGCGCTGTTTGGAAGGAACAAAGGGAGAGCGTGTCTTCAATGTGTGTGGGTCCTGGGTGCCCAAGGCTACCTGCCTGCGCGTGTGTGTGTGTATATATTCTGCACACACAAGACACACACACACACACACACGGGAACATGGTGCTCACTGCTTGCCGATGGGTTCTTTTCATTGGAGCCCAAGGCGCAACCTTCAGCTAACAGAAGAGAAGCACAAGGCCAGCAGGACTGAATAGGAGACACACACTCACACCCACGCTCAAGCACACACACACACATATGACCATGTCTTCCTACGCCTCCTCTCCACCCCTCCCTTCGTCTATCTCTCCTCCTCCATACTTTTTTAAAATCGTGTTTCTCTGTGCTGTCATTCTTCTGTAGTGTATGAGAAGGTCACGAGGAGGTGGAGCTGTTGCTCTCTCTATATCCGTCCGGAACTCCAGTAAAACTACTTGTCATTTTTACATTTCTGTTTATGGTTTAAACAATCAATATAAAAAACATGTAAACTAGTAAGTTTTTTCCCCTACTTTGGACAGAGCTTGGCTAGCCGTTTCCTCTGCATCCATTCTTATGCTACTAAGCCTATGATCACTTGCATTACATTGACATTTACTTATTTAGCTGCAGCTTTTATCCAAAGCGACTTACAATGGGTATCCGGGAATGGAGGAAAGTCCGTGGGGCACTCGAGCAGGAGTGGACTAGTTGCAGGAGATGGACCAGGCGGGGATATCTATGGCACAGAAGAATAGGATCAGTAGGGAACAAGTACAGGAACTAGTCTTAGTGAAGAACAGCTTGAACGAGACTAACTGGGAACAAGAGTCTACAATCTGGGGCTGAGTGGAGGTGAGGACCAGGTATATAAGGCAGGGCATAACGAGGCTGATGGCTGGCAGCTGGTGACAGGAGGGAACACACACACACACACACACACACACACACACACACACACAACCCAGGAACAGGGGACCTAACACAGACGGCCAGGGATAGGGAGGGGCTCCGGAGGAGTCCAGAGCTGAGCTGGGTAGGGGTCTTACTCCGGGCACACACAGAACAGGCTGAGACAAAGGAGCGAGTGTCTGGCTCCATGGAGGGCCACCAGAACCTCTGGCGCAGGAAGTCCAGAGTCCTTCTAACGCCATGAGGGCAGGTGAGGTTGGTAGAGTGCCCCCATTGGAGAACCTGGGAGCGGACAGAAACTGGGACATAATTCTTTTAGGGGGACAGTTAC
This sequence comes from Micropterus salmoides, assembly GCF_014851395.1. Taxonomy (NCBI): domain Eukaryota; kingdom Metazoa; phylum Chordata; class Actinopteri; order Centrarchiformes; family Centrarchidae; genus Micropterus; species Micropterus salmoides. Next base: position 29,668,371 of record NW_024044570.1, read on the forward strand.
CTGGGTTGGTCTGTTGGTCCTGGTCCTGCCTGACAATGGCCTCGATATCACAGGTCACTGCCCCCACAAAGCGAGTGGCTGGGAGGATGCTGATGGGATCCGGATTGGAATCGTCGCAGAGAACACTCTGGAGAGGGCATCTGGCTTGGAATTATGAGAGCCGGGGTGATAAGACAAGGTGAAGTTAAACCGATCAAAAAAAATAGAGCCCACCTGGCTTGCCTTAAGTTCAGCCGCTTTGCAGATTGGATGTATGAGAGGTTCTTGTGGTCTGTTCACACAAGAAAGGGATGTTCAGACCCCTCCAACAAATGGCGCCATTCCTCCAGTGCTAACTCAACAGCGAGCAGTTCACGATTGCCGATGTCGTAATTTCTCTCGCTGGGGAGAGTCTGCGGGAGAGAAAAGCACAGGGGTGGAGCTTATCATGACATTTTGCCCGCTGGGAAAGTACTGCACCTACCCCCATGTCCGATGCGTCCACCTCAACAATGAATTGGAGTCCGGGGTTGGGTTGAACCAAAACGGGAGCCGAGGCGAAGCATTGTTTTAGCTCCTGGAATGCAGCCTCGGCCTCCCTGGTCCAGGAAGAGGGGATAGAGAGCAAGGTTAGAGCTGTGAGCGGGGCAGCAATGTGACTGTAGCCTTGAATAAATCTGTAGAAGTTTGCGAACCCCAAAAAGCGCTGTAACTGTTTGCGTGTAGATGGGATGGGCCAATCAGTTACTGCGGAGACCTTAGCGGAGTCCATCCTCATCTCCCCTGCGCAATGATGAAACCCAAAAAGGAGATTTTAGTCACATGAAATTCGCACTTCTCAGCCTTAGCAAACAGTTTGTTCTTCAACAAGCGTTGGAGGACCAGGCGCACATGCTGCTCGTGCTCAGACAGGGATCTTGAGTAGATCAGGATGTTGTCCAGGTATACAAACACAAATCTGTTCAGCATGTCTGTCAACACATCATCTACAAGGGCCTGGAATACTGCTAGGGCATTATACAGACCAAAAGGCATGACTAGGCTTGAATGAGACTGACTGGGAACAAGAGTCTACAATCTGGCGCTGAGTGGAGGTGAGGACCAGGTATATAAGGCAGGGCATAACGAGGCTGATGGCTGGCAGCTGGTGACAGGCTCCTGCACACCTGACTCCTGCAAGGAGGGAACACACACACACACACACACACACGCACACACACTACCCAGGAACAGGGGACCTAACAGACTATTCTTGTTGGTGTTGCATTGCCTTCTTAAAGGTGACCTATTTCTTTTATATTCCAAAAAATCTTATACTGGGCCTTTGTGCAGGCCTTCATTTGAGCCTCTGCCTGAAACAAACTGTAGATGCTCCTCTCTGACGATATGTTTGGCACTTAATTCTTTAGGAAAACCAAACAAGCTTAATTTCCTTAGCAACTGAAAAAGCCCTTTCATGGTGACATATTGAACAACTTCGACATCAAAAGCCTGCGTGTGGTCCTGTGCTGAGTGGTATAGACAAACTGAGTGTTGCAGTTGCCTGGAGGAAGGGTTGCGCGCAAATGACCTTATACTGAAGACTGATTAGAGTAGAAAAAAACTGTTGTAACCAGAGTGTTCAGAACCATGGGAAATCTGAGGTTTTGGCTCATAGGGATTTCTTTGAAATATGGGAATAATGTGAACAGCCAGGCTACTATTTGTGCGAGAATTGACACTAGTGGCACTTCTGTTTTAACCAGATTATGAATTGGCTAATCTTTAAACAATAATGAATGGTTTACTATACATACCTACTACTAGATAAAATACTAAAATATGTCTTTGTAACACAAAGGTTTGTTGTCAGAGCTGGATGCTACGGTTGTTTTACTATTTGCAGCACTGGAAAAATTAGTCAATTGAAATGCCATGAATTGGCAAGTATTTTGACTAACAGATAATCTTTTCATTTGGTATTTTTCAACGAAAAAGACATTGTCTGGTTTGTAGTGTGAGCTTCTCCTTGGGAGGATTTGCTGTTTTCTATATCAATGTAATTTGATTATCATTGGGTTTTAGATGGTTGATACTAGGGCTGAACGATTTTGGAAAATAATCTAATTGCAATTTTATTTTAACCAATATTGCGATTGCGATTAAATATGCCATTATTTTTTAAGCTCTTCTGTATTATTCAAAATGGACAAGCAATAAATCAGTGTAGTATGACCAACACAATATTAGATAGATTAAACATACACTGTTCTTTCTTCCCTATGTTATGATGAAATTGGTGATGGTGGAGAAGTAGTATCAAATTATAATAATTTCAGAGAAAAATAATTTGAGTTCACCACAGTGTGTTATACAGTAAGCAAATCAACAGAAGAGTCCGTCTCTCCGTCTGTCCCTGCAAGCAAACAAAAAAACCTCAGTTTGAGGTTCATAGATATTCCCTGAGCTGACTGATGGCTGTATGTGTGATGCAGGCGCGTGTGCCGATCGACACAATATTCTAACTGTACTACACGTGTCTTTCTGTTGTGCATTTTTCCTGTCCACCAAAGTGGCCAGTGTCAGGTTCTGTCAAGCCTGAGGCCATTGTACAAGTCACGGTGCAGCGTAGTATGCCAAGTTAATGCTTCCTCTGCAGACTGCATTACTCTCGCGTGTCATGTGACCACAGTGTAATGGCAGCCTTTGCGATTAGAAAATCAAATTTTATCATATCGCGATAATATCGCAAATGCAATTAATTGTTCAGCCCTAGTTGAAACCTTGGGCATCAGGACATTGTAATGTTTTTTTTTCTAACTGACTATTTTACAACATTTTCTAGACCAAAAATAGAGAAAATAATTGACAGATCAGTCTGTCATTATTAAATAATCATTTGCCCCAGTTTCATTTTTACATTTCAGTCAGTCAAAAAATTCCATAGCACTCTGTAATATACTTTCAAATGACAACATCTAAGCTGTTGCCTATATTTCTAACTACCAGGCTGCAGATTAAACTTGGCTCAAGTGTACATTCCCCGTTGTTAGTACCTCTGTGCTGCCACAGTGTTGTATCTGTAACCGCACTTCTCTCTGCATCTGTTTAACACTCTGTTTCGCTCATCTGTGCTAACACTGCAAACTGCAAAGTATCTAGTCACATTTCAACCTTGCCTACTCTGCAAACAGTAATAAGTTCAAAATCTATTTTGTTCTCTCAGTTGAATGTCAGGGCTGTTGTCAACAAATTTTACATCTGTCAAAGCTCAATTATCTAAAACAATTTAGTCTGGTCATAACTGAATCACTGCTAGATAAAGGCGACGCCCCACCACATAGGTGTGGACCTGATTACTCACACTTACCATCATTCTGATTATAGCAGGTGGACGATCAATGATTCTCAAAGCTAAATATTATTTTCTTTGGCTCTTTAGAGCATCTCGGCTCAAATGAATGATTTCACAATTCTATATGCCTTTCATATGGTGCACACAGTACAGCAGCAGTGTGTTTTAAAAGTGCCAAATACATAAATGCTTAATTTTAATATCTATTAGGACATCTAAACCATCTGCATCAGTACATTAATGTATTTGACAAAAGTCAGTTCCTTACAGTATTTTCTCTGTGTGAATGCTGCCCAATGGTTGCAATATGCCATACTGTCACTTAAATGTTGATGACAAAATTTGTCTGACTTTAACTTTCCTTCTTAAGAAAATGCGTTTGGCAGACGCTTTTGTCCAAAGTCATGAACAAATGTAATAAATTCTAAGCCACAGTAGTTCAAGCCTTTCAGAAGAAGTTGTCACAGCTCTTTACCATTATTTTACTGTGTGTCTCCCTTGTTTTCCTCCTCCTTTGTTTTGTCCTTTTTGTGTGTGTGAGTGTGTAGTGGGCACAGCTTTCCATCCTGGGCACCTGGCTGAGTGACTCACCTGAATTCAATCACCTCACGTACTTCTCCTGCTACTTGCCAGTTTGTTCCGTCGCTCTTTTGGTATTGTATATCTCTTATGCTTTTTGTGATTACTATTCAGTGTTTTTGTTGACTTATGTTTTTCCTGTACTCCAGGATTCCTCTGCCATGCTTCACTTCATCGCTCACTACCAGCCGCCTCAGCAAACACCACCTGGACCATGCCACCTCCTACCTGCCTGCCCTCTGCCATCATCTTTAAAACTTTATCTTAACTCCACCTGATCCGCCTAAACACAACACATGTTATGTAGGTGAGTAATCTCGGAAGTGGTCACTCTTGAAGAAGGAAGAGGATTCTGCTGAGTGCTGACTGAGTTAAGTTAGGGAACTTTGCTGATCTTTCTAAAGTTACGAAGTGAAAAGTGATGTTATATTATAGAAGCAAAATACTTGGATAAAGTTATAGTAGCCCAAATATCAGATGATCATAGTTATAAGTCTCACCTTTTAAAATCCTGATAGGAAAATTTACTTTAGTGCGAGCTTAAGCAAACATGGAATTCTTCCCGTCAGGCCTTAGCTTAAACCCCCATTTGTATAGCTATGCATGTTTTACTGTGAAGCAAATTTTTCATTCTGTCACATACTCATCATCTTTCCTGTCAGGTTCTGAGGTTCTTAGTCGTTGAGCTCCTTAGCATGACATTCTGTCACAAAGGTAATTTTTTGCTTGGCAGTTGACAGTCCGTTCTTACAATAAGGACATTGGTGGATGCTCCTTTTCACTCATCAGGTATTGACTTCCTCCATTTCAGCAAAACACGTTAGATCATCAGAAACTGGGCTAACTAAATACTTTTAGGTATGATTTACTCTAACAGATATACTTTAAACAGACTTGAGGAAACTTGCTAACCTACCAATAGCAACCCCTAATGCAACACTCTATGTACTACAATCACCATTTAAAAAGACGTTAACGCAATTGTCTAGTCCTCGAATATCATATACTGTAATTCACACTTTACTAATGTTATTTCCATTGAAAAATATTATGATCTTGTATTCAGCCAATACAGTAGGTCATAATTGTTGCAAAAGTTGTTGTAAAAACTGCAAAGCCGAGGTATTTCTGCACAGCGCAAAAGCTACTGTTCTTATAGACAAATACCGGTCACATAGACAATACCGATGAGCTAGCTAACTAGCTTCTAAATAATGTCGTCTAATGGACAGTTGGTTCATGATGCAAGCTAGCAACGGCTATTGTCTGTACAATCACTCAAGCAGTCAAAGTTGTGCAAAATATAGTGAGGTCAAAATTCATTTTGGATATAGTCCAAAATTCCCATGCCATCTGAATTTTTACCTCTAGGAATTTAATATAAATCACTTTTCGATCGAGATTAATTCATGGTAAAACCACCTACAGCGGCACTGCCAGCGAGATGCACTTAGTTCCCAGTGTATTGTAACCAACTCTGGACAAAGACTCCTACCAAATGGCACTTAGATAATTAGCATGGAGCAAGACTTAATGGAGCAGCGAAAACGAGCTCCTAATGTCTTCAACAGCTCATTCATTTATTTCCAGTAGACGTCATGCTGAGTTCAAAAAGCTCTCAAAATCCATCTTCAGCCCGAAGTGCGTGTGTGTGTATGTGCATATGATATAGAGAGAAAGATAGATAAATAGACAGACGGACAAATAGAGCAGTTTTATATCTCCACCCAGCTGGTAATCAGACTTCAAAAACACAGCGAGAGGGTTGTGTTCCACTAAGTGGCGATTGATCGCTGTGCGAGTGTGTGTATGTGTGTAAAAGGAAAACATGGGTGATAGTTTGACTGATCCTGCTAGATAGACACACACACACACACCTGTCTCACTTTTGTCTCATCTTCAGTGTTATCTCTCTTCTCCTTCATCACCCCCCTCGTTCTCTCTGCTTCAATCCCTCGCTCTAAGGAGTGGGTGTGCTCTCTGCTGTCCTTCTCCAATCTCCCTCCTCAGTGTGTGTCCGCCGCTACCATGGACACAGCACACACACACACACACACACACTTCTTCATTCCCTTTCCCCTGCCTCTCTTTCTCTTCTCTACAACTCCATTACTTTATCCTCTGTCCTTCTTCTTAGCCTCTCTTCTTCCTCCACCTTATCAGCTCCCACTTCTCCTCATTAAGCCTCCACCATCTCCTCTTTGCCTCTTGCTTGTGTGTTCACTTATCAAAGCTACATTCAAAACACAGGAGGAGATCGGGGGCGAGACGGGTCAGATAAGACCGATAAAGAGGGAGTGTGTGTGGGCGAAAATAAGTGTGTATCTTTGTTCATGTGTGTCTATCTGATTTTGGATATGTGATTGGTGTTTTTTCTTTCTAGCCTGGAGCGATGTTGACTGGACACTGAGTCCAAAGCAGCTTTACCCTCTGTCTCCATCAAAACAAAGCAATTACACAGACACAGACATGAGTGCGCCGCTTCTGATGGCCCACACACGAAGAGGGTCGACAAGCCAGTGCCTTTGATCTTGACTACCCGTAAACTCAATCTTTAAGAATGATCTACTTTTAAACAAAAATCCCCATGTGATAATTCTATGGTGTCTCACAATCCAGTAAACATGGATAAACAAACAAACCTTGATGTTGTCGAGAGACAAATGTCACAGAATGCAGCTATGATGCAGCACAGGAAACAGTACTGAATTAACAGTAATGCAAGGTAGTGTCTATCTTGCACAGTTTTTTTCAATTGCTAACCTAGATTGCTCAAAACTGAAGTCGCACTGTCAAAACTCTTCACACAGTCAGCGAAACATGTGTATGTGGACCAAACTGAATCATTTTTCATTGCTTTCACACAAAATGCATTCACTGACCACTTTCTCCAAACTCCATGGTCTCTTATCTCATTACTACTCCACCTCCTGTAAAACACTATATATTTGCAGCACATTGTTGCTGTTAAAAACACATTCAACTGAATGTGACAGAAACAGAAACAGCCAACAGAATGATGGCAAATGTCCTGCATTTCTCAGTAACCAGACTGAAATCTTTGCAGAATATTCAGGTAAACTTTAATGTTGTGTGTAGTGTCGATGTGTTTTGAAAAGTGTGGTTTAGAACTTCAGTGTGAGTGTAAAACAGGAAATGTGCTTGTATTTTAGCACAGTTATTTCAGGGGGTTGGTACATGAATTACAGGTTGTGGTCATTTTGTCTCAAGTACCAGTGTTATTGTGTAAACAGCTGAGAAAAACTGTGTTGCAGCACTGTAATTTTAAGAATTATTTTTTTGTTTCAACGTTTTATTTTTCTCAAGTAAATTACTATATGCAATGATATAGAAAAACGAAAGCATATTGAAGCACATACCTGCATTTCTGATTCATTTATTCTATTCTTAAACTTTAGTACAGTCAATAAAGCAAAAATATGTTCATATTCTATAGTGAAATACTGATTTATTTGAAAAAGCATTCAAACTTAAAACATAACCACATATACGTATGTTTCTCCATTGGATATATCCTACATCTGATTCCATCCAGCCTTAATGCAAATCAGGGTGGCCCCAGTCCAGAGGGTGGTGGTATTGCAACTGTAGCCTGGTAATGGTTATAGAAGGCCAGGAGGATAATAACTGTGCATTTTAGTAGCAAAGTTACAGCAAATAGCTAGCCTGCTAACAGACATCCACTAACAACTAACATAAACACATTGTGATTCACATTCTGGACTTACAAGTGAGAAAACACATTGATCATTTAGTGGTTGCACTGATCAGGGATCAGATAAACACTATGGGTTGTATTGCAAATGACAAGTTGGTATGTCTGGTGAGAAGCCCATTAAGCAATATCTAATATTTCATAGCTAAATACATATTGTCTGGCAAAACAGCCATGCAATACTTGCACTTACATTGGGTTAGCATACATTAGTTAATTAACTTTAAAATACAGCCCACTAGCTCTGGTTCGAATGTGTCACCCCCAAGCTATAAATGAGAGTAGTTAAGAGAGCTACAAAATAAATTAAAACAAGGAATTCAAAATCTTACTTAAAAGGTTGATACAATAATTATTATATGTTTTTGTCAACCCTCTGGTGGTCCTGTTCCCTATGAGCTAATAGTCTTGTGGGAAGAGGATAAGTTAGTGAGAAGGCTAATGGAGGGATGATGGAAATTAGCCTTTCAGTAATGTCCAGCAATTGTAATTCAGACAGGGCGGGCATGCCCCCAGAGAAAATGTATAGGGTTCATGGACACTTAATTTTGCAATGGTGACAATGTACTCTAAATGAAATATGCTCCACACCGGTATGGACTTGCAATTTTCCTCTGATTTTACACATATTTTCTTCATAGAAGTGACATTGCTAGAGAGAACAAAGAAAAGCAAAGCATGTCAGACCTCTAGGCACAAACCTGAGGGAGCATAGATGCTGTTTTGTTAAAGAGGCTGTTTACGCAATTACAAAGTTTGCAGTCAAAGGTGACCACATTTGGGGGTTGTATCCAGAGACATTCCCAGTATATAGTGAAAAAAACCTCTTCACTCCCTGTGAAAATGTTGATGCAATTGCTCCTTATATGTTTTATGTGCTTTAGGGCTGTAAATTAAGCATACATTTTGTTGCCTTAGAAAAACTTGTCACATCTCAGCTTTATTATTACAGTAGTTCAAGGTTGTGACAGTAGATGTACCCCACTTGCCACAGCATGGTGCACAGTGTTCACTCAGCCAGCAAATTGCTGATGAAAGAACAAAACATATGAACATCCATCTGCTGTGGACACTAGTTGCTTTAACTAAAATATCTGTTATCAAATAATGTTCATTGTTCTGCTATCAAACAGAACCAAGAATCTTTCTTAAAAGTACAATGTACAAGATATGGCCAGAATTTAAAGAGTTTAAAACATAAAAAAATGAACTAACAAATTCAGTGACATTTGGTAGGAGTCTTTGAAGAAGTAACATTTCTGGCGTTATGTCAAAAATGTTTCTGTATTCTGTTGCAGAAATATCTACTGAAGTTAGCATACTAGCCAGCTAGCCCTGGGCCTCCATGTGTTGGAATACTACTTTGTAAATGTCAATCTGAGCTCACAATCTCAGTACATCAGCTGATAGCAGCCTATGTCAAGTCAAGCCCACATCAGCTGACAGCTCAACTGATTCCCCTATAAACATTCATTGTCAAAGCCACTGAACTGCTCTAGCCTTGCTGCTTTCTCTGCAAGCTGCTTGTTACCAACTGCCACCCAAGCTCCTCTTTTAAGGCTAATATTTCTAGGACTTTGGTTTCTGACTAAATTGCTGAAAGCTAATGACATTAGAATCATGCTCAGTTGTATTTTCTGTTAAGTGATAATTAGCAAATGTTAGCATGCTAACACACTAAACTAAAAGGCTGAACAACGGATTATACCTGCTAAACATCATCATCATGTTAACATTGTCACTGTCTTCTAGACATATTTAAGATAATTTAAAATGCCTTTCTTTTGGTCAGAGTAAGACACAGATGAGTTATTTGTGCCTATGGTTGCTATGGGAAAACTGAGACATCGTTGAGAAAAATCATGAGATCCCAGGAGTCAAGAGCCCGTTTTCCACCACTGGTAACAGCTTGACTCAACTCTACTCAACTTGGTTATTGCCTCAGCTCGCAGAACCTCGATGGAGGTGATATGAAAAAAAGTACCAGGTAACAGGTACAGGTACAACTTTTCTCCAGTGGAAAACCAAAAAAGGTGAGTGGAGTCAAGGTGAGTCAAACGAGGTTTTTATGAACCAGTAAGAATATACAGCACAACAACCATAAAGAAAAGAGGACCCGGCAGATGAAGCGAGGTTCAACCTATAAAACCTGGTGAAGGTTGATGTGGAAGTCCAGCCAGCAGCAGCGCAAACCTCCTCCAAGGGTGCACCCCGAAACAGAGCCTATGAAGCGGCCATTCCCCTTGTAGAGTGTGCCACAACCCTCGACGGGGGATCAACCCCTACCTGCACATAAGCCATAGAAATCAGATCCACTATCCAATGAGCCAAACATTGCTTGGAAACAGGCCTGCCCAGCGTCACATTTCCATATGAAACAAAAAGCCAGTCAGTGGTGCGAAGAGACTTAGTGCGGTCTATGTAACACCTAAGGGCAGAGTGCCCTGAGAACCAGCTGGAGATCCCATGAGGGGAGCAGGCGTGTCCGAGGTGGACGACTCCGCCTCACCCTTCACAAAAACTGAGCAACCAGGGGATGTGCTCCCGGGGACAACTGATCACACTTCACATGAACAGTAAAAATTGCTGCCAGGTAGCCCCTAATGGTAGACTCGTCCCAGGGAAAAAAGGTGCTGGATAAAAGACAAAATCACAGGGATGCCACAAGTTTAAGGATTGTGCCCCCCAGCTTGACACCATTTCCGAAACACCCACCTTTTGCGGCTATACTGTAGCCGTGTGGAGGGGGTCCATGAAGCCTGCAAGGTGTTCACCACATCGCCATCTAGGCCAAGTGCATGCAAATGCTTGAGATACCTGTTCAGCCTCCATAAATCTAGAATCAGGTGGAACCCCCCTGGTCCTCTTGGGAACAAGGAAGTAACTGGAGTAAAACCTTATTTCCTCTGGAGACAGAGGTCGTATTGCACCTTTCCATAGTAAGACAGAAATCTTGCAAGCCAAAATTGCAGAACAAGATTTGTCTCTTACCATCGTCTCCAAAACCCCTCAGAACTGAGGCAAGTGAACCTTGAACTGCAGGTGGTACCCAAACTCTAGAGTACTGACTACCCACGGACAAGAGGTGCACTGACGCCAAGACTGAATATCAGGGCCGTGCATGGGGAATACCTAGCTCTAGCTTTAAAACACTGTGGGCTGACTAATTTACAGGGAACAGTTGCTGCTGAGGGGTTGCTGGGGATGTTGCTGCTGCTGCTGTTGTTGTTGCTGCTGATACTACTGGAGGTAATCTGTGACTAGAGATATTAAAATAAACATAGGAGATATATTAGCTGATTGAACAAATGTGTGACCGTGACAAGATGTAAAGACTGCTGACAGTGTTTGGGACTGGCTCACTATGACTGACCTGATGCAGCTGCAGCAAAGGCTGACTGAGAAAATAAGAGGGGAGATGCTCACAGAGACTGGTGCACACCGAGAGCTGCAGGTAGTGAAAACAAGATACCAGATTCAAATAAGTGTGGGAAATAATCTGAGAAGTATACAGTACTAGGAGAAAGGATGAGGTTGGCCAAAGCAGGGGTAAGAGTGAGACAAATCTATAGACAAGTGTGTGTGTGTCTGTGTGGGGGGGTTATTCTGTTGGCCCATAATAACCATGACTAGAGCAGCATTTACCTTTCACATTAACATTTCATACCTTTGTCTGAAATCTAATAGGACCATTTCTTCTTCACTCTTTACTTTGATGTCAGGAATATTATTTATTTTACACTGACACTGACATTATTACATGAATTTACAGTTTAGTTTTAGAAAGTAGGTTTACTGTTTTTTTACTGTTCTGAATTAAATGATCATTTAAAAGGGTATAAGTCGGAGGAATAACTATCAGTATCAACCGGTTTTACCAATGTTGTTATAACTGTTTTAAGGCACACTACATTAAGTTACTGTAATTATCGTAGTTCATGTGAAAGGTTTTATTCAAATTACATAAAAATACCAGACCTCGCGACACCCGTGAAACTTTTCTCTCTCAAACAGCAAGAAGAAGTGAACAGAGCACCTTTGTTTATCCGTGTAGTAGTAACATTAGCTGTCGGCACAGTGTTAGTCGGCAGCTAACGTTACTTCTACAGCCGACACACAGTAATGTACACAACAACTGTGCATCCTCTCTTTGCGTCTTTCTTTTAAATTACACCCAACAACCCACAAGGCTCCCTGGGTTGGGCCCAGGATCTCTGGAGATGTTTAACAAAATCAGGGTGCCCTTGGGGTCCCGGTCCAGTGCAGACGCTTTCAGTGGGAAAGGGATGGGAGGAAGACCAGCAGCTGTCGCCGCTTGTGAGAGCAGAGCCTCAACAAAAAAATCACCAGACTCAGCCATCTGGCAATCATTACCAAACTCATCTCCCTCACCATAAGCTTCCACCTGCCCAGAGGAGCCACAGCCAGAGCTGCCGGTCTTATCCAGATTTTGTGAGGCAGCAAGAGACATAGCATCAGGATGTGGTGGCAAAAATGGAGGAGGCCAGTGTGGAGTATCCAGAAGATGCTGAGTAGCAGCCATGCATTTGATGGTCTTATGCAGGGGCGTTTCCAGGCTCTTGAAACATTGGGGGCTTAGCCCAGCACAGAAATCTTTCATGTTTTAACACCCCACCCCCCATTGCCACCTACCCAAAGTATGAGCCATTTCCTTAGGGAGGGGGAGGACCTATAAACACTTAATTTTCTGCATTCTGGTGAATTTCTTTGCATCAATTTATTGAGGAAATAGCTCAGGTGACAATTCAAAATAAGAAGAATATAGTATAATATCCTGCAGTAAGGCTGTCAGGCATTCTGTATTGCTGTCAGATATGTTTCTTCTGTAGATCAACTTTTCTCATTTAATTTAATTCCATCTGAGTCTACATAAATGTAGCCTAAAGTTTTTTTAAATGTGCATATGGCACCTTTTCACCTCAATGATAAATTAGCTTAATTAATGTGAATTCAATTAAGAATTATATATTGAGAAAATGTTGAATAGGGGAGTCTGAGGGTCCTTCCCCAGAAGATTCTGAGCATTAAACACTTAATTTCCTGAATTCTGGAGACATTTTCTGCACCAATTTATGGTGGGAATGTCTTTATTTTTATAAAGGCAAGGACAAAATTTAGGTGGCAGGTGACAATTCAGAATATAAAAATATAATAGAATGTAATGCAGTATCCTGGAGCAGAGAGACAGTCAAACAGAGCAAAGTGTCTCTGAGCGAGTGGGAGAGAGACAGCAAGACACAGAGCGACAGGTGTCTGTGTCGCTCTCTCTGTCTCTCTCTCCTCGTGCTCATTCTAAACGCAGGCGGGCTGAGTAACGGTAAACAAAATGTAGCATTATTTCGAGTAGCCTTCGCTCTTTGAAGATCTACGAGACAGGCTGCATCATGAAGATTATTGCATATTAACATGGAAAATATTTTTGTTGCTGTTGTTGAGTTACATTCGGGGCTACGGTCAAAACATCCGGGGCTAAAGCCCTGGAAAAATGACCTGGCGACGCCGATGGTCTTATGCATAACATAATAATAATAATAATAATCTTTATTTGTAGATCACTTTTCAAAAACAAGTTACAAAGTGCTTTAACAAGTGTAAAGACAATAACACAAAAGACAATAATAAAAAACATACATCCAACTGCCTCTGCATGCAGCTAATAATTAATAAAACAAAAAACAACAAGGCATGCCAAAACAAGCAACCCAATAAAGGGTGGCGAAAAGTTGCTGCATTACAACTACACAGGGAGATAGAAATACACAGACCTCAAAAAGCACACTTTCATCTGTTGGTTGCCGTGTTATTTCATTCAGGTATCATCATAACTACAGAATTGATATTGGAGTAATGTAAAAACACCAATCAGACATAACATTATGACCACTGAGTGGGTGGGATAAATTAGGCAGCAAGTGAACGGAAGTTTTTCCTTGCCTCTGTTGCCTAGTGCTTGCTCTTGGTGGGAATTGTTGGGCTTCTGTAAATAACATCACTGAGTATGGTCTAGACCTGCTCTTTTATGAAAAGCACTGTGAAATAATTGTTGTTGTGATTTGGTGCTATATAAATAAAATTGAATTGAATTGAACATTTTGTGTTCATAGTTGATATGTCAGAAGCACAAAAAATTGGGCAATCATAAGGATTTGAGCGACTTTGTCAAATTGTGTGGCTAGACGACTGGGTCAGAGCATCTCCAAAACAGTCTGCAGTGGTCAGTTGCCATCAAAAGTGGCCCACAGAAGGAAAAGCTGTGAACCTGCCACAGGGTCATGGGTGGCCAAGGCTGCATGTGGGGAGCGAAGGCTGGCCAGTGTGGTCCGATCCACCAGACAAGCTATTTTAGGTCAAATTGCTAGAAATGATTGATTGATGCTGATTCTGATAGTAAGGTGTCAGAACACACAGTGCATACACAGTGAAGTCCATGCCTCGACGGGTCAAAGCTATTTTGGCGGCAAAAGGGAGTCCTACATAGCAGGTGGTCATAATGTTATGGCTAATTGGCGTAATTAGACATGCTAGCAGCAGAATGAATTATCTTAACAACTTCAGCAAAATATCTCAACATCTACTTTATGGATCGGCACAATCATGGTTCCTAGACAATGTATACTTATGACTTTTCCTCTGACTTTTCATCCAGCACCACCAGCAAATTGACCTCAGAGTTGCTAGTGTGGCTGTAGACTGTTACTGTTAAAATAGTTACTATTTTTTATTCAGGTAGATAAAACAATGCTATAACATGTGCACATACAGGTATAGTAGCTTACCCTTAGAGATAATTTCACTAAGATCACTAAACAGAAGTTGCAGTCTGGTGATAAAATCTGTTAAGAAGCTTTGTGTCTGCAAACATATTTTGTACACTGCATAGCAAATGAAAATAAGTGGTCAGCCAATAGAACAATGCCATAAGATTACTTTGACATCACTGTAATTACTAATTACCTGTCAACCTTGTTGAGGGTAACAACATACAAAAATGTGCTAACAGAACAGCATGGAAAATATTAACTGAACACCTTTTCAGTGGTATATAAGCCTACAGGAAAATGTGTTGAGAAGTCTGTTTCAAATTTTCTGTGATTTTTACCTTTCATGAATGTTTGGTAGCAGACACAAAGAGTAGAGACTGTCTCTGTGATAGTCTTTGTCTGTGAAACTACTGGTTTAACATTCTCCATTTTCCAGTTTAGTGTCCTACAGAAACCACTACTACAAATGAATTATTGAGGTGTTTACAAAATCTCAGGCTCTCATTCTTACTTCCTTCATGTTTGCTTCCTTCTCGCTCCCTGTTCTCCTTTCCCTCCACGCCCTCTCCTGCCAATCATCTGCCAGAAATTATGCAGATTTCTCTCTTTAAAAACATGCTGCATTTGGAATTTACATCCCTCCCCTCTACACTTCCCTCTATCCCTCCTTCACTGCCTAAAAATGGATGACCTCAACTCCATTTGGAGAAGCAATATATTCCACCATTTCACAGTCACTCCTTCTGTCTTGCTGCCTCCCTCTCTGTCTCTCTTCAGCATCATTAAAGGTTGACCTGACAGGGAGGCCGTGGTGTGCAGGGTTGAAGGGTATGTGAATATGCGTGCACCCACCTTTTGGTGTCCTTGCTTTGCTTCGTGGTATATATTTATACCAGTCTGTGTCAGTGTACTAGCATGCATGTGTAAGTGTGTTCACATGCTTGTGTGTGTGTACATGCCGATGTATGTCAGGATGCTTTCAGAGGACAAGATATGTGTAAAATAATGAAGGCGGATCTGGTTTCTGTATAATGGGCTGACATTAACTTTCCTTTTCAACCTTGAACTGAACTGAGGCAGAGTTACTGTTTGTGTGCTGACCTGAACTATGCTAACGTAAGAAGTATTTCCTGACAGGTATCGAGGGCGCATCTCACCTAGTTTCTTCTGAGAAGAGTTTCAAAACTTCAAATTTACTGGCAAGCTACTGTTTACTCTCCTGATTAAACCTATGCCAATGCCATTTTCTGCCCCGCTTGTATTCAGTATTTGCTTGTGTTTTGTCCATTTGCATGTGTCTTCTTAACTTGCAGTGCATTGAGCTCTCAGGGCCACCGTAATACAGCCAGTTCTTACATGTCAATGACAGAACGCTTTACTAATTTGCTCAAAAGATGGACCTGCATCAAACACTCTCACCTATTACTGGTGTACTGCTTGGATTTTTTTTAACTCAAGCTGTTTAACTCCTGAAAAGTAATTACATCATCTGTTCAAAGGTGTTTCCCTAGAAAGATGCAGCACATAAAAACAGTACTCAGTACTGTAAATGACAAACAATGAAAGAGACTGACAACGATGAATTCAGATTCCACTTCATTAATTCAATTACTAGATCTCAATGTGTCAGTTTGTGTGCTGACCTGAACTATGCTAACGTAAGAAGTATTTCCTGACAGGTATCGAGGGCGAATCTCACCTAGTTTCTTCTGAGAAGAGTTTCAAAACTTCAAATTTACTGGCAAGCTAAGCACCTGTCATTTGATTATATTCTATAGCATATTGATTGGATGACATAGACAAAAGTCCCAAGGTTAAATAAATATCAAAACCATGTCTTATTAATAATTTTATAATAAATTCTATCATCCTGAAAAAGATACACACAAAGTGTCTAATTTCCACATCACTGCTGTGTTGATAACCAACCCGTTCTCACTCGTCACCTATGGACCCTTTTGGCGTCAGTTTGTAACGCACTGGGGATCCCTATAGGGTCACAGTGTAAAGGTAGGTGTATGATATTTAACACATAAGACTGAGTAGAAGAAGGAGTAGTGCTGTGTCGTTCAAAGAACGTTTCGTTCATAAGACCTAATCGTGTATATGACTCGGGAGGAACGGGTTGTCTCAGTGAGTGATTCGTTCATTTTCACTCATGTGTGAAGGATCTAGGACTCTTACGTTCACTTGTCACAAGTCAGCTGCATGGGCTCCTTCAGCAGAGGAAACAGAATTGATTAGTTCACAACTCTCAGCTGTGGGTCTGTGTGAGTCGTTCATTTGTCACGTGACAGATCCTACAGTGGAGCAGGAATGAACTACTCGTTCACCGCTCACATGGGTCCCCCTCAGTCTTTCATTCATTCGGCAGGCTGAGTGACTGCCAGCGCAGGAGAATGAGAGGCAGGTCGGCTGTCAGGTAACAGTCACTGGACTGACATTATATAGCTATTTTGTTAATTATGTGACATTTAATAAAGCATAACATTATTACAGCGCAGTGATGTTGTGCTAAGTTATAGTTTTAACACAGCCGCACCGTAAGTTTAGTCATGCTAGTGTTTAACATTACAGCTAACAGCTGATGAGAGTTGTTCTGGGTCCACTTCAGAGCCCACCTATTACTGGTGTACTGCTTGGATTTTTTTTTTAACTCAAGCAACAGATTATTCCATAATATACCACCACCTTAGTTACTGAGCAAAAGACAAGCCTTCTGTTTAACTCCTGAAAAGTAATTACATCATCTGTTCAAAGGTGTTTCCCTAGAAAGATGCAGCATATAAAAACAGTACTCATACTGTAAATGACAAACAATGAAAGAGACTGACAACGATGAATTTAGATTCCACTTCAATGATTCAATTACTAGATCTCAGTGTGACTTTTGACATCATAGATCACTGGCAACTCCTAGAGAGAATGGAAAATCAATTTGGGGTCTCTGGCCTGGCTCTCGTGGTTAAACTGCTACTTGTCTAAAAGAACAGTGTGTTTCCTATAGTAAACTCTGTGTGTCTGCTCTTCTCTCTTTTTATATCAACTTTTGGTCAAATTATAGGTAGTCATGGAATTAATTTCCACTACTACACTGATGACGCTGTTTGCAGAGGTGGAAAGAGTACTAAAATATTGTACTTAAGTAAAAGTACTGTTACATTGATGAATTTTTACTTAACTACAAGTAAAGTTACTGTTATAAAAATTTACTCAAGTAAAAGTAAAAAGTAGCTCAATTAAAATTTACTCAGAGTAAAAAGTAGCTCAATTAAAATTTACTCAGAGTAAAAGTAACTTTTTAAAATTTATACTGATTTAATATCTTATTTATAGGCCTTCTTATTATACTTGTAAAACTTAAGAAAATGGCAGTCTTTTGCGATTTGATGAGCTCACAAAGCCAGATATTAGTTTGTTTGACAGATCCTGAGAAGTTTTGTGAATGTTTTTGCTTTATCATGAAACTGTGGCGGAACAATTTAGACTATGGCAGGCTGCACTGGACTGGGAAAATGGGAAACACTGGACTGTATATAAAGTGATATCCCTATCTAGGCTACATTCAAAGAGGTGGTAATTTTAATGTGCACAATGATGATGCAGTGAATAGTGACGATACTCTCTGACCAATCAACAGTCTGTCGTGTTTTCACGTTACATTTTAGTATCCCTCAGCTCTTTTGGAACCACAACGGAGTTGAGGTGATACGAAAAAAAGTACCTGGAAGCAGGTACAGGTACAACATTTCTACAATGGAAAACTAAACAAAGGCGAGTTGAGCCAAAGGGCCTCCGCTCAGACTAGCTTGGTTGGAGGGCGTACCTGACCCCGCTAGCCACTTGATAAGCTTTCATTTTGACCTCACAAGTAAAGGAAGTGAAGGGCTGGACTACAAAGCAGTTCAGTGGGAGATGGGAACTCCCTTTGGGCTTTTTCACTTTGCAAACCTGTTACATGCACAAAAAAAATATATAACTCAATAAAGGAGAGGGAAAAAGCCAAAATGCATAATACCACCTCTTTAAATGATCTTTGTTGGGAGTTGCACATGCGCAGTTCCTAGTTAAGGACTAGCCAATCAGAAGCAGAGAAGGGCGGGTCATCGAAAAGCTGGTAATAGCCAATCAGAAGCATAGAAGGGCAGGTCAGCGAGAATACAGTAAGCAGCTTCAATTCAGCTGTAGGCTACATGTTGCCAGCCAGCTTAGCAAAATGGACTGGAGCAAGAGTTTCAGAGTGGTGAGTTATTAATCTGTAACGAAAGTATTTTTCATCCATAAAGTTTTAACTGAGCTCTGTCTCTACATCACAGTAACAACGGTATGTCCACTGACTGCCTGGAGGGTAGCTGGTGTTTGGAAGGGAGAGGAGAGGGGTGCTGCCGCTCAGTGTTTTCCACTGGTGTTTTTGAGGGCGTGTTAGACTAGCCAGCGTTATATGAGGCGCATTTAGCTTTCATCCCTGTAACGTCACAGGGATGAAAGGGAAGCTGGTGCACTACAAACAAGCTGTTTTCAAGCAGTTCAGAGTAGGGATGCAACGATTACAGATTTTGTTGGTTTTGTTGATAATCACGGTTTTACGATTATTACGATTATTATGCATTAATTAATTTCACAACACAGGTAATGACTTAATTTGATTTTTAATTTTTATTACATTAACAATTACATTTCTGTAATATGTAAGTAATTAATATAAGAGGAATATTAACTTTTATCCCTCATAAAGGAGGGGAATAAACTGTTCTGTTACTGTCATAAACTCTCATACATATATATGTTTTAGTGAAAATGATGAAAGAAATTGAGTGCAGTGTTAACTGAAATACAGTTAATTGGTAGCCTATAGTCCTGAAAGCTCGACTCTCACCGCTACGACATTGATTGTAAGTGACACGTTTATTTAATTCCCTACCAACTTACTACGTTATTTAATACAATGTAATAGGCCTACCTTTACTTGGGCGTGCAAAGCTGGGTGGTGATCCCGCAGGTGCTGCAGCAGCAACCTTTAAACAGCAAGTTTTTGAACAGGTAATCCGTCATTTACAGTAACAACCTGGTCAGACTTGGTGTACCCGAAATGCTCCCACACTGCCAACTTCAGCTGTTTCTGTGGTGGAAATAAAGCTTCACTGTTTGGTTCCTCTGCCATAGTTTAGCCAGTGTACAGTAGCCTCTGATAAACACGGCACTTTAAGCTGGTGCACCGCTCCTGTAACATTGTTTTCGTTTTGTGCAAGTTGCAACAGTTTCTTTTCCTGCAACAGAAACACTAGGTCTAGCGGAGACTTTACAATTAATTAACCGTGACGTTTTAAAGCGCAGTTAATAGTGAAATCCGGTAATCGCTGCATCCCTAGTTCAGAGCAAGCAGAGAGTTTTCTGTGGGAGATGGGAACTCCCTTTGGGGTAGACTTTGGGCTTTTTAACTTTGCAAACCTATTACATGCACAAAAAAGTATATAACTCAATAAAGGAAAGGGAAAAAGCCAAAAAGCATAATACCACCTCTTTATCACCTCTGCTTGGGACTCTCCACTGTAAGCTGAGTCACAGTCAGTCCTGTCTTTGAGCCACCCGAAAACGTGATATTTTTTTACTTTTTACGCTGTGATTTAAAATGTACATTACAATACAAAGAAAACATACTTAAGTAAAAGTAAAATTACAGATTATAAAAATGACTACACAAAAAAAACTACTCAATTACATTAACACAAGTAAAAGTAATTCGTTACTTTCCACCTCTGGCTCTATGTGCCTGTAAAAGCAGCATCTGGAAGTTGCTGGACATTCTCCCAGATATTCTTCATAAATGTTTACAATCTCTCTACAATTTCTCATTCTCATTGTCCATACTGTGATTTTTGTATGTTGCTCATTTTCCTCATCTGAATAGAGGGTCTAAGGATGGTGGGTGTTGCATGCTGGACAGATGTGAAGTTAATTTGTTAACTTAGGTTTGGGAGCGGGGCCACGCCTCAACCACACGTCCAATCACCTGTCAAGGCTACATATACCGCTCCACTCAGCCTGCCGAACTTGTTTCACTTCTTCATCATCATCCCTTCTTCTACCCTTCCTTTCACCGTTTACAGCAATACGGCTTCTGCTCCTCTCTCTTTCCAAGCAGCCAACACAGCAATTCAAGAGCTGCTCACAACTCAATGGGCCTCAATATGCGAGTCGGCGATCCTCATCTTTCTCCTTCATCTCCAACTGGTCTGTCCTTACCCCCGACCCCCTCCCTTACCCAACACCCAAATATTTTTTGCTCTTTGTCTCAAAAACTTACTCCTTCCATAGCAGTTTCTCTAACCACAGCAGTTTTTTGTCTTGCCATGGCAGCACCTGCCACCGAGCCGGTTCTATCAATCCTTGACCTTCACCTGTCTGTCTCGCTTTACGTCTGCATATTTTCTACAAAATTCAGGCAATTTCGCTGTCAAATCGGATTTTCAGCCACTTCACAGTTGCAAACCTCTCTAACCCCTCACAAGCAACCTTTATCTACAGCTTCACCCCAAGCACTCTCTCAGCCTATTTAACTGGCTGGAAATGCTCGAGGCATTTCATTCCACAAATCAGCCGTCAGTTCCCTCCATGATGTCCATCTGCAATGTTATCACCTACTTGCATCCCAAATAAATTAATAATATATATTAATAATAATGATAATAATGATAAGTATTAAAATCAATTAATTAATCAATCATTTAATTAATTAATTAATAAAATCAGTTCATTAATCTTTGTTCTCTACCATCAGACCCACTTAGCAGGTATTACTTCTTCATCCAGCTAGTCACCGGTGTCCAGTGTCATCTATCTTTCATTCCCATGTCTCATGTTAATCAAGGCTCGCAGAAACAGGAACCCACTTTACAGACAGATGCTTACCATTCAAGTCAGACCTTCTCAGCCTCTGCATCCTTCCATACGTTAAGGATACAAGTCTCCAGCAATTAACTTAACTCTAGATCCATGTTCCTGCCAGCCTTTTCTCACCATCCGCACCTCCGATCAGGGGCGGACTGGCACAATGATTCGTGCCGGGGCATTCACTCCAACCCAGACCACCCCGTTTACACAAACAACCAAACCACTAGTTTGTGGTCTAACCCCATTCCTCGTTGCAACAAATATCAAACTAGGCAATCTTCGGTACCGCGTTCATCTGGATTTAGTAGCACGCAGAAGCCGTTGCCATGGTTACAGCGGTGTTTTGCCATCTTCTAATGAACACAATGACACCACACGGATCATAACGTGTAGCTAGCTACACAGGAGGGGGGCTGCTCCTCGTCCGAAAAGGCTTATATATATATACCCATACAAATGCTACAACATATCGGCACATGCGCGTCCTACGTGCTAGATTAATTAATTAATTACTAATCTTGCTTTATTATCACTGTTGCAGGTCAAGTGGATAATTAACAGCAGGCCACCAGTAAATCCTGACCCTCTATCTCTCTTATATTCACACTTGGAAGAAGTAAATGGATCAGCTAGGAGTCTCCTTCCGCCTCAACTCAGTTCCTACGAGCCACGAATCAAATGCATCGGCTCCAGGTATGCCACAAGGCATCATCACAACACCTACTTTTCTTACAGAAACAGGGGCAGCTGACCGTACCCAGCAATTTAACCCAGGTACATACTGGAGCGCTCAACTCTTAATTCTACGGTCGCATCTATTCAGCTCGTACATCCCTCTCTTGGAGGTCATCGGAGCCCCCTCACCCAGCCTCAGCATGCATAGTCAGCGCTCCACTACCCCACTCACACCCCAGCGTTCACTGTTTCTCACCAGCCACGCCCCCATCTCACATCATCCCTAGACCCGCAGACTCACATCCTTCTGTTAATGTCCCCACACTAAAGGGAATTGACAAACAGGGCAGGCTAGATTTCTATCAAGCAGGAACAATGGTCTGCATTAATTCAAACACCGGGGCCGCATTGAAAGCTCAGCATGTCTGCTCCTTCTGCTTGGCAGCACTATTCAATCACAGCAGCAGACTGACCAAAACTGCACCTTGGGATAATCTTTTCTGTGTCACAGTCCTTATAGACACTCCTCACCCATGCCACGATTTCATTAGAGTTAGACACTTCGTCAGCACTCACAAACTTACCTCGTCGTCATAGCCGCCAACTTTGGGGGTTTTAAGGGTCTAGCGAGTCTACACTCATCCACCCAGGTAACACTACAGTAGAGATCCTCTGTCAGAACCTCACTCCTTTGCACACTCAAGAATATTGCTATACATCGGTTCATCCTCAGGGCAGTTCTCATTCCTGCCACCACAGCACCATTAGCAAACCATCGTGTCATCTCTTATTCAATTTCAGACACTGGGCCACAGAGTCAAATCTTCATCCCATACCAGCCACCGTTTCAGCCACATCATTCTCCCTTCCCCTCTATATGCATTAATCCATCCTCCATAATCCATGCATTCCATATTTGCAAGTACCTCTAAATCACACATTGTTGTGGTCCTTGCTAGTGAAATTAAGTTAATTTGTTAATTTAGGTTCGGGAGCACAGCCACACCTCAACCACACCTCCAATGACCTGTCAAGGATACATATACCGCTCAGCCTGCCCCGCTTGTTTCATATTGCTCGATGCAAGACAGACAACGATCCACACTATACAGCACACTCTTAACAGCACACTTGTTTCAGATCGCTCGACCCACCTTCCCTTTCCCTTCCCTTCATCTGTACACGCATCCAGTCATCCTCTGTTCCCTTCATCCCCTCTTCCCTGCTCCTCTCATCCCTTCATCACTCATCCCTTCATCTGCCCCCCCATCCCTGCTTCCCTCATCCCATCATCCCTTCATCCCCCATCCCTGCTTCCTTAATCCCCTCATCCTTTCCTATTCTCCTATGCTCTCTCATGTCTCGTGTAGGTACCGTCTGGGGGGGGGGCTTGAAATGAGCTTGGGTGAAAACACTTCTGAGACGGAACCCCCACACTGAGTCTCTCTGCCCGGTCACCTGTCCACCCTCTCAGACCAGCCTATCAGACGACATCCTTCTTCCACCATCACCCTTCCCCTCTATATGCATTAATCCATGCATTCCATATTTGCATGTACCTCTAAATCACACATTGTTGTAGCGTGGTCCTTCCTAGTGAATGTAAAGCCACTTGGGACATATTTGTCATGTGATATTTGGCTCTATAAATCAAAAAGACTTGACTAACTAATCTTCCTGGAACATCTTTGATAAAACTTTAGCAGGCGTTAACACTCAGAAAGTGTACTGGTATAAAAAAAATAAATCAAAGTAATTAACAGACCCAGGTTCTCAAAGGAAAGAACCAAGTGCCATCAATTGTTAAATGAAATTAAAAAATACTCTTCTTTTTGCTACAAAGGAAAACAGACGATATTACAGAAAAGGTCATTGCAGTTGTGCATATTTGACTGAAGCCAAGACATTCACAAGAGTCACAAGACAACTGACCACTGTAATGGGATCCTTTCAAGAAGTGCATATCTCTTATCAAGTAAACAGCCTACGCAAAATGTTGAGAAAAATGAGAGACATTTCTGTCTGAGTAATGTTTGTGTAACACATGTAACACCATGCTGAAAGGATTGCACAAAGAATTAACATAGTTCTGAAGGCAAAAGGGGGTCTAACCCGGTACTAGCATAAAAGTGGAGTAGCAATAAAGTGGTAGATGACTGTATGTCACTGCAGCAAGGTAAAACATTAATGAGGAACTAATCTGATTTTACACAAGTCTGTTTACAGGTCTTGGGGAGTACAAATCTATGGGGGTAAATCAATGTCAATATCATTGTAAATGCACAGACTATGAGTCACAAATATATACTACAATTTGTGTTAGGGACAAAGCAGTAAATGCATAATATTACAGCAGAAGTCTGAACTTAACAAACCTGACTTCCTGAATCCCAAAAGAGTGGTATATAAACACATAGGCCAGCCTACACAAACACAACCGTGAGATAAACCAAACTCACTACAACTAAAAGACCCAAAAATAAACCCAACAACCAGTAATAACAGGGTGTCCGCAGGGTCTTAAAAAGTCTTAAAAGGTAATAAATCAATTTTGTGAAAATTAAGGCTATTAAAAAGTATTAAAAAGTCTTAATTTCCATTTAACAAGGTATTCTAGGTTTGCTGAAAGTGTAGGTGAACAAGATGCGCTGCCAGCAGCGGAATAAGTAAGACAGAAGACAACAGGGAAAATCCAAGGAGCGTGTGGGTTTGGCGAACGTTAGCTGGCTATTTAGCTAGATCAGTGCTTTTTATTGAAACAAACAAACAATGTTCATAAAGCCGATGCGCTCGTCAGTGTCACTTTTTGTGAACAAATCAAGCCTGGATGGAGTGGGATTTAAAAAAAATAAAAATAAATGTTGAACTCAGTGTTCTGCATAAGTGGTTGTGATTATTGACGAGTTAGTAGCCTGCCCAAAATCAAGGTTGGAGACTATCATGTAGCCTAGAGCATTTTTCTTGCACAAAGTTAATGAATAAAAAACAACCCCAAACTGAAACAGCTGTAATTTGAATTAATATTATACTAGTGGTAAGTTATATTCTAATATATGAAATTATATTGAATTTAGTAACATAATGAATATATTAATATCAAACTTACAGTTTACTATGAAATTAACATTATACTTTCAATTTAATGTTATACTAATACAGTCATTTAGACCAGTTCCTCCTCCAGGTTGTGCCTGTGCTACAGGGCCTATTTGAATTTTGTTGTATTGATCAAGTGGACGGTGAAAGTTATCACACATATCATTGCAGGCAAGCCCACATTATCTAGTTTAAACCAGCTAAAACACAAAATCACACTGTTTCACATGATTTGCTGTAATATTGCGTACATAAACGTCATAGCTTATGTAAGACAGTTGCTTTTCGCAGGAAATCTGACCAGTCCTTCGCATAGAAAACTGTTGGCCCATACAGGCTGTTATAGGCAACTGAGAAAGTTGGTGAATGCCTCAATTTTTAGGTGGAGTTACAACCTGATGACATATAGGCAATAAATATGTTATAAATATACTTAAATTCCTTTTAAAACCTAAAAAATGTCCTTTTTAAAGGTGTGTGGCTGATTTAATCGGTTACAGCTCAAAGCGGCATGGCAGTCTTACAATATGTTGAAAAGTCTTGAAAAGGTCTTAAAAAGGTATTGAATTCAGGATTCCTGTATATACCCTGAATAAGAAAATGCTAACAAACAAGCACTACTGAAATACAAATATCAACCAAACCCAAAAGAACATGTCCACATGCTGCAGTATTTAAGGATTTTGTGGTTCAGAGATCTCTTGCCTACTCCCGGGAGTTGGTTTCCTCCACTTCCTGTGTCTCAGCATAAAAAGGTCACCCTTTGGGCAGATGACTCAGCAGCAGCATGTGGAGAAACAAAGAAACAGGCAAAAATTGTTACAAACAATTCTACTAAAATCAATACTAATGTTAACCAAAATGTATGCAATCAAATTGGAAACTTGGAAGCATCATTTGTGAACAATCAAACATATCTAACCAACAAAAATGTGTTTGTGGTTACTTTGCAATATACCGCACTAATGACAATAATTTCTACAATTACACAGTACAAGAGACATTGTGGGATAAAGTGTTTTGCACTCAGCATGCTAAAATCTTTCCAGATCACATGGGTTAGCAGAAATGGGACAGCAGACCATCCATCCATTGTCAACCACTTATCCTGCGTACAGGGTCGAGGAGGCTGGAGCCATTCCCAGCTGACATTGGGAAAAATGCGGGGTACACCCTGGACAGGTCAGCAATCCATCGCAGGGCCACACATAGACAAACAACCAGTCACAGTCACACAAAGCCGCATGTCTTTGGACGGTAGGAGGAAGCCGGAGCACCCGGAGAGAACCCACGTAGACATGGGGAGAACATGTAAACTCCACACAGAACACACAAAGTCCGGGGAAACTGTGAGGACACCGGACCACTGTGCCGCCCGGGGGGACAGCAGACATAGTACCAGGCAGAGTACCAGGGCCACGGAAACGGTCTACCAGGGCTACGGCTCGGACTACCAGGGGCACCAGGCAGAGTACCAGGGCCACGGAAACGGTGTACCCGGGCTACGGTTTGGACTACCAGGGGCGCCAGGCAGACATAAATATTAAACTGTATTACAAATAAAGTCCACACAGGATTAGATGATTAGATGTAGAGTAGAAGATTTGCATGTTCTGACATGTTTCACTCCTGTTTTGAAAGGCTTAATGAGGGGACATGATGTCACATAGAAGCAATACCCCTGATTGGCTGACTACATATGTGAATCATAGTCACACTCTCCATGGTAAAAGTCAAAATGATTTGTAGACAAATGTGAAGCAATCCTGAGCATTCACAGGATTTGTATACATGTCTTGAAACAGTGATTTTAAAAATACAAATTGTGTTTGAAAATCGTGAAGAGTGTATTTGTAGAAATTGTGATTTTTTAAACAGTGAAACAGTAGTGTCAAAATTCTAAAATCAAATGCCAAACAATTTACAAATAGAAAATGACCACTGTGCAGACATATCATTTTGCATTCATTAAAATTCTGGTTTTCAAGTACAAGTCACTGATTTCTATTTGTGGATCATGGGGAGATTGTTTGTGGATTTTGAATCTCTTTGTCGTGTTTTGTATCAAGGGCAACACACAGTGGTAATGGACTCACCAGGCATGACTCAAGGTGGTTCACAAAATAAACAGTTTATTGAACCAAGTCCAAAAAGTCTCAGGCAGCAGTACAAAGTAGTACAGAGTAGAAGTCGGAGTCAAAAAAACGGAGAGCTAAGGTCAAAACACACTAGAGAGCACACGTCAGGTTCTTCAGTCCGTGCCATTGACCAGTGACACTGATATAGATCTGGAGTTGGTCCCCGGGCGCTGCACAGCGGCTGCCCACTGCTCCCTTGAGGGATGGGTTAAATGCAGAGAACAAATTTTGCAACATGTATGTGACAGTAAAGTACCTTTACCTTAGGACACTGACACAAGGGATTTGGGCATACACAGGACAGGTCACAACATACTCCCTCACCCCCACCTCCATGGAAGGCCACCAAAACTGCTGTTTAACAGCAGTCCTTTTGGCTCCAGGGTGACAGGTGAGAACAGAAGCATGCACCCAGTGGGTAACTTGGGACCTTAACTCGGGAGGCACGATCAGACGGTTAGGTGGGCAACCTACCGGGACAATCAGACCAGCATTGGCCTGCCTGACCCGGTCCTCCACTTCCCAAGAGACTGCTCCCACCACACACGAGGAGGACAGGATAGTCTCCTGGGACTTGGGGGCGGAGTCAAAGTCAAACAAACGGGACAGAGCGTGGCTTAACATTCTTTTATCCAGGACGGTATGACAGCATGAAGTCCGAATCAACCAAAGAAAAGGGCCCACTTGGCTTGCAGAGAATTCACTCTTTTAGCAGTACGCAGATAATCCAGGTTTTTATGGTCAGTCCATACCACGAATGGCTGCTCTGCCTCCTCCAGCCAATGTCTCTGCTTCTCCAACGCCGCCTTGATGGCCAGCAGGTCACGGTTGCCTACATCATATTTCCTTCCTACATCTATTTACAATTTGCGAGACGGATATGCACAGGGGTGGAGCCTACCATCCTGAGGACTGGGCTGGGACAGGGCAGCTCCAATGCCAACATCAGAAGCGTCCACCTCAACCACAAACTGCTGACTGGCATCTGGTAGTATCAGAACCGGAGCGGCGATTAAATTGTTCTTCAGCTCCAGGAAGGCAGAGTCAACTTGAGGCGTCCAGTCAAACATAGTCTTGGAAGTGAGAGCATGCAAAGGGGCAGCAACCTAACTGAAGTTTCTGATGAACTTTCTATAGATATTGGCAAACCCCAAGAAGCGCTGCACCTGCTTACGATAGATTGGCACCGGCCAGTCCTTTACTGCTCTCACCTTCTCTGGATCCATGCTCATCTCTCTGCCACCACGTACCCTAACCCTGACACCTTGGAAACGTGAAACTCACACTTCTCCGCTTTCACATAGGGCTAGTGGTCGAGGAGGCACTGGAGCACCCTGCTGAACATGGGTCTTAAGGTTGGGAGAGAAGATGAGTATGTCATCCAGATACACAAACACAAAGTCATTCAACATATCCCGTAGGAAATCATTCACTAAGGGTTGGAAAACAGCTGGAGCATTAGTTAGTCCAAAGAGCATCACCAAGTACTCCTAGTGACCACTAGGAATGTTAAAGACTGTTTTCCATCCATCCCCCTCCCTGATCCTAACTAGCGGATAAGCATTTCTGATCTAGTTTAGTGAAGATCTTGGCTCCTTGCAACAGTTCAAAAGCAGAGGAGCTCAAAGGGAGGGGTATCTGTTTTTCAAGCTGATGTCATTCAGTCCCCGGAAACCAATGCAAGGCCGGAGTGTCCTTTTTCTGGCCTTATTAAACACATCCTTCAAATCCAGGTAACACAAGGGGACGTTGGAGAGGTCTGGAAAATCCTTATCTGAGATGCTAACAGAATTCACAGAGGAACCTTCGACCTCCTGGCACCTACCGGAAGAAGCTGACCGGAAGCGGTTCTTAGCACAGTTCTCTCCCCACACTTTAACAGCCCCAGTAACCTAGTTAAATTGGGCTGAACTAAACAAGGAAAACCTAAGATGAGTGGGTGCTGGGGTTACTTAACCAGGAATAGTCGCAGGGGTGGTGTGGTGGGGAATCCAGGATCAGCTCTCTGGCGAGGTTGACGTCCATTAAATTGCCATCAGCGCCTGAATCCACCAGCACCACCTGTGAGCGAGGAGAACAAACCGAAAGGAGCATTACTGTTGGCACAGGAAGAGAGGGACAATTAATAGTAGTTTGGCTCACCAGTACCCTCTCTTTCACTTAGCGTGCAGCGGCCGATGAAGTGGCTGAACTGTGAGCAGTAGATGCATATACCCTCTCTCATCCTCCTCTCCCTCTCCTCCGGAAAGAGCCGAGCACGTCCCACTTGCATTGGCTCTTCTGTAGAACTCCCTGGAACCAGAACAGGAGACGATGCTGAAGGGTTAGGCGGAAAACAGCCCAGGGACAGAGCAGCAGCCAAAGGAAGCCCCCGGCGGCCAGGACGGAAGTTGTTTCCCAGAACTTCTCCCTCTCACGCTCAGCCAAGCGCTTGTCAGTCATAGCGAGGGCAATGAGAGCTTCCAAATCCTCAATCCTGCAATGGATCCAGATTTTACTTCACCAGAAATTCCATGGATGAAGACATCGAACAGTGCAGACAGATTCCATCCACTCTCTGCTGCCAGAGTGCGAAACTCCACAGCATAGTCTGCTACTCTCCTTCTGCCCTGATGGAGCCCCATTAATACTCAAGCTCTACCTGGAAAGATGTTCACTCGCCCGAACAGGTGAGAAATTACGTAGGCTATTTTAGTTCTGTCAAAAGGGTAAGAAGCTGACTGCAACTCAAAAACAGTCACCAGACTCACCGGAGAAGTGCTCATGGTGAGACAGCTGAGGTGGGGCCATCTGAAGAACAGGTGCATGAGCAGCAGTGTCGGTGGGACAAGGGGCAGGATCCGCAGCAGGAGGTGTGGGTGAAGGAGCTGCCAGAGTGCAGAGCTTGAATCTGGGAAGTCAGCTGGGCAATCTGATCACACACGTTAGCCTGGATGCTTGCCTGCTGGTCTGCCAAACCATGCATCTCCTGGAGGACAGCAGAGATGACCTTCTCTTGAAGGTGAAAAAAGGTAAAAAATGTAAAGGTACTTTATTTGTCACATACACATACATGTAGCAAAATTCATCCTCTGCATTTAACCCATCCCTGAAGGTAGCAGCACTGTACAGTGCCTGGGGACCAACTCCAGATTGAAATGCAGTGCCAGGTCAAACGGCACTGACTGGAGAACCTACCTAACATGTTTTTGATGGTGGGGGAAACCGGAGCACTCCTTTAAAGATGCCCTGTGGATTTTCTTGTTGAGTTTCTTGTTTCCATTTATCCTTGAGCTTTAATAAATATGTTTAGTTCCTTTAAGGATTTTTAGAAGAATCACCTTTTAGAAAGCCCAGTAAGAGGCATGTTGTGTTGGGAAGTAGTAAAGTTTGTTGTAGACCAAGAGACAAACTGAGACAAAGCAATTAGCTTAGTGTACTTTTTAAAACTTTAACTTAACTATAAAGCATTTGACTCCAATTTAACTTGTTCTGTTTTGGACAACTTTTCTTTTCAGGGTGTATAATACTATATTATCCCTTACTATCATAATGCCCAAAGTCTTTTTCTGTTTTTCCAAAACCATATAATTTTGTCTGCTGTTTCAGCATTTCAAATTATCTACATAAATAAAAGGTGAAAGCTTTAGTAGGCTTTACCAATTAACGATGATGCCATTTCCCTGTACTTTTCTTTCTTCTGCAGTGTCTCCCTCCCCCTCTTTCTCCCAGGAGGATAGGAGGGTAGAGAGACCTATGAAGCTAATTATCAAGGGTCACACAAGCAACATTGCCTCCTTGTTACTTCATTCTGCCTCGCTCCCTCACACAAAAACACCTATTGTATAGACACAAGTACAAATGCCCACATACACATGTCGCGTCATCGCCTCAGGACTGATTACATATGCATGTCTAAACCTTGGACTTTGACCCTGTGTGTGCTTTTGTGCGTGTATAGATTTTTTTCACTTGCAATAATGAATGGAGGAGATATGGCCTTGCAGGAAAATAAAGATTTAAAAAAATGAAGAAAGAGGGTATGATGATGAAAGGAAAAGAAATTAAATAAAACAGTAAAATAACTATTGGTGAAAGAGGGAACAAGAAAGCGAACGAAAAGTAAAAAGAGGAGACAGCTTCAGATCAGCATGGAAGAATTTAGGAAGGAGAAAGGCAGATGAAGGGGAGGAGGAATGAATGAAAGGATTATGGAAGTGATGATGTTAGTCATAAAGAGGGATAGATTCAATGGGAAGGTGGAGGACGGCGATTTAGAGAGACGAAAAGAGAGAGCAGGAGGTAGACAGAGGGGGGATGGATTAAAAAGAAACAGAGTATGGTGGTGGAGGAGAGAAGTGTGATTTGGCAGCAGAAGGAACATCCAAGCCAGCTTCACCCACTGAGTCTTCTCTCCTTCTCACTCTCATTGTCTTTTGTCAACTTCTCACCTCTTAATATAAATGTATTGTGAAAACATAATATTCCATGTTATGCAAAATAACCTTGAATTGGCATCATATTAGGTATTCTTAGTTTATTATATAGATTCAGAACCAAAGTCATCGCCTCTGTGCTAGCTGTTGTACCCCCATATTGCCAAAATGGCATGATCCTTGTTTCACCGCAAAGCTTCGATTGTGAGATTGACAGTCGAATCAGGCTCCGCCCATTGAACCATCGAATCTTTGAATATTCAGGGTCAGCCCTAGTTATTTAGTGAGCAAATTAGTGAGCTTTATAGTTGCTGGTAGGCAGTTTTTAAAAACTTTGGACAGAGTCAGGCTAGCTGTTTCCTAAGCTAATCAGCTCATATCTCTAGCTTTATATTTGGTAAACAGATTTAAGAGTGGTAGTGATCTTTTCATCTATCTGGAAGAAAGTCAATAAACATCTTTCCCGAAATGTGGAACTAATCCTTCAATTGTCTCAGTCACCCATGCCAGTGAAATAGAAATATATAGTTAGGGTCCGGGAACGCCTGTGACATACAGGCGTCATTGTAAATGTTATTAATGACGCCTGTACTTTTCCTGCCTTCCATGCATCATAATGCTTACAGTGAAAAAGGTCAATGGCTGAGTGAAAATGTTTGGCCCTTCTCACTCATCTGTTAACAAAAATATTGCCAATTGCAATATAGTCTTTTTTTTACTGTGTATTGAATAACACGGCATGAAATTTGAATATAATTTAATGATAATGACATATCATAGGACAAACTATGTAACGGGCACTCTCTTTCTAAGTTAACAGTTGGTCATTTCTGTACTACAATTGTTATTTATTGGCCGACATAATACATCGTATCTGCAATGAGCTAATATAACACATCATCCCAACTGATTAACCAATCTATGTACTACAGTGTACTTGTATTACCTTCCATTAAGAAATGGAAAAGAAGAAACATACAAACACAAATCATTTAACAGGTTGAGTGTCAAACCCTTGCATTCAAACTGCGGTTAATTAACTTTCAGCGTTGACTCTGTGTATCCTGAGCAGAGATAGAATTTAATGTGTATGTGGCCAGGCCCATATGATAGGCAGTAAATATTTTGCTGCTTACAAGCAGTGGTGGAAAGTAACGAAGTACAAATACTTTTTCTAGAAGAGGTTTCCATTCAGGCTTCTTACAGGATTGTAGTGAGAGCATTGTGGTGTCAGGTGTGACTGTGCAGTTTGTGACCGAGTGGTAATGTACTTGATAGAGTTTTGGAATATATGCATCTAAAAACTGAAGCTAGCCTTGCTCTGTTTGGGACTGTGAGCTGCATTTTGTGAGAGGCGCTGAAGTTACCATGTGTGGATTTTTGGTGAGATTGTGAATTGAGAAGTGTTTCAGTTAGGTTTGGTTTCCGCCTCCTTGTCTCATCTTAACATACCCAAAGTCCCAAATGGGGTTCTGTGTCTGTCAGACAGTCTGAAGGGGATACTACCACAAAAGCAGAGCAATAACGCAGACATATCCTCCCCACATATCGAATGGAAATATCCACTTGTCCTCTTGTGACTCACTTTTCCTTATTGTGATTCACTATAACTTATAATACTGTATTCAAACCTGTCTTGAGTGAAATTAAAAAGATAGATTGCGTTTTGTAAGATCAATAGATTTTGATGTGTAGTACTTTTACTATTGATTACTTAAGTATTTTTAAAACCAGGTATTTTTTACTTTTACTTGAGTAGGTTTATACTGGATGAATTTTACTAAACGTTTTTCTTGTGGTATCTGTACTTTTACGTAAGTATGAAAATTGAGTACTTCTTCCAGCACTGCTTACAAGTGACAGAAAAAAAAATTGGGATTCATTGATAACTCACATTGTGACATATTGTGCAGAGGATGTCCTTTTCTGTCTTTCTTTTTCAACCAGAGAGTGAAATATACCAGCCATCTGATCCCTCAACATGCTTGCACCGCAGCACTCAGTGATGTTTGTGCACATGCGTGCGTGTGTGTGTGTGTGTGTGTGTGTCAGCTTTTCCATCACTGGCCCTTGACAGTGGGGTGTCAGAACTCACTGACAGCTGACCCACACTGTCTGCATGACTAATGAATGCACAAACACACACTTCCCGAATTTTCTGCAGTGTGTGCTTTTCTCTCCGAGAATCTCTTTTCTCTCTGATTCTCTCTGTCTTCACACTTTGTCTCTCTGTCTTCCTCTGTGAGCAGCATAAGTATGCGTGTGTGTAGGTGTGTGTGTGTGTGTGTGTGTGTGTGTATGTGTGGACAGCTGTGCACTACTTCCGTCCGTCCCTGTGGACAGTTCACACTGTGCAGGTGTGCACCAGCTCTCCTCTATATGTCCTACAAACACACACATAATGAACAGCTGATGGAAGGGAAGGTGACAGCTGAGAAGGAGAGAAATCAAGTTGAAAAGAGTGTGAAAAGGTTAAAAGAGGAATGGGAAACACAATATCCAACTTGTCCTTGTACCTTGATGCTGCCTGCCATTGTGATACCAGTCCATAACAGGACAGTCTGAGCTGAGGAACTGACAGTACATAAAAAAAACAAACTGTGCTCAATGAAGTAGGGCTGGGCAATAAAACAATAATGATAATTATCGCAATATCATTTTCTTCAATAACAATATAATAAATATTCAATATATCGTCAATAAATATTTGTTTTAATTCGTTTGAACCACAAACAAATTAGCAACAAATTTTTCTATTCAAATATTTATTTTGTTGAAAAGAAGAGGCCTGAAAAAAGATTAAATAATCATATTTGTTGAAAAAGATAATAATTTTGAATGTTCTAACTCAGACTTGTGAAGTGGTCCACTGTTTGGCATCAAGTGTTTGTCACATTCTGACCATAAAGAAAAGTTTAACCACATAATTAACCATCTGGTTTCTTAAATTTTCACTCAGGAGCAAAAATCTGACTTTAACTTGAAAGAAATAATGATTTGACATATATTGTGGTAATTATCGATATCTAATGATATAAAATATTTTTATCGTGCTAACATTTTTGGCCATATCGTCCAGCCCTACAGTGAAGTCTGCGTGAACATAGGTGGTTTGTATTTTAAACTCTCAGAATTAAAGCTCCTCTTGAAGAGCAGCTGGATTTTTAAATTTTTCATGCACATTGTGTGAATGATCACATTATGTTGCGCATATGTGTCACCTTGGTTACCAAATCATTTGCATAAATATATTCATCACTTAATTATGAGATATTATCACAAATTTATGAGATAGTCCATTGACATTTTACGTGATGATGGTTCTAAACGCAGTTTGGCTTTTGAATTAAAGATAAAATAATGTCATAAAATTCTGTGTTTGGTCCGTTTTGCTTTCACACAAAAAATAAACCGCACCAGAGTTTGCTTGGAAGTTGACTGAAAACCTCTTTTTCAGGTGATCTTGGTCCGGTTGTTTAGTCTGCACCGGACTTTGATTGACAGCTCTCAGACCAGCCCGACTGAACCAAAGGAAAGGTCAGGGGGACAGTTTTTCAAAGTCAAATGGAAGCAGTTTGAGGCATGTCCATGCAATGTAGCAGAAACCAGGCACACATGGCGAAATAGTCCATGTGTGCCATCTCTCTTACAGCAGGAGAGAACCAGCAGTATCTGAACAGTGAGAAAATGAGTACTTCCAGCAGCTGTATGCAGACAAGCAGACAGACACTCACCACTGTCTTCCTCTCTGTAGCACACACACACACACACACACACACACAAATACAAGAATTGACTTTCCTGTGAGGGCAGAGTCAAGTGTTCTGCTGATGTTTTTCTCTCTTCATGAATATTAATGAATCCCTCTCTCCATCAAAACACAACCGGTGCTAATTTACACAGAGACCAGCACGCAGTCACACACACATACTGAAATGCAAGTGTGTGAACACTAAAATAGCACGTACGCCTGCACACTCAAATTAACACTAAAAATGTGCAATAAGTCCCTTAAACCTGTCGTCCACATTCTTTATGGCTTCCCTTTACTAAAATGATGAATAGGTGATGTGTGATGCTGTGTGTTTCACTTATTAAATGTTATCAAGTGTATGTGACAATGAGAAAATGTGGACAAAGTCACTCAAGGGGATGTGTAAAACTAGACTGTTCTGTTAACAGACTTTTTAATACCACATTCAGATAGATAGATATGCTACATAAATAAAAACAGAAGCAGAAAGAAAGAGCAAAGCTCTATATTTTTAGCCTTTATTTGGGAATCAAGGGAACAGCTGTGGAGGTGAGCAGTTCCATAAAAAGCAACATTATCAACACAAATGAGATAACTAAAAGATCACGCATGCTCTGAAATGAATGGAGAGAGAGAGAGAGAGAGAGAGAGAATAAAGAATCAAGTAAACAAAAGATTTAAAATTAGAATTAGAATAAGTGAGACAAACAGTAATATCATCAAGACAAAGAGTTGAAAACTCTTGAAAATAGAAGGTAATGATAAAGACAATCGAAAAACAAAAAAAAGGAGAGAAAGATTAAGTATTTAGTGCAGGCAGGAGGAGTGGGGGAGTTGGGTGGGTGGTAAACTGGTGTGCAAGGCTGAGGAGCGCTGTACCCAGATTTGCAGTCAATTAAGTTGGATTTACTGGGCCCATGATGAGATCCTTACTGACTGTGTGTTTTCATATTGGACTGAGGGTACAGGTAAGCCCTGATGTCCAGCCTTGCACTCCCACCTTTTCTCTGCCTCTCTTATTCTCTCTGTCTTCCTCACTTACCCTCAGCTCTGATGTGCCCTAGAGGCTGAGCTGTGCAGCCACCGCTAGAGCAGTAAGAACCGCCTGTAATCAAGACTAAACCTCCCCTGAGGCCTGCAAAGAGGAGCCTCACAAACGAAACACTTTATGAAGGGAGAAGTGACACACACATACGTGTCCTTTTTGTGTGTTTGCTGTGTTATTATATTACTATCCTTTTTCTAACACTTAAGTCTAATTCAAAATATTGTTAGGTTAAGTTAAAGAAACCCCTTTTCTTCATACTGTCTGATTGTTTCATGCATTCATTGTTTCAATAATAGCATAATTGTATTATTATTATTATTATAATAAATGGCTGTGTGGGGGCATTGGAACCATCTGGAAACCATCTGGAGTTTCTGGTCACCTGGTGAATCTAAGTCACAGTTGATTAGTGCAGCTTTAAAGAAATTTAAGTATATTATGTTAAATGTTATAATTCCAAATTGCCACTTTCTTTCAACAACATGAAATCTTACTGAAAACGAGAGATTTGTTGCACCATTATCTTGCTTCATCACATCATACAGATTTTCTTGTAATTGACCCTTCGCTAAGCCCCGCCCCCCCCCAAGTTACTGTTGTTAATTACGACAAACTGTGGCGCTGCCACTGTCTATTACTGCACTTGTATTTAGGCTGTCAAACTGACTCAAACAGACGAGAAAAAAAAGAAAGATAGATGCTAAAGCCTACCAATCACACAGTACAAGTGAACCACCGCATCCCCCGACGAGAGACAAAAGACAACGATATGAACGACAACAACACTGTTCCTGTAAAGCTGGGTAGGCCTCTATTCATTCACACTCAGTAGGAAGTTAGCTAGCGTTAGCTAACGTCTGATTCTAACATTACATTTGGAACAATCCACAGCTGACATTTTTCTGGATTTATTTCAGGTTTTGGAAAGAGAATAAATCATACTTATCCTTTCAACCTCTCTGAGTAGCGACTGTCACTAAACAAGTGCCCCAGGAACAGCGTTTGACCAGATCTTAGAAAAACACAGCCAAAAAAAAGCTAGAAAACAACTCCTTTCGCATTAGAGTCAATGGAGCGCAGCCATGATAGTGTCGGACCTCAGTTAGAGCAATACTGCGCTGTGATTGGCCAGCTGCGTATTCGGGAGCTTGGCTTAGCGAAGGGTCAATTCAGCATAAAATATTTTTCATGTTCAAAACATCATGATGTTTATCCAAACAATAAATAGCTTCTCAACATATGGTTTGCCCATTGCTCTGGTGCTGCACTTTCTTTGGTGTAATAATTAATTCACAGCAATCATTAGTTTTAAAGTTCATTATATTGAAACGTTCATTAAAATCATTAGCAATTATCATTGGCAATGAAGTGATACTGCAGGTATATATATATGATGAGATGCAAGGCCCCCTGTAAAGGGGGGAAAAGCTAAATGAACATACAAAATTATCTGAAGACATTATTTAGGGGCCCTAATACATCATTTTAACGAATTGGAATTTCAGAAATCAAAAGATGGTGATTTTTTTTTGCTAAAATCATCGACAACACACACTTGATCAACAGGATATTGACTGAAGAACAAGGGTCAGAGAGAAGAAAAATATAAAGAGAGGATGGATGGAAATAGAGGAAGGTGAGAAGTCAGCAAGGAGAGGAGAAAAGGGGATAAATTCGAGTGCGGGCCATTAGCTGCTCTCTGAATGCTATGTTAGCAGTTTACACCCCCCCCCCCCCCCACACACACACACAATGCTAACAGTTTATACAGCACTTTATTTCTCCCATAAACAAAGTAAAGCCCTGCTTGCCCTCGGAACAGCCATATATTATAAGCAGATAACCCAGGAAGGCTGCAAAGTGTGTGTGTGTGTGCATATTTGTGTAACACAAAGCTAGTCAGTTACTTCTAGGAGCTAACTCGCTACCTATCTTACTTTATGTCTGTTAGTGTTACAGTTATTTCTTTTTAACTCTGTTGATGACCGAAGCATCCGCATACTGTAGTATGTAAATCTGAGCTCAGCAGCAATACAGTATGACTTATAACACATTAAATGACATAACAGTGTTATAATTTGAATATGGGAGTGAGAAACAAGAGTGTAGTTCTTTTTGCATTTCCTCACAACGATGAGGTCTGTCTCGTTTGTGTTTGAATAGAGGTGGTACACACACCTGGGAAGCAGGAAAATATAGAAAAAAAGAAATATATTTCAGGTGCTATATCCAGTCAGTTTTAGTAACCGTCCCTATACAATTTAACTAACTGTGTTACGAGGGTGGTGTGGTGTGGGGACAGAGAGGACCCAAATGCAGCACTCTGAGGGAAGGAGGTTTATTGAGGGAAAAAGGGGTAGAGGGACTGGAGTGGAGGGAGAGGTGGATGCCGGGGAAACACAGGAACAGGGAACCAAGGAGACTGGAGAACAGGGAGCCGGGGAGCCGGGGAACACTGGGGCCGAGAAGGCGAGGACGCCGTGGGGGAAGTCCGAGGAGGAGAGGACCAGTGGATGAGCCCAGCCAACTGAACGGAGGACGAGGGTGAGTGTACCTGGGAGGGAAACAGACAGAGAGACAGGGTTAGAGATAACAGAG
This sequence comes from Micropterus salmoides, assembly GCF_014851395.1. Lineage (NCBI taxonomy): Eukaryota > Metazoa > Chordata > Actinopteri > Centrarchiformes > Centrarchidae > Micropterus > Micropterus salmoides. The sequence goes on from NW_024044570.1 coordinate 29,707,396, forward strand.
ACAAAGCACAGGGAAAATGTGAGAAAACAAGAAACACGAGAGCCTGAACACAGAGGTGGCACCGGGTATGGAGCAACGACGATCAAGCAAGGAATGTGGAGAACCGGGGTTGAAATACAGGCAGGGATGAGGTTGACTACTGGCAGGTGTGGCAGGCTGACGAGGTGGCTGATGAGGTGCAGGTGCGGGTCGTTGGCTGGGCTCAGGAGCAGAGGGAGAGAGAGCACACACGGGAGAAAACACAGGGAGGCAGGCAGGGAACAAAACCAAGGAAAAAGCAGAATAACTGATAAAAAGGAGAAAAAAAACAGGACACTCACCGTCAGCCGGGCTGCCACCACAATATCTGCTGGATACCAGTGCTCTGTGAAATAGTCAGAAATTATTTAATGCCAATATGTAAAAGCAAAACGCGCACCTGATAGGCCAGGGAAATAGTCTGAACAATCCAGTTGCTAATAGTATGTTTGGATGTAGGGAGCCCAGCCCTGGGGGACCCAAAACACAATAGCAGCTGGTCAGGGAGGACCTCAGAGTGTAAATACTCAGTGCTCTGACAGGGCAGAGCAGATGAAGTCTCCCGTCCTCCGACGTCACATGAGGTGGAGGATGAAATGCCTGCAGCACTGTGGACCCTGCCGCACAAGAAGGCACTTTAGGGATGTATCCTGGACGAGGGTGCAGGATAGCCCTAATATTCCCCGGGGCAAACTCCAGGCTCTGCGGGGAAACCGAAAGCGCTTGGAGATCCCCCACCCTCCTCAGAGAGGTGATAGCAAGGAGAAAGGCCATCTTGAGGGTCAAGTGCTTAGCCTCAGCTGACTCCAGGGGTTCGAAGGGGGCCTCAGCCAACGCCCCAAGAACCACCGCCAGATCCCAAGTGGGAACCTTGGACCGAGTTGCAGGTCTCATCGTCCGGGCACCACGGAGGAAACGTACAACCAAGGGAAGTTTCCCCAAAGACCCCTCCCTCAGAGGGGTGTGGAAAGATGAAATAGCTGCCACGTACACCTTGAGGGTGGAAGGGGAAAGACGAGCAGAGAACCGGTCCTGGAGGAACTCAAGTACCTGAACCACCGGGCAGGTAACAGGGTCCACCGACCGCTCCCTACACCAAGTGGAGAAAACACTCCACTTCAGGTCGTACATCCTCCGTGTGGATGGGGCCCTGGAGCTGAGGAGGGTCTCGACTGCTCCGGCTGTTAGACCTGCCTCTAGGTACTGTGCCCCCTCAGGGGCCAGACCCACAATCGCCATACGGCGGGGCAAGGGTGAAGAACCCGGACCTGCGCCTGGGACAGCAGGTCTCTCCTCAGAGGGACCTGCCACGGCGGGCCATCCAGGAGCTACATGATGTCCGAGAACCACACCCGGGTTGGCCAGAACGGGGCTACGAGCAGTAGGCCGACATTGTCCTGGCGGACCCGCTCCAGAACCCCCGGGAGCAGGGCGACTGGGGGAAAAGCGTACAGACGTAGCCTCGGCCACAAATGTACCATGGCGTCCAGACCCAACGGTGCTGGAGGAATGAGAGAAAACCATAGCGGGCAGTGCGTAGTCTCTTGAGACGCAAACAGATCCACGTCTATGGGGCCGAACTCTTCGCACAAGAGCTTCACCACTTCGGGGTGAAGTCTCCATTCCCCGGGCCTCAGCCCCTGCCTTGACAGCAGGTCTGCTCCCTGATTCTGCGTCCCTGGGAGATACATCGCCCTGAGCGATAGTAACCTCTGCTTCAACCACAGGAGGATCTGACGCACCAGTCTGTACAGAGGGCGCGAGCGCAGACCGCCCTGGTGATTCAGATAGGCCACCCACTGTTGTCGGAACGAACCAGGACGTGGTGGCCTTGGAGATCGGGCAGGAAACTCCTTAGAGCCTGGAACACCGCCAACATCTATGCCACTCGGACATGATGCCAGGATCCCCTTGCAAAGCGGCCGCCCATGACCGCGCCCCAGCCCGTGAGGGAGGCGTCTGTCGAAATGACCAGCGGGCGACAAGACCCTCCCAGCACAGGCCCCTGGGACAGGAACCAAGTTTCCTTCCAAACTGATAGGGAACGAAGACACTTGCGCGCAACCCAAATCAGACGGAGGGGATTTCCCCTCGGGGAAAAACCCTTGGTCCTTAGCCACCACTGCAGGGGTCTCATGTGCAGCAGTCCAGATGGTATTACGCTGGATGCAAACGCCAGGGGGACCCAACACTCGTTGAAAGTGTTTTATAGTGATGGCGTGGCCTAACTTCACCCCTTTCACGGCAGCCAGTATGGTGTCGACACATACCGGAGACAATTGTGCCCGCATCGTTGTCGAATCCCATACTACCCCTAAGAACGTAGTCCGTTGGGTGGGCGCCAGCACACTCTTCTTTGCGTTGAGCCTCAGCCCTAAACGCAGCAGATGAGCCAGAACGACATCTCGATGCCGAACCGCCAACTCTCGAGACTGGGCTAGGATGAGCCAGTCGTCGATGTAGTTGAAAATCCGGATGCCCTGGAGCCTCAGCGGGGCCAGTGCTGCATCCATACACTTGGTGAATGTGCGAGGGGAAAGTGCCAGGCCGAATGGAAGAACCCGATACTGGTAAGCCACACCCCCAAAGGCGAACCTCAGGAACTTCCTGTGAGAAGGACGGATGGAGACGTGGAAATAGGCGTCCTTTAGATCTATCGTGACAAACCAATCCTCGGATTGGATGTGTGTCACGTTGGCAGGGATGGTGAGCATCTTGAACCTGAATCTCCTCAGAGACCGGTTTAAAACCCGCAGAAAAGACTCCCCTACCCCGGTCTTCAGGACCTCTTCCCTGAGCTCCGTCGGGACTGGATGATGGTCCTCAGATCGCGTCTCTCAGAAGGCTGAGGTTGAGAGTGCCGCCTCGCTGCCCCAGCTCCTCGGGGGGGCCCCGAGAAGTGACACTCTGCTTCCTCTCCTCTCGGTAGGAGCTCGTAGAGGGAAGGGACCTACGCCCAGCAGCCTCAGCTGCCTTGGGTGCAGACCGGCGAGGGAGGTACTGGCGGAACGCTTCGCCCTGCGTCTTAATGTGCTGGAACCGATCCACCATCGAGTCCACCGCGTCACCGAAGAGGCCCGCCGTGCTCACCGGTGCATCGAGGAGGAAGCTCTTATCCTTCTCAGATATGCCCGCGAGGTTGAGCCATAGGTGACGCTCTGTGGCCACCAGAACTGCCAATAGAGCGGGCCGTTTCCTTCCTTACCTGAGAGACAGGTCCGTGGTTCTGCGAAGTTCCGCCAGATCTTCCTCAGAGGGACCCCCTCTGAACCATCTCCTGTAGCAGGTCGGGTTGGTAGGCTTGAAGCACCGCCATGGTGTGCAAGCTCGCACCTGCCTGGCCTGCTGCCATGTACGCCTTCCCCACGAGCGTGGATGTGGTGCGACATGGTTTGGATGGTAACGCCGGCTTCTCCAGGGAGGACGCAAGTCGAGGGGAGAGATAGCTCGCAAGCGCATCCTCCACCCGAGGCATCCTCCCATAACCACGGTCCCCTAACCCCCATCATCTACATTACTGTAGTTCAGTGATCGGGGTGTGGAAAGCCATGTAGAGAAGGGTCTGCCCCATGATTTACTCAGTTCATCATGTAAATCAGGAAAGAATGGCAGAGACTGGCGTGGAGGTGGCGCGTGGTGCTTAAGAAACCTTTCATCAAGCTTACCACAAGCCTGTGGTGTCTGCTCCTCCTCTGGCCAGTTGATATTGAGCTTAGCCACGGCTCTAGTCACCACCTCCAGCAGCTCGTCATAGTCGGGTGCCGCCTGATGACGCCGCCCCGACACCCATCGTCCACTAGGCTGAGCACGTCCACCTCCTCGAAGTCGGATTGCTGCAGCGTCTCCGGATCCAAACCGCGAGCGGGAGAAGCCGAGAAACAGGCTCCCGAACGAGGAAAGGAAGCATCGGAGCCAGCGGATGAAGGTCAGGAAAAAGCCTCAGCCGTCCCGAAATCCTCCGACAGATACGCTGTGAACCCCATGAGTGAAGCCGCCGGGTCGCCTCATTCAGTCCCATTGTGGCTTCGCAAGGCCAGCTCAAATGCCCCACAGAATTTAACACAGTCAGTTATCTTTGATGAAATGTGCCTGTTCTTATCCACCTCTTCATTGTGTTTCCTCACCCCAATCCTGTGGCCTTCGTCCAGTTGTGTAGTGATGCATGGCTAGCTTCACTGTATTATCTTTATGTGTCCTCGTACACTCATGTTTCTTTATCTTCCCAGATAAACGTTTTGTGTCATTTACTCCTGTAACAGTCCATGTTGTATCCGTCACCGCCGTTTTAAGCATCAAGCATGGGAAACAAAACATGGCATTTACGTGACTGCACCCAGCTAGCCAAGCTTTTCTATTGTACCAATTGAGGAAGAAGCCTCGCACATACATTTTACCTTTCTCGCTAGCCAATTGACTGATTTTGATGTCAGGTTGATTTGGGCCAAGCTCTTTGACATGTAGTTTCTCCACCAAAGTTGTCCTCTCAAATGGATTTTGAAGAAGAGATCTTGCCTGTGTCTTGAGTTCCGCATTCATCATTGTCTACAGCATTAGGTGTCCCTCTACCACCGACTGACTCCTGCTTAGGGCGATAAATTTTTCGCCCTTCAGGCAACAGATTTGAGGACGCTGATTGGCTTTATTTAAATATTTATTTATTTATGTTGCTATGGGCATATCTTGTCAGCTATTGGCTGTGCTGCTGTACTGCCTGGGCTATATTTCTAGCACCCCAGAAGAGATCAGTGGATGAGCACTGAGCACCCAACATAATTATTTAGACTATATTTTATATATTACTCATTACTGTGCGTTTTAAACACGCATACGCTTAAAAAGTAATGCTTGTTTATTTAAAAAAAAAAAAAAAAGAACAATCAAAACACTTTCCACCACCAGGGAGGGCGGCACCCTAACGCCCTCTATTAGCCAGCCGCCACTGAAAAGAAGACATCCGTGGCAAAAAATGGTTGAAGTTCTCTTTCTCTTTTACAAAGATCTCCTTTCATAACCGAAGCTCTACAGGACGGTTGGATGAACAGATGGATGGGAGTATAAGAGGTACTGATGGATGAATAAGCAATAAACTGAGATAAAAACACACACACACTGTGGGATAATACAACAGAAGTAAATGTAGGAGAAGACAGGACATAAAATTATCACTTTCAAGTGCACACATAGAGAGAAAGACAGGGAGAGACTACAAACGGACACACAAGACCCTGTGAGGGAAAACACACACACACACACACACACACACACACACTCACTGCGAGAGCTAGCTGTGTGAAGAGTGTGTACTAATTGTTTTGCTAAGCATGGTAATTGCAGCTCTCATTGGCTTCTCCAAATGTCAGAACTTCCTGCTGACACACACGCACACGCACATTCACACAAATTATACAGACAGAACAGACACAGAAAGACAAAAGATATTGTTGATGTTATGGAAATTAAAATGTGATATCTTTCAGACTTTAAAGATGAACATGAGCCTAGTGTCCCCATTTTAAAAAAACAGCAATTTAAAAATCACAGTACAAATGAAACAAAGAAAGTGCAGAACCAAACATAAACCAGAGAAAATAAGAGAACCTATGTTGCAGGTGAAAAGGTAAACAATAAAAATTAAACGTGATAAAATCAATTATTTAAAATAAGATGAATTTTTGGGACAAAGACATGTTATATTTGTTTACCACTTGCAATGGCTTGATGAAATTCTGGGTACAACTACTCTAAAGGTTTGCTGAAGCACAATACATTACTACTATTTAATGTGTTCAGTGTTGAACAGCTCTTGTATGGGTTAATAACTTATTATGTAGCTGGATTCAGGAGGTGGCTGGCCTAGATTAGCATAAAGACAAAAAACAAAATACACCTACTGGAACCCCTAAAGCTGACCAATTAACATTCTGAATGTCATTTGTTTAACAAACAGAAATGCGAAAGTAAAATACCTGCTGCAACCATTTCTCAAATGACAGCCAGTGACAGACCTGCAGTCTTGTTGTCAATGTGAGGTTGCCAGTACACCAGTGCTGCATAGAAGTGCTGAGTGGACAAATATAATGTTCGCGAATAAATAGTTTGTACTCCCCTTAACCACAAATTGTTGTTTTTACATTTCTATCTTTCTGTGGTTTTAACAAACAAGATAAATGTACAATGTGTTAATTTGTCAGCTTTATGGGTGTTGGAAGGAGCATTTTCAGGCTATCTGTTTCAATCTGCTTCCAGTCATTATGCTAAGCTAAACTAATCACATTTCTTTCCAGATTCATACTTAATGTACAGAGATAAGAGGTGTTTATTAGTCATAAGAGTAGTCTTCCTACCCACCACCAACAACCATTATCATGTTGCAAAAATATAATATAATATAATGATATCTTACTACCACGTTAAGAATGACTTAAAATAAATCCAGATGTTTATTCATTTGCAAAATGTCACAGAAGCATGTGACATGTAAGTGATATTACAGCTGATTAAAATTGAAAATGACACTCCATGTAAATGGACTGTATGCTCTGTATGAAAGTAAAAGAGGAGCTCATGGCTCTATAATACCACCTGCACATCAGGTAAACTATTCAAATTGTAAACAACAGGCCAATCAATACTAAAGAACATGATGAACTCCCTCCCACAGCTCTAGAAATGACACAGGACCCTGGTGTAATCGGATATATATATATATAAACATTTCAGCAGCCCACTCCACCTTGGACCAAACGCTGAATGCCACAGCTGACAATGAGGATTGCAATATGGGGCCTTATTCACACTGAATGACAGTGTAGATAGTGAAAAAGACATTGCTGAGTCTGGGTTTAAAGATAAATGGGTAAAGTCATCCAGGATTATGGTATAATTTGACACAAAGCCTCCAGTACTGATAGCAAGACTTGTCAGCTAGGTACGGGGTATACATGGTATGGCAAGGAATTTAAATAATTACACTTACTGCTGAGTGCAACTTTTGTTAGATCCCACAGCAAAGATTGCCCTGTGAAAGTGCACACCATAAAGTTGAATTAAAACTTATTTACATTGTAAGATGTTGTAACAATGTGAGATTTTAAATCTCACAAATACCCACACTGTATTGGCACAAGGACTGAGTGACAGCGCATATACTTAACCCACATTGCTGAGTGAGGTTATAAAGACAAAATCTGGAAAGGCATTCGGGTCTCTGCAGAAATCTGATACATAGACTGCACTGCTGATCAGAACATACTGCCTTGCAGTATAGACAAAATCTTCATGTATTGCTGAACATTGCTGTATTGCTTTCAGTGAGTTATTAACAAAGTATATAAGTTAAACATTTTGCTGAATGGACTTTCAGAAGGCAAATCTGTGAAATCACTCCGAGTTTGAAGATTACACAGGATTCTGGGGTAATCTGCTAAACAAGCTGCTAGGTACCCTGCCAAATGATACCTGATACCCTGACCTGAGATGAGTGATGGTAAATAGGACAAGCAAACACACACACACACACACACACACACACACACACACACACACACACTCTATAGATGACAACATGGGTTACAAAGGGGGACAACCTGAAAACTATAAAGCTGGAGGTCGTCTGGACAAACAACACCATGGAAATGTTGTTTAAAGGGAAACTCTCAAATCAAACTTGTGGATGTTCCAATAATCTTCAATGTTAACTGTGTCCATAGAAGCCAAGATCTTTCAAGTACAAAATTAAATCTTTCTTGTTCCGTCAAGTTGAGACTATCTCTGAAGGGTTACTACAATACCCAGTATTTTTTGCCAGTGACGGCCAGTGCTGCCAAGGATGGTAGCATGCCTTTTTTGTAAGTGCAAACAGTTCTGCTGATAAATGTGAAAACACAGAAATGAGCATGAAGTTGGGGCTGGACACCAACTGCCAGTAGGCCTTTCTTTCAATTGATCTAGAGCCCTGAGGCCATACAAATCTGATAATTGCCATAAAAAAAAAAACACATTCACAGATTGAATTGCAGATTAGGCACTGTGTCCACTTACTGTACTTTGAAGTATCACAATGTAGCCAAATGGATGTCTGTTGTACTTTCAGGCAAACCCATAAATGGCAAAATACTGGAATTTTATTTGCCTCAACACTTTAGAGACACTACAGTATGCATCTTTCAGGTATGTTTTGGTGACACAGTCATCCAACAGTTTGTGTGATTCGTGCATTTGGTGGGCAAATAGCCAAGATGGATCTCAGATCACAATGTTTTATGGCCCATTATGTAGTACAGATCTTTGCCACAGCTTCTTTCTGTAGCAAAGGCGTAAACGAGGTAACAAAGGGTTGTCTCATCATATGTTAATGGAACTGAAAGTTGGTTTTGGTGTTACTCTGCCTACATCAATCTACATGAGTTTTGGGTTAGGCCAGAAAGAAATCAAGCACCCTGCTTCTGAACAGTGCTAACAGGTGCCATTTACAAATTGGTGTAGTCTCTGTACTTTGAAGGTGGACTGCTGTTATGGCTATGTCCAGGAAAATTGTATTCCTGGTGGAGCCTTCCTTATGCACATCATGAGGTGTGCAGTGAGTCATATAATGAGGTGTAGGCCCACAGTATGCTGAACCAGCAGTTCAGTATTGGAGCTCAGGTCATTGTTGATGACCACCGACCCATTGTCTGCGCAAAGTCATTATCTGTTGCCTGTTGTTGGTGAAGGAGTCATCTCTTTATGTCCAGGTCTTCCTGTGCTACGAAACCCATGGAGAGTTTCATCTTGAGTCTGTCTCTGATGTGGCCACACAGGGTGGCGGCGAGTCTCTGGTGTCAATTCTCGCTTCAGAGTTTTTTTTAATCAAATTTGACTCAAAGTAGATTCATTTTTTAATTCCTCCCAAAGAATAATAATTTCTAGCAGTACTCCCTTCCCCACCCCACCCCCTGCCAACACAAAAAGTGTGTGAGCAACTTTCTTACACATTTGCTAGGCTGGTTAAAAACACGATCCAGGCTATTAACCAGCATCGCAAATGTTTCTTTCTTATCACTAACATTCAGCCTACTGTGCATACCTTCTGTGATTTCGTCTTTCTTGTGTGGGTATAACTTTCCCATTATGCATCCAGTGCCTTTCTAATATGTCGCTGTATTTACTTTGCAACAACCCAGTCTATGTTTTCTTCCACTATAGCCAGTTTCAGTAATAGTTCCACCTCGTTGTCATTCCATGCAAAGAAATCTCAGGTGTGGTTCTTCGCCATTGCTATTCTCTATTCGTCTCTAGTAGAACTGTCTTCTATTGTCGAATCTTATGCAACTGCGGAGTAGACAATCTGCTTCCTGTTTACACCAGCACCCACATTCCCAGTGTATATGAATGGTCACGTGATTCACATAAATGGTCATATGATGTGGGTTTTTAAGCATTTTAGTACGGACGGAGATCAAATCTGATATGCAGCTAAAACGTTGGTGTGGCCGGAGATTGTTAAAATGAAAACCCAGTAGTAACAATACTGATCTGAACTTCAGTTGGGAGAATTAGTGATAGAAAATTAGTAACAATAGCAGTTTTAACAGATTCATGCTACACCAAGCTCTGGCTGGGGGTTAATGAAGGCACCAGTGTTCCCAGCACCGGAACCAACCTTCAATGCACTCTGGCAATCACTCTGTCCCCAGAGACTGATGCTCTGTGCTTGGGCAACCATTCCTGAGCAAATCAGGGAGAACACAGATGATAAGGAAGATAGCCTTAGCAGTGTTGTCATTTCAGGCATTTAGAAACATGAATAAGAAACATGGTTGCCTGAACCTTTTATACTGGAGTGCCTCATCATATCATCAAGGATGCAAAGATACTTAATATGTTTTTAAACTAGAACAGCGTGGCGATTTTGTAGTTTTGTAACAATTCTGTGGAGTTGAGATGTTAAAAGAATAATTTAGATCTCCACATATCATCTCAACTAATTTACAACAGCTCTGATGGAGTCTTTTGTTTGTTTAAATGCTACCTTATAAATAACAAAGTTTACACCGCATGTAGACAGCTAATCAGCCACCCACCCTGTGAAGTAAAGACCTAGCTGGCCAGTCTACAAAACAGAGCCAGTCTCAATCTGCCCCTGCTTTCCCCTGGAGGCTTTGCAGAGGTCTCAATACATCTGTCCACGTCCATTTATCCATCTGTCCATCTATCTGTCTGTCCCTGTGTGTGTGTGCCTCAGTAACCCTATACATCCCCTGTGTCCAATCAGCTCATCTGACCCAGTCAGACAGTGAGAGCACCAGGTGCCAGATGCCTAACTATAATTGGGAAGCCAGGTTATTTCTAAATACTGTACACTTCATTGTTAGCGTTAGACGGAAACATTTCTCCACTGCACCTTGGTGTCTTTTTGTTTGGTGACAAGATTCATCATGTTGGTGCTCACACAGCAACTTACTACGTATAACCACAAGGACACTAAAAGCAATATTAGCAACAATTAAAATTATTATTATTATCAGTGCCGACTTGTTTGCAACCGACACATCACTATGACTAACCCTAACCATATAAGTTCAGCTCTCATGCAGCACTAGGCCCTCAGTCTGGGCTGTTGAAAGCTTATCCAAAGCAATGCCAACTCAGCCTTATGTCTCCAAACTGAATGATATCCAACAGGACCCTAGATAATATACAGTGCCAGCTTCAACTCCCTGTCTGTCTGTGTCTTTCTCTTGCTTTCATTTGCTTTTTCACTGTCCCACTTTCATTGCTTGCTGTCTTTCTTACTAATTGTAATTCCATCCATGTTGTTATTGGAGGTGTGCATGCTATTGCCAGATGCCCCTTGCTAACGTCTTCTGTATTCTCTCAGTACTTTTAGTGTCTCTCTCTACACACTCACACACACACACACACACACACACACACACACACACACACACACACACACACACACACACACACACACACACACTCAAAGATATGAGAAAAGTGGGGGAGGAAAACCACACAGTCCATCCCTCATTTGCATCTTCTGAATTACTTATATTTACACAGTTCTGAAATATTCCAGAGGAATAACAAGTTTTAAGGACATTTAAGGACACCCAAATCCACCACACACACACACACACACACACACACGCACGCACACACACACACACACACACACACACACACACACAGAAGACAAGCAGTAATCCAGTGTGAGTTTGACCCAAAGGTTGGTTGAAACCAAGCCAAAGCCAGAGTGCCAGAGTAATCCAGTCATTAAACATTAATGAAGGCTATTAATGAGGGGGATCTAGATGGAAAAACACCTAACGGCAAAGACTGAAGGAACAAAGGCAGCACACAACCTGTCCATATTAACTACTCTGCTAAAGTTTCTGATGGGTAAAACCAGACAGAGTAGGACTGCATAAACATGACTTGATTGTTGTTAGATGTGTGAGCATGTCTGCAAAAAGGTCTATGGTATATGTCGGGACAATAAAAATGTATTTATTCTGTGTCTGCTGGTGAATAATTTTGTGGTCAAGCATAAATGCAGCCTGCTGGCTCTGAGCGTTGTCAGTGGTGTTTACAGAGGATAGCTGACATTATCTACAGGGAAGGCAAAGGTAAGGCACAAAAGTGCAGGAGGAAATTATTAATATGGATCACAAACATTGATTTCATAAACCAAAATATGCATAATTTCACCTTGTATTTAATGCTCGTCCTAACCTCTCGCCACTTAGCTGCAATGTTATTTGTTAAAAGGGAAAACAGAAAGATAGAGGCAAATTAGAGACAAGGTGTTCCATTTCCTAATTACTTGTCAGTCGATTAGAGTAAACTTATTAAAATTAAAAAAGATGACAAAGTAAAAAGGTAGTAATATCTTTATTAGTCTTTGGTATTGTGATGATGGGGATCCTAAGAATAAGGGTTGGTCATACAACACTACTGTGATGAGACTTATGTCAGCCCTTTATGTTGAGGCCTCTGGCTGAGCTGCAGTCAGACATCACAGTCTGCTCTCTGCCCTCTGCAGTGTTAACACAGCTTGCCATGCATGTTTCACCTTGTCACCTTGCCTACTTTTCTGGCATTAACTGATATTGTTTAGCACAATGGACCCAATTGGATCTCTACATCAGTGCAAATGAGTGTCCTCCTGGCAGCACCACAAGCAGTAGAAGTAAATTAAAGGGTGGCAATTAGTACCTAGCCATGGTCTGTACAGTGGTGCCACAAATTACTGAAAAACATCACTTAGTAACTTTTTTTTTAATGGAACCAGCAATGTGCAGAACCGGTCTCGCAGCCACACACCCACATTTTCCAGTATTACGCAATGTCATTCAATGAGAACATAAATTCCCTAACCTTAAAATAAACTCGTAATAAAACAAAACCTTCACAACCACCTGTTATCTTGATGACAGAGCCATCCCCATGATACCTGGGTAAACTCTGTCCCCTAATGAACACTGTGATGTGGTTATAAGTTGAGGTCAAAGCTATTATGTGGGCCTTCAGTTGTCAAACTTAAAATTCTCCACTGCCTAGGGCTCCTTATATTCATTTTATATTTTTCCAAAAAAAAAAAAAAAAATAGAGGAAAAAATATTCCGGATTGTATCAATGATTTTGATTATTAATAGCACTGTCCTCAACTGAAGATTTTTCTAGGTGACAAGCCATTAGTTGACTAGTCGTTGCAGGTTTGTAATGCTAATTTAATTATTAAAATTTTTGGGGCATCAGAATATGGGCTGACTTCCAGGGCTGAGAAAGAATGTTATAAGGAACTTTTTTAACACTATGCTACACTACAGAGAAATGCAAAACTGTAATAATGAGCATTTACAAGGGGCACAAAGCGAGCCGCCTGTTTAACCAGTGCTTTTATTGCTGAAACCTAACCACATGTGGGACTCAAGATAGGAACTGCTGTCTCCTGTGTCAAAGTCCAGTGCTTTGTTGCCCATGCAACACGTGTGAACAGTGAACATAATCCAGGCAAAATCTACATTTCCTACAAAATGTTATTGGCAAAACAAATTAGTCGTCTCAAAACAGTCATTTTAAGGGGATTGTATTGTATTGCTGCAGACTAGTTTGATTCTTATTTCTGCCACTGTCCATCTCTTCCTTCACATGCTTTACTTTATCTATTTTAAGTTTAACTTTTTCCTGACTGTTGCTTTTCAGTGCCTCTAATTTCTTTCTCGGGCTGTCTCATTTTTATCCTTTCTCCTAATCCCTCTTTCGATTCTCTCTTCTGTTTTGTATCTCTCTCTTTCTTTGTGCTCCTTCCCTCTCTCTCACTGTCTATGTTAAGTATTGGTAATTATATTATCATGCGTTACCCTATGAAATATAGTTTCAGTGACATCAAGTGTGTGTGTGTGTGTGTGCGTGCGTGCGTGCGTGCGTGTGTGTGTGTGTGTGGAGTTGATGATGGAGAGGCTGTCTGCGTTTTTAATAAACACAACACTGCAACGCCCCACACGCTAACTGCCTTAGCATTGAGCTTCGCACTCACACGAGTACACACACACAGGCATCTGCCAAGACTAGGCTCAAACTTGCAGGGAATTTATGTACAAATAATTACTTTTTAATAGCCAGTAATGTGATTTCCTGCCAAAGAAATATTCAAATGCATCTCAGGCAGTCCAGTATATTATCTGCCTGGAGCTACGGATGCGACTTAGGGGAGATGGCACAAGAAAGACAGATTATTGTTTGTGTGATAATAATTATTTTACCCTTGTCATCTGCAGAGGAAAATGGGAGATAATGCCTTTGTCTCTCTGTCTCTGTCCTTCACTTTCTTTCCTCTTTCTTTAACTCTTGTTCTTTCACTTTCTCAGTCAAGACTATCAGGGTAAGCTATACTTTTCTGCCAGTGCAGAGGTGACTGTGTAACACAGTTAAAACATATGTTGATACCTAGTATTTACTGATGTTGTTGGACTTTCTACTTGATTTAGTTGGACTCTGAATTTCCTACCTGCTCCTTTGGATTTGTTTTCCTTTTGGATTGTTTTTCCTGGTTTAGACCTTGTATCCTGACAGATCCTTAAGTCTTACTGAAAAAACTGTATTAATCAATTTAACAATTAATTCATTGTACTACATTAAAGGTGGGGTTTGTGGATGCATAATAAAAAGTGACTGACACATCAAGTAATGTTACTAACGTTAGATTAGACAAAACAGTCAGAGAGCCAGCACACCAGCTCCAGACAGCGATTCTCATAACTCTCCTGCTGCCATAGCTAACATCACAACAGCATATCTTGGAAAACTACAAAGTAAGCTGATCGTCTGTGGACAAGTAATTAAATGTTATCTGACACTCAAATCATTTGTTTCCCCTTTACAGAGCCAGGTCTGTGTACAAACAGCAGATTTTTTTTTCAGCGCACACACACAACAGACTGGTGGACTGTGAGGTGACTTTTGATGAATTTGAAAAAAAGACATGTATAGGATTAGAATTGCATACCCCACCTTTAAGCTATGTCTCTGAGTTGCTGAGTGCATTTGGGTCCTATTCCTCTTGTCCCTGTTTACCCTGCTTGCACCACTGTGACAGTGAAGGGCCAGTCCAAAAGGCAAACATATCCAAAGGGGCAGGCAGGAAATCCTGAGTCCAAATAATAGACAAAGATGATCTGGCACAGAGAAGAGGAACACACAGACTAGATACACTAGCATAATTAGAAACAGGTGAAACTAATCATGGTTGGGCAGACAAAAAAACAGATGGGAAAACACAAAGACAGGAAGTGATATTACATAAGCCACACATAAGAAAGGATTTTTCAACATAAAACAGAGAATAACATAACTAAAACACAAAACCATAACTTCATCTGTGTCCAGGTAGTGTGGTGGCAACTGTGGGTAAAGTATTTGCTTAGGGGTACATGTACTGTAGCTTCAGGCAGGGTTGTTGGTTTGCTAGTCGCCTCCATGATAGCTTTTACACCAGTGGGGGAAATTACAATGTTTCTTCACAGGTAACTCCAAGACATTCAGCAGACATAATGGACTATGTCAAGCCCACCATTTTAAAGTCGTATGAACTTGTTCTGGAGGAAGAAGAAATCCAGGAGAAGAAATCTGGTCGAACGTAATTCAAACTTGCATTTTCTGTTGCTTTCTAGAGTTTGGTGATTTAAATGTGATGATGATAATAATGACCATAAATCACAGCAACTCTGATCCTAGTTACATTTGTATATAATTTATAATGACAAATGTAACTTTATACTAATGATGACTAAAGGTGATTGGAAGGCTGATGTTCCTGTGTTTTAGCACTGTTAAAATAATAATAATAATCTAATAAATACCTGCTCTGCGTTCTTAAAATTAATGTATTTTATCATAGGAAATCAACTATACACATCAAATGTAGTATACTGTCAGCTTGCCAAGCCCCCTTCCACTAGTCTAGTTACAGTATACCCAGACCGCCATGAGGTCATAAAAAGGAGTGTTTATCTTGTCTTCTTCTCTAAAAAACAAAATCTAGTCATAACTAGTTTCCAAAAAGCATTTTTTAAGAAATTGAGACGCCCCCAAGGTCTTCTAATCCTTTCAACTGGACAGTACCTTCTAGTCTGTACCTTCTGACACGTCACAGGTTGCAATACCCCTTCTGAATTACTCGGCAGATGATTTAGCAGTGATTTAGCAATTATACAAATGCATTTCAGTAATTTTCTACCACAAGCACAAGAAAATAAAACAATTAAAGAGTGAATCCTAATGTAAGGCCTACAGCACTAACTGTCATGTTTTCAGAGGTGTTTGACAGACAAAAACTCTTTTTCTGTGCAGGCAAGAGCTTTTACTTCACCAGAAACCTTGCAGAACCTGATTAAAAGACATGCAGTAGTTTTAGAGGACTGCTCAATTTACCTTGACAGCTCTCCACTTGGCATTCTTCTTACAGCGTGCTTTGTTCGAGTTCTTTGGCTGAGGTGTGGCTGCTTATCACTTGGGCCAAGTTTGAGCTTGCCATGGCAACAGCAACATATCTGGTCTGTGTGTGTGTGTGTGTGGAGGGGGGGGAGTGTTGGCAATTGTAAACTCAACCGACAAGCAAAAAGAATCTGCAGTTCGTATTAGGTTTAGTCAGGTATTACAGGAGTTTCTGCACATCATTTTCCAAGGCTGTTTTTCCATTGACTGAGCAGCTAAAGGCCGAGGCAAAATTCTGAAGATTTTGAAAATGTCAGGTCTCCGTTGGGCTCATCTCCTGTCTTAGCTGCTCTGCTCTTTGACAAAGCTCAGGCTCCAGACAGATGCCGTTATTTACTTATCTGTAATTTATACCATTCTGGACATAACTCCAAACATATAAACTTCAAAATATTTCACTGGATATACAATATGTGAAACTCCATAAGAAAAGATGTGCTACAGTGCAACCCATCTTCCCACAGACTGAAAGGTGTATTGAGAAGAAACCTAATGCAGTCTTAAAATATCAACTTTTTGGCTGATGTGTTTGACGTAATGGTATATTTTATGTGAAAATCTGAAGTAAATTTCAACATCCATCTCTTGCCTTCCTAGTTTCTTTCTATCTCTCACACACTCACACAGGCACCAGGGTTCACAATGTCATAGGTAAGTGATGGTGGATGTAATGTCTGGAATTCAGTTTTTGCATTAACGGCTGACACCTCCAATAGCAGGTTCAAGTGCCTAACACCGTGTGAATGTGCAAGAGTGTGTGTGTTTGCTGGTTTTAATCTGTGCAGCTAGTGTGTGTGTGTGTGTGCAAGAACTGGTTAATGACCTCTGGAAGGATGAGCCTGCTCAAACTGAACCACAGGGAGTCTAACCGATTGCCGCTCTCTGTGAGTGCATATGTGTGTATATTTGTGTGTGTTGTGTTGAGCACCAGCTAACGCACCGCTCTGTCTAATCTGCACGAACAAATCAGAGCTAAGTGTACCTTCACACAGCAATATCCAGCAGCCAACACAGAGAGAGGATAGAAAGCAAGACGTAATGTGTGAGTGAGATATAGAGAAAGAGAAATGATGGTTAAATTGTTTTTATTCTTGTCTGTCTTTTTCTTTCTATAGCTTCTCTCATTTTTTAAAACTTACTTCTATGTTTCGTTAATCTTCCTCTGTTTTTCTGCTCTCCTCCATGCAGTACATTTTGTCTATACATTGTGTATCTATATTGTTTCTCTATGTGTGTTTTTATGTGTCAAGGGACAGATTACTATTTCGTGCCTGTGTATTATAGTGCTGTGTGTGTTTGTGTGTGTGTGTGTGTGTGTGTGTGTGTGTGTGTGTGTGTGTGTGTGTGTGTGTTTGTGTGTGTGTGTGTGTGTGAGTGTGTGTGTGTGTGTTTGAGTCTAGTGGTAGATGTGAGTGTGTATGACAGGCTGATAATAGGACTCACTGTGGGCCATGACACCTACCTGAAAACAGACCATATCTGCCTCTGGGGAACACACGCACACACACACACACACGCACACACATCATATTATATCTTATCACAATGACAGTATATCACAGAGAAGTCAGATCACATACAGTGACAGATTAACACACAGGTCAAGCGCACACACACACACACACACACACACACACACACACACACAAACACACAGACTTTGTCACTCTTACTGGGTGACGACGATGTCAGCAGTTGGCCATCTATGATTGCTCACAATCTTCTGTCTCAGAATGTTCTTAAGTAGGCCTACATATGGTGCCCTGTATGTCCCAGTTCATATAAAACTTCCACCTTAATTTCAAATATTAAACTAATCAGCTCTACTAATGTTTTATGAGAAAGGAAATGCATTCACCATGATGATAGACATATGTGATGGCCACAAAACTCACGAAAAGAGTGAAAGGCAGAGCCAGTTTTTCGTTTGTCCATTCTACTGTAGAAACATGGTGGTGCAACATGGCGGACTCCGAGGAGTAGGACCCGCTCCCACTGTAGATTTAAAGGGCTCATTCTAAGGTAACAAAAATGCAAAGATTCTAATTTGCATGTGACCATACACTAATGAAATATAATTGAGCCCCCTTAAATGTTTTTGATGTGTTTTTGAACATATTATATATATTTTTACAAATACAATTCATACAAGCTTAGGCATGAAAAAATATCAGCTTTTCAAAGTGACGACGTGACATTATTTGCCTGTGAAAATAAGTCTCTAAACTCAAGATTTAAACTAATTAAATGATTGGGAAGTATTTTAATAGCATTTTAATGATAGATGGACTGGATTTATTTGGTCCCTGTTTGTTTTTTGTATTTACTATCTTTCAAAATGAAGAGTTTATAGCTGCACTAATCAATATTTGTATATTAACAATAGGTCAGTGGGTGTTGTGTAATTGTGTGTTGTGTTGCTCTAATCTAGTCTAGTTAAAGTCCACTGACTGTGGCGCGTTACGGCTGCGCTAATTGCGGCTATTTAGACTTTTGCTTGTGAGTCAACCAGACGCAGCCACAGCGCCTCCCAGAAGCAGCTCTCCACTCCGCTCCACAGAGAATAAGCAGCTGATCTATTTTTGACGGAAACCACGTCAACCAGCACAGAGCAGATTGAACAAGGCAGGAAGTCAGACACAGAACGGCATAGAGAATTTTCAAAATAAAACACCCTGTGGAGACTCCCAATCATAAAACAACAATAAACACGGTTAAAACATACACAAAAAGAAACCATTTAACTACGTGGCCTACTTAATCATAGTAAAAGCACAAAAAGCAAGCACTGATTACCAAATTAACAAAATCTAAACATGACAGCAAATCAGGCAGGCAAAATGCTCTGATTCTGAAATGCTAGTTGTGGCACATTCAGCCTGCTGATGACGGCATGAAACAGGGCCGCAGAGAGCTGTTATGAAGGTATTATAAGCACAGAACTGACAAATTAATAAGTCAATGATGTGGGGCAGGCTACACGCTCAGCTGCTGAAATGCTTTAGAGAGTCTTCCAGTGGACGTTTACGCTGGGCTATGGACGGAACAAAAACGTAACGCAGCTGTAGGTGACAATATGTCACTTTTATGCTCACAGCTTGTTGCACAGCCCCCAAGTGGCCAAAAACAAATCATTTAAGTGTTCATCCTGTTTTCTGTATTATGTAACCTCGCCACTCATTGTAGCGCTCAATCATTACATAATGATACATGCCACTTACTTGTTATTGATGATCATATGCTGTTACTGAAAAAAATCTGAAGGTTGTTATGATGCCTTTTGACCTGTGCACTGTAACAAGAGTTTTGAGAAACTGTGTATTTTAATAGTCTCTACTTTACGAACATCTAAGACAACACATAACATAGACTAGACAGATATTTGACACACTTTGCATTTTTAGTTCTTGTACCTAATAATAATGAATAATAATGCATTTATTTAGTCATTGTGCTTGCATTCATGATTAACTTAGTCTTTCAGCCTTTCGTTTTCCTTTGAGGGTTTTCTTTTTACTTAATTTCCTCTCTCCACTTTTAAATTGTTCATCGCTGCATCTCTCCACACCCTTTTCTCTCTTCTGCTTGTCTTCTCCACAAACTCTCTATCCTTCTGTCAGAAGTTCCTTATCTGTCTTATGTCTCTTATCTGTTGCCATGCATCTTCCACACTCCATATTTCCTCCTTGCTCTGTTGAAATAACTACATTGTAGTCCAATGTCTCTATTCTTTACCGTTTCTCTTTTATTTACATCAGAATATATATTTTACCTGTGATCATCCCCTCTTCTTTCCCCTCAGTTTCTTTCATCCTCTTTCTTATTCGCTCCGTCTCTCTAATGAATCATGCTGAAGCTTACTTTCATACACTGCTGATGGAAGCCCTCTGGCATGCACACATATTGCATACATTCATCACTGCTACAAAAGAAGTTAGACTTTGCAAGCAAATACACACACACACACACAAAGTCACACGCATAATGATACATCCATTTACTCATGCACATGTTTGAGTATAAAAATGGACATAACTGCGGACACATTTTGTAATATACAGTATAACATATTTCCAGCTACAGATGGTACAATGTTACTGTAAACTATTTTGCCTTTGTCGGAATTGGTTTAGTTAAAGTGCATAGAAATATCTGTGATACAATGGAAACAAAAGGCACCATCAAAAATGACCAGTATCTACACATGCCTTATTGAGGCAACTCAAAGAGTTTCATGTTCTCAAGCAGGCAATGTATTTTGGAGGTTGGTGTCGGATAGCATCTTACCAGAAGTGCCAGAAGTGAAAAGTCATTCCATGGAGCAGAGGTTTATTGAAGGCTTTGTGAAAGGATCTTCTACCTTCAACTGATGTCAGAAATGTTCAGATTGTGGCTGCTACAGCTGCCTACAGTCACATCTACTTTGTGGTTTTGGTTTTGTCCACAAGTTGATCTTCAGTTGTTTAGTTGTTTTGTTTGTTGCATTTGCGGAAAAATCACCTCATCCAAGAGCTGCATTTGAATATCAATGAGAAATTCTGTTATGCGCACACACACACACACACACACACACACACACACACACACACACACACACACACACACACACACACACTGATAAGAAATACATGTATGCACAGTCATGCACAGACACATTGTCCATGTGCACAGATACAAAGCACACAGTAAAGCTTAATGGTATTAAACTTGTCACACCTCGGAAAGCCACAGGTAAGAATGGACACAGAAATAGTGACACACACACACATGAATGTGTGTCAGACATGTTATATCTGGACAGAATATTTTGTACGCATATACCCATATAAAGAAAGACAAAAATTAACAAGGACATAAATGACGACAATGGGGAGAAATACCTTCTATTTTATGATATCTTGCAGGTGACATGAAACACCTGCTACCATCATCACCTGATTATTGGCACCTGTTGGTGGGCCTTTAAAAAGCCTGTCAGGACCACAAACATTGCAGCAGCAATGTGTTTTGCCTCTGTCAACTTTTAATTGGGTAACACTTTACATACAGTGTAATTCCTCCAAATTTATTTGGACTGACGTGTGCCAGTATAGTACATACTGATACATACATGTATACGGTCAAGGTAACAATGGGATGTGAAGTTAGGGAATAAAGGGGTATCAATGTGAGAATACGTACTGTAGGTATTTCTTAACTAACAGGTAACTATTCTGTTATTATGGGGTATATTAATAACAAGAACAATAGACTTGCCAAACAAATTATTGAGCTCTACAAAATCCTGGATTAGGTTTAATATTGCTTTTGAACATTCATGCTTTTGAAATTGATTATTCCATTTCTTTCCTCCCCTCTGCCCTATCTTAACTCAAAAGGTGACATCCGCACATACAGTACTTAATCTTAAGATTTTATATGGTATTTATATTTTTAAAAACTAGGGTTGGATTTTATGATACTGACCTGGATTTCTTAAATATACTACTCTCTACCTATTGAAATAAACAATATTTAGGTTAGCAAAATAGCCTTGCTAGCATATAAGCACTTTTGTTTGTTTATGTCACCACATGATTCACATGTATGCAACTTTAAGTCTGCTCAAACTTCCTCGACCCCCTGAAGTGGCTCTACATCATCAAACTTGGTTAAGCAAATCTGTTCTAAACAAGGATACAGCATTGATGGCCGTAGAATGTGTTTAAGCAAATCAGCATTTGTTTTGAAATGGAGTTGCTCGATTGACTGAAGATGAGGGACAAGGAAATGGCAGATGCTGCACAGCTGTATGGAAAGCTCTAGATCCAGTGTCTAAGGTTAACTTGTTATTCTAAAGCATCAATATAGGCTCAGGATGTAGATCACACCATACAGAATAGTCCACTATGAACATTTTCCCTTGGAGACCAGGCTGGATAATGGATGTGATGTTTCTGTCAAATTTAATTGTTATTATGATATTATCTCAACCTGATAAAATGATCACAAATATCACAAATAACATGTTTCAGCACAGAAAGGGATACAAAAAACACCTTGATGATAGAAAGTATCCTAAACTGCCATGTGTATGTGTGTGCACATAAGAAAAGTGCACATACACACAACCCAATTTTAACCACAGATCATTGGCCAGCTTACAAAAGCCGCCTGTGACATCATCACCGAAGGACAGGTCAATACTAATGAGGTCAGAAGGAGGGGATGAAATCTGATTATGGTCCCCAGTTCATAAACAATATATTTCTATTAAAATCTAGCTTGTACACAAGGAGAGGATGCCAGAGAGAGAGATGGAGAGGGAAAGAGGGAGAGAACGTAAGAATGAAAGTAAAGGAAATGTGAAGGGATTGAGAGAAAGAGAAGAAAAGAAAAACCAAGGGATAGAGGGAGGGAGACAAAAAGAAAGGAGCAATAGAAGTTGGAAAAGTGAAGTGTGTGATAATGAATCAGCAGCTTAACAAATGCAGGACCATACTGACTAACCAGATATTAGTAATTAAAACACTGGATCACTGTTGTCGCCATCAGTCCTGCTGTAATAAACCTCCCCTCTGCTGCCTCTAGGCTATTATGGCTTATTTGAAAAGGAACAGATACAAGCATGAAAATCAGCCAGCTGCTTTATTGGATTAAAAGTACAAGCAAATCACAGGTGCAGTCATAGACAGTGTTTCCACCATTAACACCATCATAAAGAGTTATTTAATGAGTTTTGATATAGGATAAGCGCATACTCAGTTTTTAGTTTTTGAGCGAGGTGTTCATCATGGGTTTTATAGGACAATATGTTATTTTAGCAAATTCTTTGATGTGCTGAACTGGTGCCATGTATAGATATGGTAAATCAACAGGCTAAGAATGTCATCAAAATAGATGGTACCTGGAGCAGGCCTGATTTTAGGTAGGCACATTGCACTTCCTGAGACCAGGCAGATGTCCAACACACTTTGCATATGTAACTATCATATTGTGCTTGACCACACACCCACAGCCTCTACAATAACCATAGAAAAATATAAATGCTCATGTATAGAGTAAATATCGGTTGGGCAAACATTGATGCTTGTGGAGTGCCTAATTAATAATTCAGGGACTTGATTTGAAACCAGTAGCAAAAACAATTCCAACTCTATCAGAAAGATATGACTTGTAGTCAGAAAACCCTAAATCAAAACTTAAAAGACTTCTCACAGGATTATATGATGATAACTTATATTGAATCCATCTGCTGATTATGGGAATTGTCAAGGAAGCAGTCTGTATAAGCAACATATTTAATAAGAATATAATAAGAAACATGATCAGTTATTTCTTTGTGAGCTCTTTGTGATACCAGAAAATATAACTAACCAAAGGGTGTAGGTTTGGTCTACAACCCACCTCCTAATGTCATGTGAGGAGGGCCCACAAAGATACTAAAATGAATAGGCATGGATGCTGGGAGGGGCTCGTAGAGAAAGCCTATGTACAGGGTCTAGAATGTATAAAATTGCCAAATTTAACTGAGCTTCTACAGAGCTTCTGGCAGACACAAACAATGCTGCAAGTCTTCCATGAAGGCCACTTCTGACCAGTTTTCTCCAGACAGTAAATGTGTGTACCAGGGTCCCACTGTTTTCTGCAGCTCTTTGCTGATGGTACTGCTGGACACTTCCCTCATGCCTACATATGTCTTTCATCTGCTGCAGTAAGTTTCTTTGGCTGACCTCTGCATCTACGGTCCTCAAAGTTGCCCATTTCTTTGTGCTTCTTCAAAAGAGAAGTCTGTCTTGAAATGTCTGCCTAGCTGCTGCAGTATAACTAACTTGTGTCTTGTTGCTGTGCACAGTCTTGCCATCATGTATGACTATGACAGTAAACTGTCTTCAGAAACTTTACCTTGTTAGCTGTTTGTCACCCAGTTGTATTCCTCCTACACAGCTGTTTCTGTTTCAGTTAATGATTTTGTTTCAACCTATATACTGAATTGGTGATCATTATAAGTGTATCCAGAAGAATTGATGCTGTCTTGAGGGTTGGCTATTTTGATAATTGATAAATATATTATTAATATTATATTATTATCTATTAACATGTATATTTGAAAGCATTCTCACTTTACAGCATTGTTTCCACACCTGCCTTTGCACAGTAATGTACAGTATATAGAGTTACTGGTTGTAGTATAGTAGGGATGCACTGTTTCAATTACTTAATTTTAGGATCATCATGACCAGCACTTATTAACTTCAATATTGATACAATATTACGTTAGACTGTTCTGACTGTAGCCTCTGAGAGGGCACATCGTAATGATCTAATAGGACTTCACTCCACAGATAAATGGTAGGGACTATTCTGTCCCCTCAAAATATTTGTAGGGCCATGGCCCTAACATCCATATACAAACTTACCCCCTTGAAATACCCAAATAAAATCAGTATGACTTCATCGGAATTTGATTTCACCACATGGACTCATGTAGCATTAATGATGCCAGATCAGAATTAAAATGCAACAGTGTAGCCTATTTCCCTTTACAAACTGAATTATAGGTGTGAAAAAAACCTAAGACATGCAAATGACCAGAAAGAGGTTTAAGTTCAGTGGTATTTCAGTGCTTATAGAGAAACTGACCATGAGTAAGTTAGCTACTTAATTATAATAAATACCATTTATTATTGCCTACCTCCAATATGTTTGGAATTGTAACATGTAACCTGTCACCTGCCATGTCACCCTGGCCTTACCTGTGTGTTGACATGAGCCCACTCCCTTGCAATATGCAGTCGGCACTGACCTCGTTGGCTAAAACGATTACATTTCCTGTTGCTGCTTCATAACATAAGCCTGGAAAGCTTTTGGTGTGATGTGGGACCACAGACATTCTTACATTACATAGGGGCTACAGTGCTGCAGTGACAGATGAACATGGAAACATATTTTTAAATGCTAGTCCTCTGCATGACCACACATGTTAGCTTGTGCACCCTGAACATAAACTCAGCTCTGGATCCCAGGCAGACTGCAACATACTTCTGTTCTTCTGTAGACATTCAGGTGTGCAATCTGCTTCAAGGAAACACATTAGATTAATGACAACAAAAGTTACTACAGCATATCAAGCTCTACACACAGGTGAGAAATCTCCCTCCCTCTCGCTCTCTCTCTCTCTCTCACTCTCTCTCACACACACACACACACACACACACAACAAACACAAACATATACTTATACACACAGTTTTCAGACACACAGACGTGCTCAAACACATACTGTATATATTCTCACATAATAACACAAACACACACACACACACACACACACACACACTCGCATAGCACACAGCCTGTGGCAGCAGCAACTGTGGCATCTGTTGCCCACCGAGCCAGTCTGCTGGAGCGGGAGTCAATTATAAACACATTAGACTCTGTTTCCCATAACACACAATGACAGAAATACCTGTACGTGATCGCTCACACATAAACAGTCACACACACACTACATAGTGCAGCGGTACAACTTTATGTCCATTATTACTTCTCACTACATTGGAAAAGAAAGAGAAGGTAATGACAGTAGAAAGAAAGAAAGAAAGAAAGAAAGAGGCAGAACAGAAATTTACAAATAAAAGTGAGAAGCTGTTTTACTTGAGGTAAGCCGATCTTCAGAAGTAATCCAATCTCTCTTAATACACGGGGGGCAGGCGTACATTTCACATTTGATATGAATAAAGATTGACTTCGAAACTGAGAAAATCATAAATAAAATGTTTTCAGCCTAGTCATCTTATAAAACTCAATTTGTTGAAGAACCCACTTGTAAATTCACAGGCATGCATCCAATTCCCAGCAGACCCCTAAATGCTAAAAGTATCTGCACCCCCAAAGACGGCCGCTTTGGGTTAAACGTAGCTGACAGACTGAATAGGGGTTATGGGGTTTCTTCCATTAGTGTGCTCGACAAGCTGTCACACAGGACGTACATGGAGGTGTACGGTGTAAAGCTGCTTGGGTGCGAGCTTGCGTGTCCATCTTTAAGTGTTATATGAAACCATGTGTGTGTTTTTTATGTACTGTATGCAAGTGTATGCCTCTTTCCAACACCTATGTGTGTGTCAAAGAGAACATATCTCTCCAGAGCAGCAGCAGAGCAGACCTTTTGCATTATTCTGTCTGCGTGTGTATGTGTGTGTGTGTGTGTGTGTGTGTGTGTGAGTGTGTGTGTCTGACAGCTGACAAACAAGCAACACTCCCTCTAAGACTGACTGACAGGTGGACTGAGGGCGAATAGAGAAGACACACATACACACAGGCGCGGATACCAAACATACAGGTACACAACAAGACAGTTATTTCGGTTTGTTGCAGAGGGTTGTTATCACAGCTGAAAGTAATTCACACATACAGATTAAAAGAAAATCGCTAGGAAAATAGAGATGTGACAATGAGGTGAGGAGAATGCATGTATGCACCAAGAAAACTTGGACATGACCACAGAAATACATGATGGATAACATCTACAGGGCACACACATAGCTGTCAGCATATTGGGTGGATATGGCGGCCTGTCCTATTTAAGTAGGCATTATGATCACGCTGCTGTCAGTCAATGTGTGAGTGTGTGTGTGTGTGAGGATGAAGGTTGAATGATCTGATAGTATTCTGTCAGTCAAAACTGCCTCAACAAAGAGAAGCTGAAGGGCTCCAGCATCTCTCTGTATGTATGTGTGTGTATTTTTGAACTCACCAGTGTTTGTTCACTTAGGTTTTTTTTTAAATCTCTAGTAAACAGGAAAAAGTTTTTGACACAGAGACAGCTGGTTCAAGCCCCATATCAGCAGTTCATTCAGAGTCGGCCAAAGCTGTTTGCCAACAGCTGAACATCTCATCAGTGAAACCAGTGCTGACCTCAACCTTGGAGATGTTCAGCAGTCCTCAAATCAAGTAGGTTACATAAAGGTTGGAGTTTACCATCATCTGATGCTACTAATCCAAAGATCTTTATCCATTCAGAGAGAACTAATTATTTTAAAAGGCTTACCAACAAACACAAACTTAAAATTACTGAGAACACAATAAATGTACCTTAAGTGTCAGCTCCAATGTCAGACCCTCTTTTTAAAAAGTCTTCATCTGTACTTTGATTCCTTCCATCCATCTTCATCTTGCAGGGTCAGTGTTGCAGTGGGGCAGGTATTTTTTTCCCCAGCTACTTCCTGTAGTGTTGCTTTGTGCTTCACTTCTCTCTCATGGCTGCCACACTGTGAACAGAGTGATAGAATTACAACCTTCTGTTATCTTAGCAATAATGCTACCAGGAGCCCCGTACCTCTTTTAGCAACAGCCAAGGTAATCCAGTCTCATGTGTGGTGTCAGACTAATGACTTCTGTGATGGTGTCCAACAGATCTGAGGGAACCTCGCTCAGAGGACAGAAACACTGCCACTTCCTACAGCCATGCCTGGGACAGGCAGAAGACTAATGGGCTGTTTACCCACAAGAAGACCGCAAGGAACAGGGCGAGTCATTTTATCTGGTAAGTTGTGAATGAAGTGGAAATTAAGAACTTTAATAATAATTTTATTGTTAAATAGTTTTTTGGTCTATAATTATATTTCATTTTGACTTCTTTTTTTATCTGTATATCTGAATCTCTTATAGGCTACACTTACTTCAGGTTGCAGAAGAGTTTTTACTACAGAGGTGTACTGTATATCTTGGTAAATGTATGGCACCATAATAATGACAATGTTGACAACTTTGTTATTTTGCATTTTGCTTGCCACTGGTTTTTCTTTATGTGTGTATATTTGTTGGGGAAGGGGGGTGGTGTATGCAACTTTATTGTGTGTGAAAGAGAGAAAGAGAGAGAGAGAAGAAAAAAATAACAAATAAGAATCTCTCACTCCTATTAGGTGTCCCAGGATGCAGCAAAATACCCAGGGAGAAAACATGTGTGTATGTGTGTGAAAGAGAGAGAGAGAGACAGAGTGTGATAAGTAATATGGCTGTGTCATAGAGGAAGCCACTGTAACCTTTATACTGCTCTTTACACTGTCACTTCGTATAAAAACACACCTCCATCACTTGGAGAGAGAGGGGAGAGGAAGGAGGGAGAGAAACAAGGAGAGAAGCTGACAGAGGGAACGAAAAAGGGGAAGAGGGAAGGAGGAGGTGTGAGTGAAGAGAGGGATAGAGGAGGAGGCAAAGCATGTATGAGGGGAAACAAGTGATGTGGATATTAAAGAGAATATGGAGCTGAAGGGAGTGAGCAAAGTGAGATGGGACAGTGATAAGGACAAAGAAAAGAAAAGATGAACTGAGGACAAATGGAAAGACTTAAAATGACAAAGAGGTGTCAAATGAGGGAAGAATAGAAGTGAAGTACCAAGGGAGGGTAGAGCGATAGATAGAGATGTTTCATAGTTTCACAAGGTCAAGTGTGGAAATGGGCTCATACTTCCCATGCACTCTCCTGTCATC
The DNA here is from genome assembly GCF_014851395.1 of Micropterus salmoides. Taxonomy (NCBI): domain Eukaryota; kingdom Metazoa; phylum Chordata; class Actinopteri; order Centrarchiformes; family Centrarchidae; genus Micropterus; species Micropterus salmoides. Next base: position 29,735,862 of record NW_024044570.1, read on the forward strand.
ACATGCTGTCAACCAGCCTGCTGCCCAGGAAAAATGAAACTACGGAAAAGGAAGGAAAGGCTGGGAATAACAGGGAGAGCAACAGAAAGCAAAAATGAGTGGTGGAAAGCAATGGCTGCCTAATGAGCAGAGGACAAGTGTGGAAACAAAAAAGACCAAAATATATGGAAAGTTATGGAGTCTAAATAGAGTGAGTGAAAAAGTAAAGGAATAAAAATGTGCTCAAAGATAAAGAGAGAACTGGGGAGAGAGGAGAAAGTGGGTGGGTGTTTGGAGCATTCTTTTGACCTTGTCTGTCTTACCTTGGAAGTGGTGTGACTGTAAGTATGTACATGGAGAAATGAGAGGGCCAAAACTGAACCTGACAAATAACTTTTGGAAAAATGTTTGGATCTATACTACTTGCTACTACTACTACTTGCTTAAGAGTGATCATGAACAGAAAGGTCTGTATCCTTAGAAATTATGCACATATCGGACGATTCTGAACCTCATGGTTTACATCCAAGGCCAACGTTAGATGCCATCATAGGAAGTTTAGCTTGTTAGACTTTCATGTTGGTGCGGCACGTTCTTGAGTGTCAACGTTCTTGTCTGGGAATAGTGTTGGAACAGCGGTTTTCCATGTAAATGTCACTACACTTTGTATGTTCAAACATGCGTCCCAACCTCTCCCCTTAGAGGTTTTATTACACTACTCCTTTGCTTCTGACGGACAAACAGTCTTTGCATTAAAGTGATGTACACTACAGCCAGTATTTTTGACATCATAGACACAGACTCTGTGTAAATGTAAAATAGAAAGAAACATATGTCTGTGTTCACAAAGCAACTCAAGATATATACATCCTCATCAACAGACAAAACCTTTAGCTGCATGACATTGTCAACCAAACAAAAAGATCAAGTAGCGTAACCTTAAACAAGTACAGAAGTGCAGTAGATTAGTAATCATATCAGCATGCCAAATATGATAAGTTACCATAATAGTACTTAGACATGTAAGTGACAAAGCAGCAAACATGTAAGAAGCGTGACCTCTTCTGCACTGCGGTTTCATCTATAATTGACCTTAATTTTCCTTCAGACAAAGCGAGCAGATTGGATTTGAATTGACCTTTACCCTGCTGCACACACGGCCTTTCATTACAATCACACACCAACACTTGGAGCAAGGATTTAGCAACTGTAGGCATGCATCCATAGACAGTATATTACTGGACCAAGCCACCCCACTGGTTTGAATAGAGAGCAGTGAAGCCAGTTTCGGATCAATAAAATACTACTACAGGGCTAGTTCCTGTTGATACCAGCATCTACTGTGCATGAATGCGCAGGATAACCGCGGTTTAATGATGTAGAGCAACGGCAGAAATACCGTAATTCTGGTAGCTGTAAAACTGCGCGAAAAAAAAGTTTCATGGCTCAGTGTGTTTGTCTGAGTCAGATCACTCTGTTTAATCAGCCCACCTACAAGGTTCACCTGCCAAACACCAACGCAGCGTCACTGATGGCCGAATATTTTTTTTAGATTACCAAGAGTTTATAATTTAAGCAATACGGTTATATCTCTCATGTGTGACGGGCTGTCACAGGGTTTTGACATCATTTTTGGGCCTACATGGAACCCTCCATGCAGGCTTTGGTCGGCTTCGCTGTTCGATCTCTGGCTTACCCCCACTGACCAGAAATAAGCTATGTTACTTGCAGGTTCATCAGCGTCAGGTATTTGTTGTCATTTGCTGTACAAGTAAGAGTAATGATATGTGCCATAGTTGCATTAGTCCTTGAGTTGGTGTTAGCAAACCTACTAGATAAAGCACTCAGACATTGGTAACGATACTGTAAGTGCTCTTGTGTAGGTTGCTGTCTAGCTTTGTTGACTAGCTTACTACCCAAGTTTCAAGTCACAACTGATGATGTTTGGTTTACCAGGCTCACGCTGCTCATTCTGTGCCCTTCTCTCCCCCGAAGATAAGCAACTCCAGGCGGATCATTTTGCCGGTAAGGACGAGGAGGTGTGGCGATCCAACTGCTCTCTGGACAAAGCCCTCGACCTGTTGCTACTGGAAGAGCTGGAATGCCCCTGCGGCTCCCCTCTCCAACCTCCAGTGACGCCATCCTCGACATTGCTATGTTGCTGTGGCGAGGCAAGCGATCGTTAGGCTGCCAAGATGCTAACGCCAGGCTAACGTTGCATTAACAGGAAGCTAACGTGTAGCTGACATGCGGTCTGCCCCTGGATCAGCCGCCCAGGGAGACCCCGTGTATCCACGTTACTCCACATTAGTTGCGGCTTATGACATCTAGCAACCGGATTGCTTGCTGCTGGCTGACCCTTGTCGCTCAGAGCAGACGACTGGTAAGCTATGGGTCGGAAAAAGCTGTGTGTTGAATCTTGTTGATCCTTTTGTGGAAGCAAACACTGTCTGTTCCTGTCTCAGTCGAACCAGCCACACCAAGCACACATTTCCCACACTGTGTGAGCCAGCTGCCGTTAGCCAGTGGCTAATCTGCAACTTGAGCTGCAAGCAGTACACTCTAGGCCTTTCCGAAACTGCTCACGAGTTCTGCGTGACTCCGCCGGTTAGCATGTAGGATTTTTTTATTCCGAAACTACACTAACATTTCATATGACCATTCACAGGGCAACAACGTAGCCCAAAGGTTATATTGTGTTTAATTAAAAAAGGCTCTTGTCTGATAGACAATAAAACTGTTGTTATTGAATCGTATTCATCTCATGCGAAAATCTTCAACCAAAATAAAATGGCCTACATTAAAGGACAGAATAGAACATGGCAAAACTAGATACACAGGGGGATCATGTAACAAGCAGCAAAGGCATTAAAGAAAAATAGTTAAGTCTTTCTACAAATTTTTTTAATTCTTCAGATTATATAATGCTTCAATATAATATTTGATTTATTGAAATGTTGCATTTGTGAATGTAATATTTTTCATATAGGATAAAGATGTATAAATATATAGCCTAGGCTTTTCTTTACAATGAATATCAAGCTTTTTATAAAATAATATTATATATTTATTTTTCATGATGTCTAAAGTCACGTTCTTAAAGAAATATTCGACACAAACACAAAATTAATGACAAATGCTTTGAGTTTCGTTATTGCCAAAAAAACACACTTTTCCTCAACATTAATCCTGAATCTGTTTATTTAATACACATATTATAGCAGTGAATAGGCCTAGGCTACAGCGGTAACGTTAGATCCTATTTACCCTGGGGGGAGAGGGTAGTCCGTCCGAAAGTTGTCCGCTGTATGTAAACCCTCCCTACGGTAGGGAGCTTGATTTGGCTGTGAGGGAGACTCCGACCAGAGTTCACTCCGTGTCGCAGTGGAAGTGGCGAGGGTCTAGTTTCAGAAAGGCCCTCCTTGTTCATGGTCAGAGGTCCCTTCACACACAACTCCCCACAGAAACTGTGTATGAGCCCATGAGATTACGCTTCATGTGGACACAAAACATATACACCCTGTACAGATATTCTTCTTAAGAAATTTGGCTGCGAGCTCGTGCTTAGTCATGGCATCACTGACACGGTCCTTCTGTGCATCCAGGGGACCCCCTTTCGTTCACAGAAGGCAGGCTGTGTCATATGAGCCCTCGAAGCGGACATTACGCTTCGTGCGGACAGGATAACACTACACACAACCCTGCATGTAGTGTTATCCTAGTGCTGCTCCTCACATTACACATGCCATGGCAGAGCCCAGCTGCGAGCTTGTGCGTGATCACGGCATCATCGATGCAGTCCCTCCTCCTGCATCCAGAGGTGTGTGACAGCGTTGTGCGCTGTACATGTGTGATGTACACATTACGCATGGCAGGCAAAAGCGACGCTGGGGAGAAATGTGTTTCTTGTAAACTACATGACCTAGTGTTGCACTTTACAGAACAGCCACTTTTGAGATTATACAGTCCCCTCCAAAAGTATTGGAACAGTAAGGCAAATTCCTTTGTTTTTGTTGTTCACTGAAGACATTTTGGTTTAAGATCAAAAGATGAGTATGAGACAAGAGTTCAGAATTTCAGCTCTCATTTCGTGGTATTCACATCTAGATGTGTTAAACAGCTCAGGACATACCACCCTTTGTTTGAACCCACCCATTTTTCAAGTGAGCAAAACTATTGGAACATGTGACTGACCGATGTTTCTTGTTGCCCAGGTGTTGCCTTTTAGGTTGATTGTCCAAACATTAAATAGCTCTGCATGACTAGTCTAAGTTTTCATCCTTGGTTCAAACCTATAAAGACTGCATTTCCTGTTAAAGAGGATAAACCAACATGAAGACCAGAGAGTTGTCTATGGGAGAAAAGCAAGCCATTGTCAAGCTGAGAAAAGAAGGAAAATTGACCAGAGCCATTGGACAAACACTGGGCATAGCAAGCACAACAATTTAGAATGTCCTGAAAAAGAAAGAAACTACTGGTGTACTGTGCAACAGACGTCGAACTGGTCAGCCAAGGAAAACAACAGTAGTTGATGACAGAAATATGGTGAGAGCTGTGAAGAAACCCCCCAAAACATCAGTAAGTGACATCACCAACGACCTCCACAGTGCAGGGGTGAAGGTATCACAATCCACTGTTGGAAGAAGACTCAGAGAGCAGAAATATAGAGGCCACACCACAAGATGCAAACCACTCATCAGCAGTAAGAATCGCAAGGCCAGAAATCTGCAAAGAAGTACAAAGATGAGCCGCAGAAGTTCTGGAAGACAATCATATGGACTGATGAGACCAAGATTAATCTCTACCAAAGTGATGGAAAGGCCAAAGTGTAGAAAGAAAGGAATTGCTTATGATCAGAAGCATACAAGTTCATCTGTGAAGCATGGTGGAGGTAATGTCATGGCTTAGGCGTGTATGGCTGCTTCTGGAACAGGCTCATTAATATCTGCCAATTTACGGAGAAATGTATTGAAACTAATCGGGAGGAAGTGTATCAGGCAGTTGGACAATGACCAAAGCACACTGCCAACAAAACAAAGGACTTCATCAGGGGTAAAAAGTGGAAGGTTTTAGACTGGCCAAGTCAATCACCTGACCTTAACCCAATAGAACATACATTTCATCTCCTTAAGAGGAGACTGAAGGGAGAAACACCCCGAAACAATGTTGAACTGTTCCAATACTTGTGGAAGGGACTGTAGCTACTGTTTCTCACTTCCCCACATTGTGTGAGCCAGGCGAACGGCTAACAAGCAGCCTGGGCTTGCTGCAAGCTGCACATCCTCTCTCCCCTTGCCCCCCTCCCTGACATGGTCATGTGGCTGGCCTGAGACCACATGTACGCCTATACTGTCTTCCCCCACCCTCTTCCCTTGCTGGTTGAGCTGCCTCCTTCCCCTCACCAGGGGAGTGGCATACCACGGACAGGCTGCAGCTGGCTGGATGGCTTTCATGTAGTCTGGGCCCGATGCCAGAAGCAGAATACTTCCTCCTAAGCCCGCCACTGTCTCTACGAAGTCAGTGGCCGCCATCACATCGCGTGGACTGGTTGCAGCAGGCCGAACGGCCTTCATGCAGCCTGGCTCCAATGTCACAGGCAGATCATTTCCTCTGTTGCCTGTTCCTGCCACCCCCCCTCACTGTGTCAGGGAAATTCGTGGCTCAGAACCCAGATGCAGACAAGAACACAGCAATCCATGGCTCTGTTGGCGCTGGCAGGGAACCTATAGACGTGGGCATCAGAACACCTGCTGTCTTTGAAAGCCCTTCACATCCCAGGCTTGGAGAACGGCGGTGGCTGACCTCATGTTGAGGGCTGGCCCCCAACCGAGCGGGTGGAGACACAACAATGTGGCTCAGCAGATCTGAGCTCGCTTCAGGAGAGCGGAAGTGGATCTGTTTGCCAACACCCGCTGCCCGCTGTGGTTCTCAATTCTGCCACAGGACAGCCCACCCTTGGAGATGGATGTGTTACACACGCGCCATTGCCAGAAGGGCTGCTGTTTGCGTTCCCCCCTACCCCATCTCATCCCTCAGTTAGGTGAGGTAGGAACGGTCGTTCGTCATTCTGGTAGAAGTGACGCAGCCTACAGTGACAGAGCCCTGGCCTGTACCTATGGTCTAGGTTTTTCTCCTAAAATGTTGGAGAGGCTGGTCTAGCCGCTGAGGTCGCACAGACCATCCAAGTGGCGGGCAGTCTCCACCACGTCTTGATGTAAAGCTAAGTGGTTGGGCTTTCAGCATTGATGCATTGAGAGGGAGACGGATCTGCCTACCTGTTCGGTGGGATCCATTTTCTCTTTCCTGCAAGGTCTAATGGAGAAGGGGCTGTCGTGCTGCAGCTATCTCTCCTGTCACAGGGGGTTTGGTGACAAAACAGTCTTCACCCACTCCCTCGTGATGCGCTTTCTGCAGTGTGTGAGAAGACAGCGACTGGTGTCGTGTCTCTCAGCGCCTCAGTAGGACTTGCTGCTTGTGTTGGTGGCTCTAATATCTGCACCTTATGAGCCCCTGGAGCAGTCCTGCTATCTCTTGAACAGCCCTGCGCCTTACTCTCACCTCTGCTAAGAAGGTGAGTGAGCTGTGTGCCTCTCGGTTCACCCCAGCTGCATGCTGGTTCTTGGTGTCCACAATGCAGCCAGATTGAGACAACACACCTCCTTTGTTCTTAAGAACATAAGGAGCATATTCAGGTCCAGGATAATAAATCTGGATGCTTTCTACCCCCCTACCCCACTTAGGGTGCAGGGAGGTGAGAGTGCATCTATTGCGTCCATGTGTGCTAGGCTAACGTCCTATGTAGAGCACACAGCCCCCATTCGATGCACTGGTCAGCTGTTCGTCTGTTTCAGTGCAGTCAATAAAACCCTGTCCAAGAAAAGCCTGGCCAGCTGGCTTTGTGAGTGAATCTCCCAAGCCTGGACACGGGCGGGAACAGACCCACCCTTAGCGGTGCGCACATTCCACTCAGAAGTGTGGAAGTGTCTACGACCCTTTTTCAGCGGGGTGTGTGTCGAAGAGATCTGCACAATGGCATCTTGGCCCTTACTGTGCTCGTTTGTGCGTTTCTATCTCTTGGATATGTCGGGCTCCTTCTCGGGATCCAGCTCGCAGGTGCGACCTAGGATCTGAAAAGTGAGGATCTAGTGACTACTGGGTGTAGAGGGGGAACATACACTGGCAGTGCCTGACGTTCCAGTGAGAAGTCAGGGCAGTCCAGGTGTTAATGGTCAGGCCAAGCCCCTATTGGTCCAGCAACCTTCTCAGGGGTGTCCCACTATTCTGTCACTAGGTTAAGTGGTGGTCGGGGCTTTCGCCGGCCTGTGGCCGACCGGGTTGGTGTGGTGGACTTTGGCTTGTTGCGGCTAGGGCGTCATCGGGCTCCACCCACTGTACCCATAGAGTCAGTAGAGGGCGGAGCCTGTGTGAGATAGAACAAAGGTTCCGATATGGTAACCCTAGTTCTATAAGCACAGGCTCCGCCCTCTACCGATGAGCCCTGCCGCTCTGACGCCGTCTGCTGAAGAGGCGGTTGGATGCTGAGGCAGTAGGGACACTGCTATTTATACATCACGCACGTATCAGTAGCGACGTCCTATTGGTCGGCTACGTGCATGATAAATTTCAATGGGCAAGTGCGTGCGTGTGATTGGAGGAGGTAGTACTCATAGAGTCCAGCAGAGTCCAGTAGAGGGCTCAGCCTGTGCTTATAGAACTAGGGTTACCATATCGTAACCTTCGTTCTATTTCTACCTTTAATTTCCACCAGGACATGTAACAGTTACACAGCTTTTCATTTAGGTGGACTGAAATTTTTGTTTGGGGTTCGTATACATAATTATTAGATTAATTCTGATACATGGTTAAACATTATATTATTTTGCTGGCAGATAAACATATAAATATATGTGTGAGTATCAATAACAAAAAGAAGAAAAGAATGTAAATTTAATTTTGTTTGCAACAATTTATAATCCCACTAAAGATTTTGTGACATAAACAAATGCTTTTTATTTGTATAGCACCTTTCTAGTCTTCCGACCACTCAAAGCTCTGTAACACTACATCGTATTCACCCATATTGCCATTAGAGATGATTGAATTTCTTCTACTTGTTTCTGGTATTGTTATTATTCAGAATCAGAATCAGAATGAGAAGGAGCTTTATTGCCAAGTAGTGTTTTACACATACGAGGAATTTGCTGTGATGATAAGGTGCTACACGTAGACAAACATACAGTCGACATAAATAAATGTAGAAATATATAAATATGGAATAGAAGAACAACGTTGCAGATATATACATGTGCATTGGGTCTGTGCCGTGCAGAAGTAACGCAACGGAAGAGAATATTGTGTACATATAAGTATATAAGTATATAAACTGACAACATAAAAATGTACAACAACTAAGATCAACAATCAACAACAAATATGTGCAACGTGCCAGGTCTGTGCACAACACGAGATGAAACAGTATGTATCATTTGCAAGGGGGGAGTGTCAGTGGGGGACCCGGACCATGTTAATGAGGCTAGCTGCAGACAGGAAGAAGCTGTTTTTGTGGCGAGAGGTTTTGGTCCTGATGGACCGCAGAAGGGGAGAGTCTGACACAGTTTGTGTGGAGGAGTCAGCTGCAATCTTTCCTGCACGCCTCAGAGTCCAGAAGTACAGGTCCAGAAGAGAAGGAAGATTGCAGCCAACCTCCTTGGCTGGTGCAGCTGTTGATATACAGGGAGAAGAGCACAGGGGAAAGAACGCAGCCTTAAGGGGATCCGGTGCTGATGGTCCTGGAATCAGGGACATGTTTTCCCAGCTTCACGTGCTGCTTCCTGTCTGTCAGGAAGTCTGTGATACACCTACAGGTGGAGTCAGGCACGCTCAGCTGGGAGAGCTTGTCCTGCAGCAGGGCCGGGATGATGGTGTTAAAAGCAGAGCTGAAATCCACAAACAGGATCCTGGCGTAGGTTCCTGGGGAGTCCAGGTGCTGGAGGATGTGAAGGGCCATGTTTACTGCATTGTCTACAGACCTGTTGGCTCTGTAGGCGAACTGCAGGGGGTCCAGGAGAGGTGTGTGATTGATTTTAGGTGGGACAACACAAGGCGTTCAAAGGACTTCATTACCACAGAGGTCAGGGCGACGGGTCTGTAGTCGTTTAGTCCTGTGGTCCTTGGTTTCTTGGGGACAGGGATAAGGTGTTAAAAATGTCTGTGAACACCGGAGACAGCTGATCAGCACAGTGCTTCAGGGTCGATGGGGAGACAGAGTCCAACCCAGATGCTTTGCGGGGTTTCTGCCTCCTGAAAAGAGCATCGACTTCCCTCTGTGATGGAGAGAGGAGGGGAGGGGGTGGAGCTGGCCAGCTCTGAGGAGGGAAGAAGTGGTGGACTGAGGCTGAAGCTGAGCAGAGGAGTCACGGGGGATGGTGTCCAATTGACTGGTTCAGCTCATTTGCCAGGCGAGAACCGTTTATGGAGTGGGGGACTTTGAGTTTATAGTTTGTGAACTGTCTGAAACCCCTCCAGACAGAAGTGGCGTCGTTTGCAGAGAACTGGTTCTCTGCAAAGTACAGTTGTTTAGCTTCTCGCACCTCCTTGCTATACCTGTACTTTAACGCCCTGCACCTGGCCCTGTCACCACTCCTAAATGCCTCCTCCTTTTCCAACCTTAGCTCTCTGAGTTTAGCTGTAAACCAGGGTTTGTCATTGTTATAACTCACCCTGGTGCATGTTGGTATACATGTGTCCTCACAGAAGCTGATGTAGGACGTCACAGCCTCTTTAAACACATCCAGATTGTTAAGCCTTCTTGAAAACGTCCCAGTCAGTGTAGTCCACACACGCCTGAAGATCCTCAATAGCTTCACTAGTCCACTTCTTTGATGTCCTCCCAACAGGTTTACAGAGCTTTAGTGATTCCTGCCGGTAAGCAGGAATCAGATGGACCATCACGTGATCAGAGTGTCCCAGTGGAGCGCGTGTGACGGCGTGATAGGCACTGCTAACTGTGGTGTAGCAGTGATCCAAAGTGTTCCCCTCTCTGGTTGGACACACAATTGTCTGTATTTGGGGAGTTCTTGGCTGAGATTTCCCCTGCTGTTAAAGTCACCGAGAAAAATAACAAGAGAGTCCGGGTTTGTCTGCTCCACACACAGTGTCCAGTCGGCCAGCATGCCCTGTGCGTCGTGCACGTTGGCATGTGGCAAGATGTAAACACCGACCAGAGTGAATGAAGCAAACTCACGGGGGGGAGTAAAACGGTTTACAGTTAATGATAAGAAATTCCAGATTAGGAGAACAGTGCTGCTGAATCACTGTAACGTGGGTACACCAGCCATTGTTAATATAAAAACAGATACCTCCACCTTTTGTTTTTCCGGAGAGTTCTGTGTCGTGGTCCGCTCTGTACAATTGGAAGCCTGCCAGCTGCAGCGCGGAGTCCGGTATCAGTTCACAAAGCCACGTCTCCGTTAAGCACAGAAAAGAAGATGAAACAAAAGTCTGTTTTTCCCCACCAGAAGCTGAAGTTCGTCCAGTTTGTTGCACAGTGAGCGTACGTTGGAGAGAAATATTGCCAGTAGCGGTGTGCGGAGTCCCTGCCAGTGAATACGCACGAGCAACCCGGCTCTTTTTCTTCTCCTGTGGTGCTTCACAGCACGAGCGACAGCGAAAGAACCTTTCACCAAATGTCCAATAATTCCACTAATGACGTAAGAAAAGTGGGAATTAGCCGAAAACTGACACACAATAAAAAAAACAAAAAAAAGCAAACCTAACACCGAGGCAGCTATACTCAGCGCCATCTTGGTAAGTTAGTAAGCTCGTGACATCTTGCACAGTATGTCCATTCAGCCCATGGTTTGTTTGGCTGTACTCAGAAGTAGCTATTCTTTTGTATTTTCTCCCGTAGAGTTACTACCTGATTCTGCTCTACGGAAAATTATTATTATTATTATTATTATCTTTTATTGCAATGTTGCAAACAGACCTCTTTACTGCTTTGGTTGACTTTCACTGCCCTCATCAACCCTGTTTCCAAACGCAGCAGTGAAAAAGCTCTGATAAACCCAGCGAATGCTACCTACCAAACTTAAGACAGAAACAGTTAGCAACTAGCCAAGTTCCGTTACAATACCCCCTAGTGGCCAAAATGTCGGCTAATGTGTGTTTAAAAATTACAGCTTAAAACGCTTGATGGGGAAAATGCAAAGAGAGATCCATATTTCATCATATAAAGCCATGGATTAGCTTCTTATTGTTCTTATAAAAAAACTACAAATTTTACATTTTACATTTTTCTAGACTTTTGGCACTTATTTGACTGTCAGCAATTGAGACCTGACATGTTCCCACAATAGCAGTGTAGACCCTGTCTGGCTGTCACTCTACCTGTCGTCACGATGGAAATACAGTGCTACATAAAATAACTTCAAACAGAGCTTGGCCGTGTGATCATCATTACGGCTGAATGATCAAAGCCCTGCCAATACAGGAACACAGAAATGCTGTATGTACAAGGCATCTATTAAATTCAACACATTAAAAAACTGCCACCCTTTGTACACCCTTCTAATGCAATTTCCTCTCATGATCTTTTAAAAGATAGACAATTAAGAATATTATATTGCATAAAATTAAAATCATTAGTGTAATCCTTCCGTGAGCTCAGACACACAGTTTGATGCTCTGTGGTCTGCTGTTTTTTCTCTGTTATTCACGTGTACAATAATGTTTTGATGAAGAATCTTTCCACAGCATGACAGTACATTTTCTTTTATCAATACTTTAGACAGAAAGAAAAGATTAACTCTGCGGTGACCTTTACCCTGCTTGATGATTTGACCTTCTTCATGATCACCCACATGACAGGTCATTCAGGATGGTAGGCTTTGGAAAAACTTGGCTCTTATACTATGATAGCAATCACTAATCCATGCGTTAAAGACATGCTTCTTATCATATACTCTTATATTGCAAAATAAGAAACAAGTCTGGCAAATTGAACGACAAAACTCACCTTTTGTCCATGCCCTCTAGAATGACACGTTGAAGTCTGAAAATTACATGTTCTCTCTGGGTGTGCATCTGGATATGATAAAAAAAAAAAAACAAGTGGACCATAGTGAATGAGTCCAATGAGTTTTAAGTTACTTTGTCAGTGTTAGGTAGACCTACAAAAACAACACATGAATGTTGATTTTTTAACCTAAAAAGTGTCAATAGTGTACGTAGTAAAGCGTGCATCAGTCAATTAGGAAAATTCCCCAGAACAACATATGTTTACGTTCAAGTGACCAAGCCCACAAAGTAGAAAGTTGGGTTATGTTACCATAGAGGCAAAAAATGGCAGACTTTAAGATAGGATGCTGCTGGTAATTTCCTACCAAAGGTCAAAGTTGAATTCCTTTAACCATTACCTTGTCCATTCCCTAAGTGTAACCGTAACACAAAGTAGCTGTTTAACCCAAACCACGCTGTTTCCGTAACCTTGACAAATGACTTATTTTAACCCAAACCATGCTATTTCCCTAACCCTAACCAAACCTTTGTCACATTATGAAATGGATTTATTTTTGAAACTGCGACATTACTGTGTTAGTAATGGCGTCAGAACAGAAAACACTTGTTGTTCTGGTTGGGGAACCAACATCATATTTTGTGGTTTAAAGGTTCTGTATATGAGATTCTGAACATTAATAAAGCAGCAAAACTATTAGATATGCACAGACATAGTGGAATAATGGCATCTTTAGCAGAGAATGACGTCACACCACTTTCTGTATAAATAGTCATCCAAGCTTCTCTGTGCTATGTTTTGGTAGCCAGTCTGGCTGCTCGTGCATGTTAGTGCATGTGAGTCCTTCACTTTTAGCTTTGAGGAGAGTGATGCAATGGCTGTTTTCTCATCTAAGTCTGTGAATTAAGGATTGATTTTGATCAAAACAGAGCTGGTGATTGTTGGAACAGTGGAAACACTAACAAAGATGATTTTGGTGAGTTTTATATTGTTTCTGTCCAGTTTGAATGAAGTGTGTTTTACGATATGCGAGGGCAAAAATTATGTTTTTCTCAATGGAGTCTGGTGGGCTGTACTATAGGTCTGTTTTGGTCTGAGATTGTGGTGCTCTAGTGCGCCATTTAGTGACAGTGAATTTTGCTTAAAGCACCTGTAATTTGGAGGATTCAGCCTTGTGTTTTAACAGTTACAGTTGTGATCTGCATATGCTAAAGTCTGCCTTAATGAGCAAAGGCGCAAGTGAAATTCATCTTTTTGATGTTAGTATTTATGTAATTATTGACCATATTGAAAGAAAGGCAGAAAATATAATTTTACATAAATGATCCATGGAAATACTGAATTGGAGCATAAATGGTGATAACGTTGAAGGACAGTGGGTGTAGAGGGGATTTATTTATCAGTAATAGCTCCATATTTTGCAAAAAAAAGCATAGTGTGTGATTTTTAGTAGTTTCCATAATGATATTATTGCCATATTTATCTTAATCTCCTGTATCCTGCAACTGCCTTGAACATCATGAATGAGATGGCTTTTTTAACAGCAGCAATTATTTACAGGGATCATCCAGGTTTTACACCCGGAACTTCTTGCACCCAAATAGCTCAAGACCAAAGAGCCTTCGAACGAGATTAAAACAGTGAGTTTAAATCTCCTTCCCTGTTTTTTCCAGACGTGGTATTAAACTCCACACAGGTGATGTGGCAGCTTAAGGACCCATATCTTACTTGAATTTGTACTTGAACTCTGAGTTCTCAGAACTCTTCACATCATTCTCCTGTAGAGATATGTATTCAGCTTTGGATGAAACCATGTAGTTGCAAAGAAAACTGAAATTTGGAGTTTGTGTGAATGAATTCTGACAGCATTCGTCATGCTGTGACTTCCTGTCATGTATTTTCAGGCTTTTGTGACCCTCTACCCAAGTGGTTATAAGGAGTGCTTGTCTGGGATTTTGAACCTGGGACCTCATTCAACCAAAGCCAGTCTTCATCATTGTCTATGGCTGTACTGTCACATGTGATCTTCCAGACCTAGCTCTGAATTCCACAAATTGGTGATGTGGCAGCTTGCTTGTCCTTTAACTCTGAAATCTTCACAGCATTCTCCTATACAGCTATGCCTCGTCTTTTACATTATTTCAGAGATCTGCCATCAGACTTCTTAACTTTTCTTCGTACCATAATATATGTAGGAATCTGATATACATAAGATTTTATACATTCCAGTAGGTCATTTTGGTCAGAGGTGAATGAAAAGAGAGGGTTTAAATCTCCTCCTCTGTTCTTTCCAGACCTGGAGTTAAACTCCACACTGTTTATGTTACATTACATTAGTAGCAAGCAAGCCGGCAGTAGCAGAGCGTAGTGGACAGGCTGAGGTATATGGTTTGACCATGTCCCGTATGTATAATGGGCCTCAGCCCCTCGCAGCATGGTAGACAAGTAATAGTGCCAAAATAGACCTGAGGATAATAAGACCTGATTCAATATGACACAAACAGACCAAAATAGACAAAGAACTGGCAACAACATGATGTGCCACCAATTAATGAGCAGCACTGGTTGAAAACAGTAGCAGTAAATGTTATCTTTCACACAACATTTTCTTTTCACCTATGATGATTATATTGCACCTTGTGATCAGACCTGACAGATATTCACTCAGGCATTACATAGTGACACAAAAACCTGGGAACCATGGCAAATAAAACCAGACCCTACACAGACAGATAGTCTGCACCTTGGTTACTATGAACTAAGTGGATCCATGAAGATGCAAGCATCTGATGCTTTGATCAGGAATCGGGTGATGATTGCAAAATGTTTTAATTTGAGATATGTTGTCCAGAGTTGTCTTGTTTTTTGGACTGTCATTCTCACCAAATTGCTTTAGAAAGTAACTACAAAGAACAAAGAAAGAAGAAACTCAGTTGTTTACATCAGCCTACCTTACTGACAATACAGCTGCAGTGAGTGGAGCAGAGAAGTCAACAGGACAGTCTAATAATAAGAGCTAAAGATTTATGTATCCACATAATGTGGAAGGTGCATGCACAAAAGGTTTCACCAAAATGAAATATTATTTAACATCAACTCTTCTGATAAGATGCAAATTTGTTGTCTGCTCAAAATAACACATCATACAGCCATTAATGTCTAAACTGCAGGAAACCAAAGTGAGTACACCACTTGAGGAAAGTGAGCAAGGCAGTGGTCGTCTTGGAGGTGTTTTTTGGGGCGATTTTAATATTCATGTTGATGACCCCACCAATGTTAATGCAACTGACTTTTTAAATATGGCCACTTCTTTTAACTTCAAACAACATGTCAAAGGGCAAACACATAACCGTGGTCATACACTGGACTTGGTTTTTACCCTGGGTGTCAGCATTTCCTCTGTGGAATTAGTGGACATGACCATATCTGACCACAGATGTATTGTTTTTAGCTGTGATTCTCCTGTTACTCATGCCGTCTCACCAAGCTCCGTGTGTTCTCGCATCTTTAATAAACAAAGTGTTTCAAAGTTTTGCGCATTCTTTCAGAGCCAAAGCCAACACCTGTCTGATTCCAACACCAACAATCTGGTCGATCACTTCAATCATATCTGCTTGTTGTCACTGGACGTTCTGTCCAGTTAAATATGGTGTGCCTCAGGGGTCGGTCTTAGGACCCATTTTGTTTTCCTTGTATCTGCTTCCCCTTGGACATATTATCCATAAACATGGTATTTCTTTTCATATTTATGCTGATGACACACAAATATACTTGCCCGTCAGATCCACAGACCCTGGAATGCTGAGTTCACTTACTGACTGCCTTTGTGAAGTTAAAAAATGGATGTCAAATAATTTCCTCCAGCTGAACTCAGACAAAACAGAAATCCTGGTCATCGGGTCCCAGCAGATGGCAAAACAAATACTGCCATCTGCTGGTTTCCTAATAAATCACATTACGCCTGTTGCAAAGAACCTTGTGTTTGGTGTTTGGTTTGATAGTAATTTAAATTTCGAGCAGCACACCACAAAGCTTTTTGCAATCATGTTTTTATCAACTTAGAAATATAGCAAAAATTCGATCTATGTTAACTTTTAAGGACACCAAGACCATTTTACACGCCTTCATCTCATCACGCCTGGATTATTGCAACAGCCTTTTCACTTGTTTAACTCAAAAATCTACTGATCGACTCCAGACTGTCCAGAACTCAGCTGCCAGGCTTTTAACCAGAGCAAAGAAATATGACCACATTACCCCTATTTTAGCTTCATTACACTGGCTCCCAGTATGTTTTAGAATTGACTTTAAAATTTTATTGATCACTTTTAAAGCTCTTCATGGCCTCTATATTTCTGACCTTTTAGTCCCATACGCACCAGCACGTGCCTTGAGATCCTCGGGCAGAGGTCTGTTGTCTGTTCCAGAGTCTCGACTGAAAACTAAAGGGGACAGAGCGTTTGCTGTCAGGGCCCCGAGGCTCTGGAACAGCCTGCCCGAGGAAATCAGGTCGGCTGAGTCAGTGAACTCTTTTAAGTCCCTTCTTAAAACATACTTTTATTGGAGAGCCTTTCTCGATCTTATTTGACTTTATTTTATCCCTTTTATTTAATTTATTCTATTTTACTTATTTTATATTTATCTTAAATGTGTATTTTAGTCTTTTCAATGTTTTCTTGCTTTTATCTTGGATTGATTTTTGCATTATTTTCTTTTGGGTATTATTGTCTTTACACTTGATAAAGCACTTTGAAACTTGTTTTTGAAAAGTGCTCTACAAATAAAGATTATTATTATTATATTATTATTTAGGGTCGTTATCATGTTGGAATACTGCCCTGCATCCCAGTCTCTGAAGGGAAGGGATCATGCTCTGCGTCGGTTTGTCACATGCATTCATGGTTCACTCAATGAATCATGCATCCCCAGACCATGACGCTCCCACCACCGTGCTTGACTGTAGGCAAGACACACTTGTTTTTGTACTCCTCAAGTTTATTTTATATAAGTTTATAAGTTTATCTTGGTCTCATCAGACCACAGGACATGGTTCCAGTAATCCATGTCCTTAGTCTGCCTGTTTTCAGCAAACTATTTGTGGGCAGCAAACTGTTTTCTTGTGCATCTTCTTTAGAAGAGGTTTCCTTCTGGGACGACAGCCATGCAGATCTATTTGATGCGGTGTGCGGCGTATGGTTTGAGCACTGACAGGTTGACCCCCCCACTCCTTCAACCTCTGCAGCAATGCTGTCAGCACTCACATACGTCTATTTCCCAAAGACAACCTCTGGATATGACGCTGAGCATGTGCACTCAACTACTTTGGTCGACTATGGCGATGCCTTTCCAGAGTGGAACCTGTCCCGTTGAACCGCTGTATGTTCTTGGCTCAGTTTTAGGGTTTTGACAATCTTCTTATGGCCTAGGCCATCTTTATGTAGAGCAATCATTCTTTTTTTCAGATACTCAGAGAGTTCTTTGCCATGAGGTGCCATGTTGAACTTCTAGTCACCAGTATGAGGGAGTGCGATAACATCAAATTTAACACACCTGCTCCTCATTCACAAGTGAGACCTTGAATATAACAAATGTTCAATAAATATTCAATAAATGGATGATTATTATTAATTTGAATCATAAACAAATTAGCACTTGCTTGTTCTATTAAGATATATATTTGGTGATATTGATCAGGTGATATTGATTCACAATCATGAATTGATATCCCAGAAGTATACACACACACACACACACACACACACACACACACACATTGTGCATGTGTATTTGTAGAATCTGTACTGTGCTGTAACACCACATACATATACATATAGATACATCTCTGTTCTCTGTTGTGTGGTCTTTGCTGTGGGTTGTCACCATGCAATCAACTCACATTAACTACAAACACAATTTTTTTCTATGAAATTCTTGGCTGATAGTAGATCCACTGATTCCACCTAATTATTGAATGTGAGTTGAAAGGGGAGGAGGGTCTCTTCCTGCCTCCTCCCCGCATTAATATTGTAGTGTACACACTTACAAGATGCAGTGTTTGCTGCAATGCAGGTGAAGGAAGAGGAGAGGAACCAAAGTGACACAGACACCTGTACACACACACGCACACACACACACACACACACACAAAAAACTATAGATACCTGTCAATCTTTGCCCACAGGTGCCTCCCAAAATGCCAAGACTGCTTAGAGACTAAGAAGAAGAGAGAGGTGGTGAAAGCGAAAGCAGCTTTGTCCTACCGTGATAAACCACACACACACACACACACACACACACACACACAGTTGAACACACAAAACGGCAGAACTACTATGTTCAATTAAAATGCATTTATTAACTGCTGAATGAGTTTAAGGTCCGTGTGTGAGTTTTCCTTGTTGACAGCAGGGGCTCTCAGTCATTTAATAATGTGAGGATTCTACAATTAAAGATGACACAAATTTATCTGCATACTTCTTCTACAATGATCTATTGTCAATAACAAACAAATAAGTCTCTACATACAGTAATTATCTGCTGTAGGGACACAGATAATAAATCACGATCAACTTAAAAAGGTCAACTACGTTACCTGTATGAAGAACCAAATAATTACAAATCAGATAGGGCTGTATAATGTTTTTTATTACATTTCCCCTAGGTTCGCACTGTCCCCAAACCACTGACCTAACACACTGATAAATAAAACATAAAACAACAGGTAATCCTATTAAACATGTCAATCAGTAATGAGCTACTAAGGAAGATGTCTTAGGCTATCATGCAGTAGATACATTGTCAGCTAGCACTACTTGTACTGCAGCTGGGATGTGAAAGTCTGTTTACTAGTGTGACCGAAAAAAAAAAGCTTTTTGGAAAATACACTTTTTGAATGTGACTTTCGTTTCTAGTGGATCAATCTTAATATAAAGCTTCAGCCAGTTAGCGTAACTTAGCACAAAGACTCCAGTCTAGAGGAAAACTGCTAGCTTCACTCTGGGGACAGCAGCCAGAAGAGTGGAGACTCCAGGAATTTACTGCTCTCAGCCAGAAATACTCCAGCACATAATGCCCCATAAAATGGTAAAATGGCATTTTTTACACCTTGGTTATTAAACAAAATGAATAAAATGTCTTAATTAGGCAGATTTTGTTACCTTTGGACAGAGAAGGCTAGCTGTTTCCCCCTGTTTCCAGTGTTTATGCTATGCTAATGTAACTATCTGTTGGCTGTAGCTACATATTTAATATATATAGAAATAAAAGTAATATCAACCTTCTCATCTAACTCACTGCAAGAGAGCAAATACGCATATTGTCCAGAATGTCAATGTAATGCCTATTGCTTTACACAACTAATGGTTTACTTTGCATGCCTGTTTCTGTATAAAACTAATATTCCAACATTGATATCAATAATTCTACAAGTGGAGCTGACCCTGTCTCTGTGAATCAAAGATCAGGCAAAGTTGCTTTGTGGTAATTATTTAGACTTTCTAAAAATAGCTTGCAAAAGAACGATAGTAACATGTTTAAGTATAAGTCACCATCCTCAAATTCAACAAACACAACCGACCTTTAAAAGTGTCCTGAAGATTTTAGGGTACATTGACCGATGTCTTCCCAGGATATCGCCATCTGTGTTCCTGAACCCCTGATGATGAGAGTGGCATCAATATAGAAGTTGTGCAGAGTAATAGCTTGGCAGTTTAATAGAACCCTAGAAAGAAGTTTGTGTACCTGTTTTGCAAGAGCACGAGTGAGTTGCACAAGATCTAATTAAGGTACACACACTGTGTGAAATCACACAGTGCTTTGGAAATGTTCCCCATCCTGCAGATGCACACTGCAGCTGTCCTGCTACATTCATACATTCAGTTAAGACACTGAAGACAAACACAATTATATCATAGTTTAAAGAAACTATGACTAGAAAAAAATACGAAGATTGCGGTGAAACTGTGAAATATGACCATCAAATATAAAGCCAGAGACAGCAGACGATTAGCTTAATGTAAAGACTGGAAACCGGGAAACTGCTAGGCTGGCTTTGTTCAGGGGTAAAGAAAATCTGTATACCAAAACCTCTAAAGCTCACTAACTAACATGTTATATCTTGTTTGTTTAAACTATAAAAAATGTAAAAACAAGTTACACTCTGGAACGACCACCCGGAGAGAACTCCATGTAACACAACAACGTCATTTTTACATTTTCATTTTTGTACGGATTAAACAAAGATATGATTTGTTAGTTTGGGGTGCTGGTTGCCATATTTCTGAGCAGTAGACCGAGCTAGCAGTTTTGTCCAGTTTTAAGCTAACTGGCTCCATCTCCGTCTATAAGGGTAAAGTTAGCGGCCTGATTTTTTTCTCAGGTTATTCAGGCCCCCAGCCACACTGTGTACCATTTTAAAATAACTAAGCAAAAAAAGCAATCTTTTTTTTTCAGTGAATCAACCTTTCATCTCCGTATTTCTGAACAAACACCTCTCAGATGCCATTTAATCATTTAATCAGGGAAATCAGGTTTTGCATTACCAACGGTGACTTCTTTTTAAAAGTCAAGGGTCATAGAGAAAACTGCTGCCGTGTGTCCATCGTGTGATTTGTCAACCAGTGACAGTAACAGAGCTTGTGACAACATGATGAGGTTGTTTCCAGCTGTGGCGAAAACAAGACCAGCAGGCACATCAAAAACTCACACAGAGGTTGCAGTAGAAAAAACTCAAAACCAGTGCATGAAAAGGTTAAGATCTTTTTTACCCCTTCTATGTCAGAATGAGCACACACACGCAAATACACATGAGTGGTCATGCAAAGATACCAGAAATTAATTTAAATTTACAAAATATGACACAGTATCTCAATGTGTGTGTGTGTGTGTGTGTGTGTGTGTGTGTGTGTGGTGGGGTGGAGACCCAGGGGGTGTTTGAGTACAACAGATATGGAATGGGCCATTAATTGACCTTCAAACTAAAGGGAGTGGAATGAGCTGGGAGGATAGTTGGAGAGAGAGCATGTGCATATGTGTGTCGGTGTGTGTGTGTGTGTGTGTGTGTGTGTGTGTGTGTGTGTGCGTGCATGCGAGAGAGAGAGAGAGAGAGAGAAAGAGAGACAGTTGGTGTGACTTAAAAAAAGGGGGGTAAGAGAGAAATAAATGCAGAGACAGACAGATGCAAAGAGAGAGAATCATGCTAAAGGGAATAACAGCAAGTGATGCTCATTAAAACTGATTATTAAAGCAGTAACACTGAAGAGCTGCATTCAGGCATAGCCACAACATCCCAAATGTGTTTGTGTGTGCATGTGTGTGTGTGTGCATCTGTTGTTACTATTGTTACTATAAACAGACAGTCACTGAAGTATTACATTGGTAGAGTGCACACAGTTTAAACATACAGCTGATTTTCATTAGTTAAACATTTATCCTGTTCTCAGATTTGTTTCAGTCATACTCCTTCTTGTGTTTGTGCTGCCATGCGTCGTGAGTGAGCAGTGCATGCCGTGGTGTCCAACAAGTGCTGTCAAAGTGCACTCGAGTAAGGCACTTCAAGCAGGTGCCCCAACTGCTTAATGGCTAAATGTGGGAAAATGGATTAGGCAGCTCCAACTGGGTATGTGTGATAGAACTATGTTGTAAATAAAACAGCTAGAAGTGTAATTGCATTTAAAGTATTATAAAACCACAGATGAGATATAATAACTTAACTTAAATTAGAAAAGAAATAACCTCAAACAGCCCCCTGCATTTATTTAATGCAGGGGGCAGCATTGGTATAGAAGTGTTGTTTGAGGTACTAGTGCTGCAATAAAAGGCTTATCAGTCACTAAAATGCTGCACAACATTACTCTCATACAGAATTTTAGTCTGGGATGTTCTCTATTTTATCTTTCCTAATCCCAGTGAGGTAACAAAGTAATCTACCATGGGTGTGCACTATTATCTATGTAATCGGCCAGCATAGTTGAACCTCATTGATATTTTTTGCCAGACTACTCAATGTTGTTTTGCAGCAGTTGGCTTCCTGACTGAGCCCTTCAAATGAATGAGAGGCTTATGTTTTTGCGCACTAGGGATGCAACTAACAACTATTTTGATAGTCGATTAATCTATCGATTATTGAAACGAATAATCGACTAATCGGATTATGAATTGCAAAATTACAGAATGCGTCTTATTTAGCTATCAGTTTTTAAATTAAACTTGAGGTTGTTTTATGCATGTGCTAATTAACAGTCACAGCTAGCTCACTAACTAGCTTACCGAGACAAGTCTTCATCATCCACAGAGCAACAACGTTACAACAACCTCTTCAGATGCTCCGCTGTTTCCAGGAAAGCTCAGCTTTGCAGACGCTGCAGTTAACAACCTTTTTGGCCAAGTGAAGAGTGAAGTGCTGCCAACTCTGGAGGTTTTAGGTGGTGAAGGTGTTACTGCAGTGCTGATGTTGTTTTAGTAACTTTACTGTTCACATCACTGTAGTCCGTTAAGATGACGGTGCCGTTACGGCCCAATGACGTCATCAACGACGTCGACTACGTCAGTTAGCTGTTGTACCGCTATTGCACACAGAGCTAAAGTCAATCTGAATGCCGGCTTAGTTCAACATTTGGTGAAATTTGCTAATTCTCTCTGTGAGAGGTATCTGAGAATATTGCTACCCATAGCCGGGAGGTGATTAGCCTAGCTTAGTATAAAGACTGGCAAGCAAGTGTCACTTCAGCCTCACAAAGCTTCACACTTCACTGAGTAACAAGATGAGGATGCTCACTCTCTCTAAAGCTTCCAAACTTAATGCACAAATATGAAAGTGGTATTAATATTTTCATCTGACTTATTGGAAATTTGGAAAGTGTATTTCCCAAATTTTTATTCAATATTTCAAACGTTACGTAGAGATAAATATAATTTTATCTGATTGTTGCATGTGCATAAAGCATTAAGAACACATCACTGTGTAACTCACAGAAACGGGTTATTTTTCCAGTATGTGGGGACTGGTGTGGCCAGAATTAACCTGTTGCTTTAAAGAGGAAGGACACTGATGACAGTGGACAACGCTCTTTCTTAATCCCTGCAGTCCTAGATCATCAACTGTACCATCCACCAAAGCCACAAAAATTAGGCCGTCTTTTTCCACATCTCTCACTCAGACAACAAGATATTGCTCTCACTGAACTGTAAAAATAATAAATGTTTCTCCAAGGAATGAGGCTATATTCAGTGCCCAGAATTCATTACTTTGATCAAATAAGGTCTGTTTTTTTTTTTTTTTACCTCAGTTAATAAGAGAAAATGCAGCAGTTTAGATGACACTAGCCCACACACAGAAGTTCATCACTGTAGTTTGCACGTCTTATTTTTTCATAACCTTCCTGCAAGCTGGTACAGAAATGGAATGGCCTGAAATGGTGTTGAACTAGGTATGAGAAATCAGCTGGAGCACCTGCTCTAGGTATGGGGGGACTTTGGTCAGTTCAGCACTTGCTCTGGGATGTGACATCCCCTCTTACTTCCCACACTTAAACACGAACACAGTTTCAGGCAGAAAGGCTGTACAACAGGGATTTGCTTCTGCATGAGGATCACTTAAAATAGCTAACTATCCTTGAGCTCAAACACCAACAATAGATGAAGTCACTGATGACGTGAACAGCTTACAGCAGCAGTGATTTCTGTGAAACCTTGACAGTGTGGGTGAAAGTGTTACAACAGATTCATTTTTGCTGTATTTAGAAGCAGCCATTATTTAAACATTATATATTTCTCAGTTTGTTACATTGTCTTTGTGTGTGTAAGACTGGCCCGCTGTACTTAGACCTCTCTTTCACTCGAATAAGGTTGCAGTGTAGGGTGACCAGATGAGAAGGGGTGAAATTCAGAACAGGGGCGTGGGCGTCTGTGTTATTGGAGCTAAACATCTGAGCACCTGTGACAGTGGAATTTGAGTAGAAAATAGTCACAAATGCACATCAGGAAATTTGAAGTCACAGAGAAAAATACTTTTCCTTACTTTTTCCCCACAAATCTTCTTGGATATTTTTTAAGCACACACACACACACACACACACACACACATTAATTACAACTGCTTGAATCTGCCTCTACACGTGCCCAAATGTCTTTTGCTCCACATTTCACTGAGATATATGGTGCAAAAGTGAGAGTGCGCTGAACTTGTCATGAACTTGTGAAAAAACAGCATTTGAGACTCAACTACAAATTCCACTGTCACAGTTGCTTAGTTGGTTTGCTCCAATAATACCTTCATACCAAAGAGGCTGGGGCTTTTTTGACAACCGCTGCTAGATGGTGCTGCGACAGCGCTGCCGCCATTTTGGGACTGAAAACGCCAATGGGACAACAGCACAGAACCTACGGAGACAGCTCAAAAAAATAAATTTTCAAATTAGAGGAACTGTATGAAACATTATGTTGTAATAGAACTGTGTGATTATGTGCTCTCATTTTGGTTTGCAGTCATGTAAGTATGACTGACACTAAAAGTACTGGGTACTCACAGGGTACAGTGCTGATAAACACAGCTGGGTAGTTGACAATACACAATTACATCCTGCGGCACCTATTAAGTAATGATGGTGTTTTCTCAATTGTGATGTGCTCCCATAACTTAATAATATACTAATGGACGACGTGAAATAAAAACGAAATCTTTTGCCCTTTTCTCGTGGTCATGGCAGTTGTGACAACCTTCTTTTGAGTGTGCGTTGTGCAGGCCAGGCACACTCCAGGGACTTATTATGCATGTCTTCTAGTTCATTGTATGATTTTGAATAAGAAGTAAAGAAACGGGTCTATTCTTCGTTCATCCTGCACTGCAGCAGATAATAAGGGGCAGGCTAAATAGAAAACTTACCTTTCTCAAGCAATACAGTAATTTAATAATGTTCCATCTATGTATATATATGAAGGTGGATCAAACATAGATCATCTTGAATGTTAAATGAGGTACAGAGGAACCTAGTGTTTATTTTGATTCTTTTAATTACACAAAGAAAATAAGCTAGGAATGTTTTCCACTTGTTACTCTGTAGTTACACATTAAATTGGTGGTGTGGGCTGTATTTTAAAGAATCCACTGTTTTACTACATTGTTTGCATTTAATTTAAACCTGTCCTGCCCAGCAGCCTGGTATAGAGTATAATGACCTGGATACCATATTGTGCCAGACAGATTTTACTTTAACAAGAGAGTGTTAAAATACTCCTTTGTCTGTTTTATTATTTATTTAATTATGTATTGATTTGTCACCGGGCCGGACAGGGGGGCAGACACGGGGATGGGGGGGCACAAACAGACAGCACAGAGAAAGGACAACACCTGTAAGAGAAGGGGGAAAGGGGGATGGAGGGTGGGGACAACAGGGAAAGCTGTGGGAAACACCAATTTCTGAAAGCAACGAAACCTGCAATAGAACAGAGAGGGGGGCTTGGGGAGGAGAAAAACAACAACAACAAACAAACACAAACAAAAACAAACAATAAAAATAATAATAATAGTAAAAGACAACCAGCCGAACAGCAACAATAAACAGCTGACATATTAAGACAACTAAGAGAACAATGAAAACAAGAAACAGTCACACACACTAAATAAGCAACACAACACAGTCACGAGAGCTGGAATAATAATTAATTTAAATAAGTAACTGAAAGAAAAGCATAAGGAATAATTCAACCAAAACTGTTCTTTATTTCTTAATGACTATTATTTATTTATTTGCTTTGTTTTGCGGGTATTTTCTTTGTTGCCCTCCTATTTCTTCTTTTTGTCCTCCTCTGACAAAGATGTGAGTGATGACGACAAGAAAGGAGCTTCCACCCCTTTTTTCTCTGCTTTTGGACATAAAAGGAAAAAAAAACACACATTAATAATTGTAACTGTTGAAGTGCAGTCAAGTTTAAATTGACTCCACTAACACACATAAAACATTAACAACAAGAACATTTAACAGAAGCACACAATTTGGCTCAATAATAACTGTCAAGGTTTGATTTTTGTGATTCACCATTATTAGCATAAGCCTACACTACACTACATAAATTAGCCTAGTGGCTAGCAAACTTTTCCTCTATTCTACTTTACGTATATTATTTGGCGTTTAAGTCACTGCATCGCCCAACACCTTGGTTGAATTTCTGTCTGCATGCACGATTTGTTGAAACAGAGCAGCTGATATTGCCATAGTGAGAGCAACAAGCTAGCAGACTGCTGAAATGCCTTCAGTCCAAAATGGCAGAGGCATAGCTTTGCTGCTACGCCCTGATGTTGCAATGGAACGACAAATTTGCTTTCACTTCATTGTCAGTGTAAGTTCATACTGAGCCTGCCTGCAGCTACGCTTCCCGTCCTCACGACTGTAATGTCCATTATCTTCATCTACACTAGAAAACAAAAAGGTGAAAGTAGTACAAACACGTGTTACTTTATGGATGTAACAACGCTGTTGGCGCGTTGTCCACTCTAACCTGCAGTCTCTGCTGTGGCCAATGGGAAACCGGACCAGTCTTTATCTGTGTCAAAATTTTATTTATTTTAAACAGGATAGGATTCTGGATTCAGGACAACTGCTCATGAGCACACTTACTGAAGACTATGTTGTTTTCCCTGTTTGCTCTGTGTAAGAACCAGCGTCTCCCCACTAGCTCTATGTGGCTGGCCTTTGTTGGGGGATGAATAAAATGCGAACTGAAATGTCTGGTGAAGGTTGTTTTCTGTAGGCTGCAGAGGTGTGTGTGTGTGAACAACATGCTTCAGAAGAAAGTCATATAATCAGTACACATTGCTGCCACAGGCATTGCCTGAAGCTGAGAAACTGGGTTACAGGTGTCTGATGGTACTGTTGTACACCTGGGAAGTGCAAGATAACATTTGGACCTATTACATAAACCTTGCTTTTTGCAATATCATTCCTACCTTTATGTATATAGTCTGTCATGAATGCCGTTGGAATGATGATGATAATGACTGATTTAACGTGTTTGCTAATGCTGAACCAGTAAGCAAGTGTTCAGTGCCATGAAAGTTTGAAATTAATCAAAATGACTGAGAAAAGAGAGAGACAAAGCCTTTGTTACTCTGATACTATAGAGAGAGTTTATATTTATACTGGAACAAGATAACAGTAGTTTATAAATTGCCACTTACTGTTATGAAAATTAGAGTGAGTAACTTATTCAAGGTTATGCAAACAAAATATAATTAAAATTAATGTGGACAAAGGTTCCAACTGCACGATCCAGTTTGTATTAATATGTTTTGTCCCCTACAATTCCATCACATCACATCCTTAAAGGTCAGTTTATTTACTTTAACATACTGTTTTATCTTCATATTCTTTTTGAATTAGTGACACAGGAAACCATTTGGCATTGTTTTACCATTAAATAGATAAAAAGTCAGTATTATAGTAGTAGTCATATGTAGTTTTTCAATGAAGTCACTTTTTAGTAATTCACTTTTTAACTTCCTTTTTGTCAACGGGCTGTAACCTCACTTAGAAATTAACCACACGCCTGTTTTCTCTGTTGCTTGGAACAGACACTATTCTACTTCTTATGTGAAAAAATCGGGTCGGGTTCTAGCTGCATGTGTGCTCCTCAGCCTCTCTCCCATGACAGCAACAACACTGCAGCTAACGAAATGAAGTCCACTAACACCACAAAACAACCGGCTCCCAGCACAACACAGACTCTAACATAAACTCCATCACAAATTCTAAACGTAAACTCCACATAAAGATAAAAAACAACAATAAAGTTTTACGATGAAAACACAGTCAACAGGTTTGAGTCACAAAGAGACCTCTGCTTTGTTTTGGAACTGACAAAACCGACACAGAGTTGTCTTTCATCCTTTAGGACAGTTAAACCAACATGACTGCAAAGCATGTTAAATATATTGTTATTCTGTGCTTTAGTTGGCTCAAGTTAGATAATGTTAGCTAGCACATACATTAGCATGGATCCGCTGCTGTTTGCTTTGAACGTTCAATTTAGATTTATCGTCATTTTAGCGATAGACAGGTACACAGCTTCTCCACAATCTCAGTTGTGGTACACATAATATACACTAATGAAACATAACGGTGCAGGACAACAACACAGAGGAAGACCCATTCACTATAGTAACATTACTGTACTTACTGCGGTCTAACTGTTATAAAGTCTGGCAACAATCTCACTTATATTATTCAGTCTAGCTCACTAACCCTTTTCGGTATCATCAAATACATTTAGCTGTCCTGACATTGCTGAGCCTCTGGTGAAAGATACACAGATAATGTTGGTTAATATAAAGCAGGCATTATCATGTAACCAGCATGGATTAGTTCAACCTCAAGCTGATAAAAATATTATTGTAATGCTGCAGTGGGAGTTAACCTGAGTTTCCAGTATGTTCTCTGAAGCTGTCTCCCGGTGATTCTGTCTGTAGCTGCTTTCACACTGCCTTATTTTCCAGGATTATTTTGCCAATATGCCAGCTCGCTGTGCTGTATGTAAGTTAACATATTGAGATTGTTAGGGATTTTTAAGTGGGGCGGTGTGAGGTATTTATCCACACTGAGTATTACCTGCAGTAGCGGTCTGTGTTCCTTTGGAATGTAGTTCCAAATGGGCAGCTGTGGCTTAGGAGCGGGTTGCCCATTAATCGAAAGGTCGGTGGTTCAATCGCCGGCTCCAGGCTGCATGTCGAAGTATCCTTGTGCAAGATACTGAACCCTGAATTACCCCTGGTGGCTGTTCCGCCAGTGTGTGAATGTTAGTTTCTGTTTGAGCGCTTAGTCTCTGTGGATGTAGTGTAAAAGCACTTTGAGTGGTCAAAAAGACTAGAAAGGTGCTATACAAGTACAGAGCATTTACATTTACAAATGAAATTGCTGACAGCAAGGTAAAGTGCTGAAAATATTTAACACATAATGTACACTTGATTTTTTTCTTGGTGGGCCTTTTTTAGGTGGCTAAAATACATTTTGCTGCTGACCCTGTCCACAACAGTACATTTGCTTGCATGCCAGTACAACGCTCTCTTTCTTCCAAGTGGGGACGCGCCACCTGCCAGCTACTGCAGGTGTGGATTAAGTACTGTGGATTAAGTACCTCATACAGCCCCACTTCAAAAATACCGAACTATCCCTTTTAGCAATTTTTCCATTATGTCTTCAAAGATGTACTAATCAATATGTTAATATCAAGAATATTTTCAATTTCTGTTTATAATGTGAAGGGTGTTGCTTTAAAGTATCAGATAATTACCACCCAATACTGGTGCTAGTAGCATTTTATCCTGTTTTAGCTAAAAGAAAATTCTACCCACAAACTTAGCTCCCGTCAACCTAATTTTCAGCTGCAGTAGGCATCTGTTTTTAGCGAGAAAGCTGGGATAAACCCCTTCATGCTACGTGTACAGCACCAAAGGCCAAACAGATAAAGTTAGCTGGTAACCATAGTGGCAGCTAAAGAACCAGATATTTTACTTAGGACATGGTGGACCAAAACAAATCTAAAAGGAGAGTGATAATTATATATATTATTATAGTTACCAAATAAATGCTGATGTTGCTCTGAGTCTGCTGGATGTTTAAAACAGCAATTATTTGCTTACACATTACCTATAACAGCTTTATATGGTGATAACGTGTCATATGTTGTGTTTTCAGCTTGTTCTGCTGCCCTCAAACAGCTCAAACACTATTAATGCATTAATGTGTGTTTCACTGTGTATTTTTCAGGGTAGGTCACCTACTGTAGCTTTTGATTAGTATGCGCTGTCTTCACTCCAGCACGCTCCATTCATTTATTAACAACCCAAAATATCAGCACCATATCATTATTCATCACCAAGTCATATTAATCATCTTCCCTCTTGTGTACATAGGCCCATCCCTCTGCTGTCCTTTACTCTTCATCATCTATTCGCCCCCTCCCTCCTCTTACCATCTCTCTATTCCAATTGACCCTTTGCTCATGTTTGAATCCCCAGTGATAGTTGTTAACTTGGACAAGCCATTACAGCGCATGAGGAACTGATAGGAAGCTTATGATATTTGCTGTTCCGTTATTGGCTCAGACAGAGAAATGGCTAACGTACCACACTGTTTAGGACTAAATCCACTGGGAAAATCACCAAAAGCATGAGGTGTATAACTTCCAAATGGAGGTGAAATAGTAATCACAAATCTGCAGTTGAATTGAGTGATGCTTTGAGATAAATGTCATGTATTTAGAATAGCAATGTTGGTCAACCACTTTGGTCCAGGCTGAAATATCTTGGCACTGGATTTTTGTTCAGACATGTATGTTTTTCACTTGGGTGATCCCTTGACTTTTCCTCAAGTGCCAGCATGAGGTTCACATTTATGGAAAGCATGAGATCACAGATACAAGTGGCTGAAATGAGTTTCCTCCATAGGGTGGCGGGCAGACTCACCCTTAGATATAGGTTAAGGATCCCAGGAGAGACGTCAGAGTAGGGCTGCTGTTCATTTGCATCAAAATGAGCCATTTGAGGTGGTGCTACCACTGCGACCTGGCCCCGGAATAGGGGCATGGACACCACCACTACAACAACAGCAACATTAAAGGTGTAATGATGTAGAGTTAGTGTTTGTGTGGTGAGGATGGATGGAAGCAGGAAGGGAGAAGAAGTAGGACTGGTAATTGTTTTTAAAAAATTCAGTTCTAGTTGATTAAGATAAAAGTTTCAAACAGATATAAAAAATATACTTTTTCATTACGTTACTTACTAAAACATTAACATATTTAACCTAAAAAAAGAAGAAGATATTTTCTGTTTGGCAAAAGAAGCCACCGTTCACAAATGTTAGATTGTGTTATCTTAAGACCAGCCGCCATAAGAACAATACCAAACACTATTTTTTTCATTTAAATTAGGAACCATCCGATACAAGATTGTAAGATTACAAATCTGACCAGACATTCGATGCCAGTCTACAGAACTTGGCAGTTTTTTGGCAAGTATTGAGGTTCAATATCCAGCCCCAGGAACAGAAGATTGTTGGGATAGGCTCATCTAGGACAGATGGATATGATGAATGGATGTGCAGAAGGTTGGGTAGACGGATGGATGTGGAAAAGGGACGAGTATATGAAAGCTGAGACAAACAGGTCTGTTGATAGACAATAACCTAAAATGTTACTTTACCTGGTTAATTTTAGGGCAGGATTACCATTGTAGCTTTACCTCAAACTCTTCCCTTAGAGGGTTTGCGGTGAATGAACAAACAAGCTACTTACCTTTGCTTCTGAAAGACGACAGCCAACATTTGCATGGCTGCTAAAGGTTACTTGTCTGTAAAATGTCAACATCTGTCATTTCAAGTGTGTGAACAACTGACAAATGTGTTACTATTTCTTGTATGGACAGATTTGATGGGAACTAAATGAAAGAAACCAATGAAATGAATACAACAAAAACACATAGAATAGACAATCCATGGCGTCCTCTTTGCTCCTCCCTTGTCTTTTTCTCTACTTAACTTTCTTTAATTTGTTTAGATTAAGGATTTTCCATTTCCTCATTTCCTTCACTACATCTTTATTTTCCACATGAAACAAGCATTTTTCACATAATATTTCCTCTTAGTATTTGGCAAATATTGTACATATGGACAGGTGTGCTTGATTTTTTGTCAAATGGATTATCAGCCAAAAAAGCGGGTGTTCCTTTAACCAAGCGCAGAGTCTAATCAGTTATGACTTAACACCGTCTCACACACACACAAACACACATACAGAGAGCTGTAGAATGCCACATCTGCCAAATAAAAAAGAAGGTGAAAAATTGAGCGCTATGTGAGTATAAAGAGAATCTCAATTCTTTAAGCCTGAAAAAAGGTGCAGCCAGCAACAAAAGCTTTTTGTGGAGAGCTGAGCAAAATATGATGGTGAAAGGAATAGAAAACAGGAATACCATGCAAACGTCCCCCCTCCTCCACCCTGACTGCGTCCCTCCCTCTCATCTGTCCATCCCCTTTTCTCTTTCCCTCTTCCATCCCCATCTCTCTGCTCAAAAGGTTAGTAAATGTCAGATGGGAGTTGTCATCATCTTCAATGGCGTCATCTTTCTTCATAGACACACTGTCTATCTCTGTGTGGATGTGTGTGTGTGTGTGTGAGGAAGTTGAAGGGAATACAATTGAACAGAACGAAATAGAACAGGGTATTGAAAATGGGAAATTACTGTTTTCAACAAAGGGCGGACACACACAGACACACACTCATGCACAAAGACTTGAAATAGAGCTGAGGATGTACAGTATATTTGTTATACTGCACAGTTCCTTCTATGTCTTCCCATTTTATTTTCCCTTCAGTCTCTCTCCCTCTCTCTCTGTTCATTATTAAGAAAACACAAAACTTCGGTGAACAACTTAGCATCAGTGCAGCTGCCTGTGACCAATTCCCATACAGACACATTTTATCTCTCCCCGTCTCGCTGCTACATCTTCATCACAGCCTGTATTTGCCTCTATATATTTTATGACTAATAGAAGGAGCAGGCCTTTGTGGTGATGACAAATCCCCACACTCAGACAGTTTTACAGCCTCTAAAGAGCCCTTTGACAAACGACTGCGCTGTAAACCTAATATTCTAATGCTGCGTGTTATTGTAATGGCGTATGTGTGCATGAGTGAATATTTAGGAGATGTTAAGTATTGCTTATCGCCGCAAATAATAAAAGCTCTTTAGCATCCAAAACAAATCTTACTACAGACGCATACATACAAGCTCACTCACAGAGTGGTTTATATACTGAAGATGTCTGTCATGCATGTTCAATAATACTGTATGTGAAATAAACACATTCTGCACGCATGCATGTGCACACAAGGGCTCACATGTAATATCTGTGCCTGTCTCAAACTATTAGCAAGATCTTGCATGAGAAAATTGGAAAAGGAGTAGAATATAGTGATATCTTCCCCTAAACATGTGAAGCACAATCATGTAATTATCATCCCCATTACTGGCAGTGAAAAATCCCAGAAAGCACCTGGTGAATTCTTACATATCGCTGCTTTATCCCTCCAGCGTCACATATGCTGGCCTCTAAAACCTTTTATTACTAACAAAAGGTATCTTGCTCCAATCAAGACATTAACTAAAAGTGGCACAACTAATTTGTCTAGTATTGAAAACGGCAACCTTGTCTACCAAAGAATAACTGTTAAATTATTTGATTCTGGAGCATAATCTGGACATAAAATGTTTTCTTAACATTAAATGAAGTGTCCCCCCAAACTAGCTTTAAGACTCCTGCGGTTAAACTGCTACTTAAGAAACCACACCTTGATCCAGGTTTTTTTAACTATAGACCGGTGTATAATCTTATATTCTTTTCAAAAGTATCAGAAAGAGTTTAAGTAACAGCAATCTTTTTTACCTTTTCAGTCTGCCTTTAGAGCATACGGTCATTATTCTGAAAATGAACTTACTAAAGTGACAAATAATCTAATGCTTACCATGGATTCAGATTCCGCCTCACTACTGGAACTCAGTGCGGCTTTTGATATAATTGATATAATGATCACAGTATATTCCTAGTTCATCTTGAACTACTTTGGGGTCTCTGGTCTGGCTCTCACATGGTTAAAATCTTATATTTATGTATGAACACAGTGTGTTTCTTAAAATAACATCGCATCATTAGTTTACAATGTGAAATATGGAGTACCCCAGGGCTCTATACTTGCCCCTCTGTTTTTCTCTTATATATTACTCGTCTGGAATTAATATCCACGCTAATACCTACGCTGATGATACTCAACTGCATGTAATAATAATAATCAACTTATTTATCACATATAATTATACACTGTACAACACATGTGAAATTCATTCTCTGCATTTAACCCATCCTAATTAGGAGCGGTGGGTAGCCATTATGCAGCATCCGGGGAGCATGAACGGGTTCAGGGCCTTGCTCAAGGTTACACTCAGTATCAGTCTGTGCCAGACTGGTGACCCTCTGGTTTTCAAGCCGAGTTCCTACGGACTGAGCGCCCACATGTGCCTGTAAAGGCAGAAGATGATGCTCAAATTCTCTGGACGTCCATTTATCTGCTGTGAGAGCCTGGATGTCACGTAATTTCCTTCTCTTAAATTCTAAGAAAATCTAGATGCTCGTTATTGACCCTGCTCAATATCTGAACAAGTTTTAACAGTAATTTTTAAAGTTTGACAGCCAAGAATCTTGGTGTTTCACTTGATCCTACACTCTCTTTAGACCAGCACATTAAAGAAAAAACCAAATCGCCTTTCCTTTTACTTTCGGAAGTCTTTTCTGTTCTTAGCTGAAACACAGATCTTGCCTTTGTTTCATCTAAACTGGATTGCTGTAACGTTTTGTTGTCTGGCCTACTGTGCAACTTGTGGATTGTTTACAATTGTAAATAACTAATCTCATTAAACTTTTTGTCCCATCCCGTGCTCTCCTCTCTCTCAGAACTTTGGGCTCCTGTCAGCCCCAAGAGTACAAAAGAAGTCAGCTGGCTGCAGGGCTCGTGCTCCTTATCTCTGGAAAGATCTTTCTGCTGACATCAGACAGTCACTGTCCCTCACTCTGTTGAGGGCTTTAAATCTAAGATGAAAACTCATCTTTTTGCTTTACTTTCAATTTCTTCAGGCCTCATACCTGTTACCACTTTGCTTCTGGTGGGTCAATATCAGCCTAAATTAATCTATTTAAATTAGGTGGCACTACCAGCAGAGTTTCAGGAGCGGGACCACACATCAAACACATCACTCTTGGCATTGCCTTATATACCCACATGTCCCATCACCTCTTCTTCGCTCTCGTATTCTACACCCCTCCCACGCACCCCTTTCTCTGTCCGATCTCCTATCTACTTCTTTCTCTCCATAGGGTTATAGGGGGGGTCCATCGTGCTCGGGTGCTACGGCGGATTTCCCTATCGTAGCTTTGAATGTCTATTCAGCAACTGCAAGCCTTGGACATCTTTCTGTTTCGATAATCAAAAAATTATTTTACTGTATCTGTTGATTGTGGTCCTTTCTAGTGAATGCTTATAGTACATGTTTATTCTGCAGATGAGAATTTATCTAACAGACTGCAAACGTTTTGATACATGGAGAGACTTGGTCTGCAAATTGGTCAGTTTCCATCATTACATATCTGTTGCACATAGTTTTGTTTAGTAAGTGTTTAAAAAGGTTGCATTTGTACATTTAAATGTGCATAATATTACCACTTCTATAAATCTATAAATAAAGCTCTTTCAGAATCAGAAATCAAACTCAGAAAGAGCTTTACTGCCAAGTAGTATTTTAACATTTGGTTATTATGGTGATTAGGTGCTAGACATAAACATAAACAAAAATAAACAGATTTTTAAAAAATGTAGTCTGTTATAGCTATTTATGTGATTGCATAAACTTAGAGCTCTCTATAAATATCCCATTTTTTTGTGACAGAAACTATTTCAATTAAAGAACAGAGGCTTGTGTATGTATTTCAGATCAGGATCAGACACCACTGCAGAAGACTAAATCAGAACAGTATTAATTTAATTTTTGTCCACTTTGGGACAGAGGAAGGAGCGTGTTAGCAAACAGTTGCCTATTTACTCATCCAGCAGACACAGAGCAACATTAGCATTCATTTACTGCTATGTTTCTGGCCACCTAATGAATGTATGTCCAATATTCACTAGTCCAATATTAGCTGCCTCCACCAACTCCTAAGAGAAATATGAGGTTTTGTAGTTGCTAAACACTACACTATGTATACCAGCTAAATGCTAACTTTATCTGTTTGGCATTTGGTGTTGGGCAGGTAGAGTACAGTCCGCTTAGCAGAGCTGGAAACAAAGTTTATGAGTGTTGTGGTCCTGGGAAAAAAACAATCTCTGTAAAGCTGAGAGGAATCACAGAGATGGTAATTCTCTGTGAGTTCGTCAGTATGACATTAACATTACACATAGTCATGTGATCCTTTGATAATATATTAGTATTGATTGGTGCAGTTGTAAGGTCCACGTGCTGTGTAATTGTACAGTATTTTGTAAATATGCAGTGCCCCCCCCATAAATTAGACACATCACATGGAGCGCACATTTTAAGGAACTACATACGATCACCAGTAAAGCATCAATAAAGTATGAGATCTACAGTGAATATTTCCTACTCCTGTATGATGCTACATGTATTTAAACAGCTAGTAGGTAAGGACCAGCGGTTGTGGAGGTCATCATTGGTATCACACATTTATCTTAACTGTTAATTGCACTGAGTAATGTATGTGGCCCTCCAGCATCTTAAGTAACAAACTTTGCCCTAGGGACCAAAATAGAAAACAAAAACTACACCAATGGGAACATTGCCTAATCAAAATGACAAAATAGAGGACAAAATGTAGCTGCAGAAGATTAAGATGATTTTGATTCAAGAAGGTATGCAGGGTCTTCCCAAAGCCATGTCATATTCACTTACCAACAGGATATTGATGTGATATAATCCCAACATACAGTTCATTGAAATACATGGCTAAGTGTTCTCTTGGTTATCTACTATACACTTTGGGTATAATTCAAGCTACACTAAAAAGTGACCTGCAAGTGTTTGAAAAAAAGAAAGAAAGTCCACTCATGATTTGCTTGACAATAACAAAAACAATTTTTTTGGGGTGAAATGTGAGTTGGCCCTGTCATGTAAAGACTTGATAAATCAGAAGCAGAGTCCGCCCGTACGTCGATAAGGCTTCAGGGCCCACATGCTCAATCCCCCACTCATACAGTCTTACAGTGTATATGTCTCAACACCTTTTCTTCCTTTACTCGTCCATAATTCCCTAATGGCTACACGCTGTTATTTCCCCAGTGGGCCAGTGAGCCGTGTAGCGCTGCGGGAATGCATTAAATTCAAGAGCTGTTGACGCACGCTCAACGGAAAGCAATAACCTCTGCAGAGTCATTTTTTTCCCCACTTCCTTTCATTTTCGGAGGTCGAACAGAATTGCCTTTCAGTACTACTGTGATTATGTTCCGTTTAACATGGGAATTATGAGAATTACAGACATAAGTGTAGTGCAGCATGCCTCTACAAGATTAAAAACAGCTGCACTGGAAGGGAGAAAGACACAAAGGACGAGAGGGAGGGAGGGAGGAAGACAAACACCCGGAGTAAGAAGATAGACATGTAGCTTTACAGTTTTAATAATATCTGGCCTTAAACTTTTTGAGGGTAAGCTACATTTTTAGGATTTAAATCATCAATCCTGTGTGGGTTACATTTTCTGACTGCAACACGAACGCTAGACAGTGACCGCTAGCTATTGGAAATAGCTTAAGAAGTCAAAAAAATCCCAGCAGGAAACATGTTCAGATTTATTCTGCCTGTTTTGCCTGTTTAAGTCTGGAAGCATATATTTTATACTAACAAGATGCTAACCTCCTTCCCCTGGCCACCTGCTGTTTCCTGCTAAACACTCCTGGCATGTAAGACATTGTATTAAAGAAAATAAGCTGTATTGTTTGTGTGTGTTACACACTGAAAGGCCCATGCAGGAATTTGGCAATTTGCAGCCCCAATCTGTGACTTTCACAGATATCATGGGAAATTGCCCGCCAGTTACCATATTGTGAAAACCCTGCCGGAGGAAATCACTCAGTGAAAGACTGGAGGGTCAAACAGGCATCAGTGAGAGGGGGAATCCTGAAAGGCATAAGCCATGTCCCCTCTGGGCCTCAACAGGGAGCAGCTAAATTAAATGACTGGTGAAAATGGCTGTAAAAACCTCACTCCCTTCAATCTGATTTGGAATAACTTAATTATCAGAACCAGAAGAGGAGCGTTTTCAAGCCTCTGGCACAAGACAGTTCATTAAGGACCCGCCACTGGTTTGTTACCCCAGCAAATCCCGGGAACTATGTGTAATGTGCTTTTTGTATATGGAGACAGAGAAAAAAGGGGAGGAGAGAGGACAAACTAATTGAGCTCCTCCAATTATGATCCTGATAGCCTTGTGGCCCACTTGATGGCGAGCCGACACAACAGAGAGATCCTCTCTGTGAGCAATTATACGTGCATTTCCGACTCGGAACTGTCACATGGATGGGATTGTACGTAATTGTTCCCGGCGAGCGTTGACAGAGTGGTGTCACAAACCCTGCCGCCTTTTGTCAGCAGAAAATTGAAATAATTTTTCTTTATCTCCCTTCTCCTTTCCTCTATAGACAGCCAATAGACTCTAATGGCAGGTATAATTGAATTTCACAATCTTGACACACACACACACACACACAAATATCCCTCTCGGCTGTTAGCATCTGAGTCAAAATAAACAGCACTAATATGGTGTCTCACACACAGTAATTACAACCCAGTCTGTGGTGTTTCTCCCGTTTTCCCTTTTAATTGCTCCTCTCTCTTTCTATCAATCCCTTCTTCTTCTTCTTCTTCTTCCTCTGCCCTCCCTCCATCCCAGTCTGTCGCTCCTTGCCATACTGCATTTGAAGAATTAGCCGCGCTAACGCAGGCCCTAATTGGCTGTCACTGTGTGCTCGAAAATGTGAAACCACTTCCTCGATATAATCATGTTTACACGCGAGCGCCGGGTGCCAGACTGCTGGGCTTGTCTCTATCGAGCTTGTTTAGGAAGTAATTTACTGTAAAATTGGCTATGATAGTCAGTCACCGAAAGAGAGAGAGGGGAACTAGCTGAGCGTAAAGTGGGTGTTGTTGAGACACAATGACTTCCTCAGCGTGCAGGTTATTATTGTCTTTGGGGGGGGGGGGGGGTTGATGATTTGGAGGAGGGGTCATTCTCTACCATCTAGGTGAGGTGAGCTTCATTATCACCATATTATCTTAGTCAGTTTAATGAAAGTAAAACCGGTTTAACAGAATCTTACAGCAACCAACAAATCACATACAATAGATTACAGAATGTCCTGTTATCATTTTGCTGGTATATTTGTTTACACACGTGTTCTATCTGCCACGTCAATTTATCACACTAATTGGAGAAGATAAAACACAGCTGTCTCGGAAACTAACAAATCAAAACACACAATTCATCTGTCACTGCTCTTCCATTCAGTATAAAAGACCTTGATGGCAAAAGGTTCAAATGCGTACTTCAAACAGAATAGTCACGCCTTATCTTTCACTAACAGTACAGTCGTAGTTTTCCATTAGTGTCTAGAGGATTTCAGATTAAAAGCATCTTCATTTGGAAGCGCAGTGACCGGAGGGCAACTCTCCCAGGAACGCATTCCTTATTCACCTGCCCTGTTAATTCCCATTCCCAGCACAGCGAGGGTTGGGGGGCCACTTGAGAAGTCTGCACACTGTGAAGTAGACCTGACATTTTTCTCCTCTAATTGTGTTTTCCTCTCCCTTTGCTGGATTGCAGTGTGTGTGTATGCGTGTGTTTATTTGTTTCAGTTTGTGTGTCCGTGTGTGTATGTGTGTGTGTATGTGTGGCAGTGCAACAAAAACGGTATAAACATGTGTGTGTCTGTGCTTGCACGTGTGCAGGCATACTTATTCATTTGGATGTGTGTGTGTGTCAGCAACAGTGTGTATGTTTTTTGCCAATTAGGCACTCAATGACAGGACATGTGGTGAAGCAGCTAGCTGGTCTATTCATGGATCAGCAGTTATGGGAGGAAATTTCAAAATACCAACTGGATACACACATACACACACACACACACACACACACACACACACACACACACACACACACACACACACACACACAGAGCTTCAGTAATTTTGAATGCTCAGTGTATGAACCTGATCTTGGTGGCTCAGACAGCAGGATACTGTCTGTCAATGCATCATGTGTTGACACAGTTGTCCTCCTCTTGTGTCAAGTTCACTTGTTTCCTTGGAAATCACACTTTTCTACAGTTATCATTTCATTTAAAAGAAATACTCCAACAATACACTTGTTTGGCATATTACCCATAGTCGATTGAAAAAATGCTACAATGCTTCAATACAGGTCTGGAGCCTCTTAAGCTTAGCTTATAACCTAGCTCTGCCAATACTAACACCTCCAAAAACATGAAACTAATATTACATTTGATGTCAAACCAGAATATTTCCTGAAATGCTGCAGTGTTTGTTGAATGTGACTTAGGGCTCTGTTTCAATTGCTCCTGTGTTTACTGACCCCTCAGTGTTACCAACATCTGCTCCAATACTGTGCCATTTTCTCCATCTTTTCCAGCACAGCCAGATTGGCTTTTTGCACCTTTTTGTCAAAAGAGTAAAAAGGTTCAAAATGTTTTTTGGTCCATATGGATTTAATATCTAAAAGCTTTTTCTAACTTTTTAAGAGTAAATAAGGATTTGCCCTAAAACTGAACAAAACAAACATGAACACAATTTAAAATGTATAATTGTTTTTTTTAGGTACTTAGGGACACAATATTATTCAATGTGGCTTGTTAAATAATTATTTTTAGTCTTCCATCTAAGCTGTGGTGTGCTGCATTTGGCATGATCTCATTATCAATAGAGAAATTGGATGGAGTGTACTTCTCAGACATTAACAGTTTCTTCGTGTGCTTCCACCTGGTTATAAACATTATGGACAGAGCAAGAAACAGCAGAAACAACCCATAGCTCTATATCTTTAATGTTACAGGAAGTCATATTTGTTTTGAATCTCTCCAGCTGCTTACATAATGTCCTATAAAGACGCTACTATATGTGTCTCTGTGGCTATACAGACTTTTGTAACTACAGAGTGTGGATCCAAAAATACAAGTACAAATTTCTACTGGGGTTTAGCCCAAAGAAACCACTATATACTGTAGGTGTAACTGCAGCCTCTGGGCAGTACATGAATTATTTTCCTCAGTGTCTGTGCTGGATCCAGGCCCCCATGAATCATAACTATGCCCTTTTATTGGGATTTTGCGGGTATTCTAGGAGGCTGGACCTACCCTTTCTTGTGGCACACTAGTCGGCTAGTCAGCAAACGTATATCACCCACACAGTTAAAATAACCTTTTCTATGTCTACGCAAGTTAAGATAACATTGAAGATTATCATTCCTAAAATTAAACTTAAGCCTCCTGGTGGTCGCACACACTAATTTATTGAACAATATTTATTCAACAAGATGACAAAATAAGTGTCAGTATTTCACTGTTGTGATTTTCCCTGCTACAAGTAGAGACAGGTTGATTTTTGGCGATAAAATCTCTACACAACTGATCACTTTGTAGTAGGAAGACTGTCAACAGACTCCCCCCTGCGTGTGTCCAAAAATACAACACAAAGTGAGAACAGGTTGCAATTATCTTCAAAAAATGGTAAACTGGCCATATGAGCCCTTTAAATGTAGAAGAGAACATTTTGGGCAAGAAAATAAGAGAGAAGATGCTGCTATTGAAGAAAATATGAGTGGGAAACAGAGCAGATGAGACACAATTCAAGAGGGACGAAACAAGAAGACGATAGAGTGGGTTGAATAGACAAATGATCACTCGTCTTCTCTACTTCTGAGTGGATACTGTGTGTTGGTCACCCACTGGACTGAATGCACACTAAGTCACCTCTTTCTCCATCAATCATCTTGGTCGTCCTCTCCTGAAGCGATGCCATATGGCGTCTCTACCTCTCTTCTCTCACTCTGTTTCTCTGTCCTGTCAAATTTCTCACCTCCTTGTCTCCTCTCCCTTTCCCTGACTCCATCTCAATCCCTTTGTCTCAACTCTGCTCATTTCTCTTTCGCCTCACTTGCTCAAACACTCAGATATACATACAGGCAGTGCCCAGCTTGCCCTCCTGCCACGGCTCTTTCAGGGCCAGATCTGTGCGTGAGCGTGTGAGTGTTGCCAGTGGGCACGCCATATCTCCCTCTTCCTCCCACTCTCATGTCTGCCTCTCTGTTTCTATTTCTCACCTGTCTCAGCTCTGTTCAATCTGCCTTATTGGGTCTAAGATCAATACAGTAGCAACCAAACCAAAGACTAAAAAAGAAATATACTACATAACAATGATTTTTTATTGTGGAATCCACCTTCTCGTCAGTAAAGGATATGTGTTACAACAGTTACCAAATTTCCATATTACTGCACAGTGGTTGTATATGCAGAGTAAAAGCAATACATCTGAGTAGTGGAAGTAGCTGATGCATCCTGTAAATATTTGCAACATTTAATAAATTGTATCTTCCTTATTAAAGAAAGACAAGTCTCCCAGCACAGTATTCCTAGAAATTACATTCATACTGCATTCCAAACCTCACAATTTTGTTTCAGTGTGAATGCAGGAACTACTGCTTGACGCCCCATTCATTCCAATGAAAGCTCATCTCACAGTGCGCGTACGCATAAAATGTTTTTGATGTTCCCTTATTCTTCCGAGGTTTTGGGCCATAAAGCATGTGCTCAAATACTGTTTGTGACTCATCATCATTTTACAGCCATTCCCTTTGTAATGACTGTGTATGGTGAAAAGTCATTTTGGATCAATGGGCGATTGGAAAATGCCAATCCTGGACACAACATCCAAGTCATAATTACAACAGAAAAGCTCTGGAACCAAACAAATATCACATATTGGTCAATGAGTATCATTCAATGTGATGACCGGCCGTCACCCAACATTGTCAATGCAGACAATAAACAACATTTTTACTGTTGGAACACTGTATGCCCAAATAACTTAACAACAAAATACTAAATTATTAAACTACTATTACTACTATTAAGAGAAATCTGTGTTTTGAGAGTATTCAAAGACATATACAGAACATGACATGTCACTGAATGAACATCTTATCAAATCTTATGAAACATTTTCAGGATGTGAACATTGACCATGAGTGTTTCTGTGTATGGGGCTAGTGTTTATTTCTCTCTCTCTCTCTCTCTCTCTCTCTCTCCCAGAGTTAACCGACAAGACCGGGCGTCTGTCCAAGCAACACACCTGCTGGATGCCACAAACCACATTAGTCTGGTGTGAGAGCCTCTCACTGCAGCCCTCTACTCCTCTCCTCTACACTCCACTCTCCTTCTCTACTCCGCTCTCAATTCCTCTCATCATGTAACCTCTGCTGCGCTATTTTTTTCTCTCTCCTTTTTCTTTTCACCTCCCTCTCTTCCGTTTTCTCTTATGACTGTTGAACTCAAGACCGGTTTCAGTCTCAAGATATTTTGTCTCTATCTAAGACACAGTTTTGACTCGCACTAGACCCCATTTAAACTCGGTCTTGACTCAATCTTACGCATCCTATAAAAAAAACATTTCATTTGTACTGAACATGTGTTTCTTTTTGAAAACTTTGATACCATCTTGTACTCAAAGAACAACAAGAAGAACTTTATTAATTACATATATGTATTTGTATTCATGGTGACAATAGCTGGCCTCAAAGCTGCTTTGTTGCCAGTGTTCCTCTACTGTCTGGCATTCATCAACACCTTATGAGCTTTCTCGTAACGATAAGCCTGTCTTCCATAACGCTCCAGTGTTGTGTTCATCAGA
Source organism: Micropterus salmoides (assembly GCF_014851395.1). Classification (NCBI taxonomy): domain Eukaryota; kingdom Metazoa; phylum Chordata; class Actinopteri; order Centrarchiformes; family Centrarchidae; genus Micropterus; species Micropterus salmoides. The sequence continues at coordinate 29,779,376 of NW_024044570.1, forward strand.
TGTTTTTGGACTCTGGTAGGTGTTGGCTGTATATGTAGATTGATTTTCCCACTATCCAGTCTGCCATTTTATAAACTATCTATTCAAAACCTTAACTATAAATTTGGGTCAAGAGATGCAGTCGTGGAATTATGCTTTATTTTTATCTTTCCCTAACACAGACCATGACAGATATCTTTACCAGGCATTAAAGGTAACTTAAAGGTGATGTGTCAAATACCCACATGCAAAATTCCTTGCTGAATGCTTGAAATAAGAGATGGATCAGATATTTATTCAAGTCATTTCATATTATCCCAAACCTTTGTCCGTAACTCCTATAGTAATCAAATACACTAATGGGTTCCGGGTACGGAAGCGTATTGCTGCCATGGCAGAAAAAAGGATCAGTCTCACATTATAATGTGAAAAGTTTATTGTTATAACTAATTGTTTTTCATGATATAACAAGATATTTTCACATTATTATGACATACTTATGGAGGACCGATCCTGACACAGGCAGAAATAAATACAGAAATAAATAAATGCTCAAAAAATAAATAAGCATCCAATTAAAAACACAAAAAAAATAAAGTAGGTAGTAATTAAATTATACAAGGAGACATAAATGTATATATTTTAATTAGTGCCTTTACTTATTCACCTTTGTAATAATTACCTTATTTATTTATTCTCCGTTATAATCTTCAACTTTATTTATTAATTAATTATTTTTTAAATGTATTTATTTATGTGTGTGTTTTTATATATTTATTTTTGTCTGTTTTATTCTTCCTTTGTATTTTTTTTACCTTATTTATTTTCACCCATGGTATTTATTTCTGCCTGTCCTTTTTACATTTCTGTATGCATTTCTGCCTCATTATGCAAATGAGGAGGGGCTGTGTCTCAAGGAGTCAACTTCTGCCCATTGGTGGACCAGTCAGACAGGAGAGCTCTAGGCCTTCTCTGCCTGCAGACATCAACGAGCTGCTCTTCACACAGTCAGATGGCTTCCTTCAGTGCGCTGAGGTATTTAGCAACTCTGTTTGAAGACACTACAAGCCATGTCTTCCTTCTTTTCATGTGGACACTCTGACCTACAGAGTTTTCAATTAGCAACTTATACGTACATAGAACTGCAGGAAAGTGAGCTGTTGTTTCTGAGAGCCACATCAGTTAGCTGCAGCTAAATCTGGAGTGCACTCCTATTCGAGTATTTACGGTAAATGCTCCCACACGGAGCTGCCCGTTGCTCTGCTGTTTTCAGCTGCTGTTTCAACAAAAACGCCATTCAGGGTGAAAATTCAACCGTGGTGTTGTGTCGGGAGATGCAGTGACTTCACCAGCTGTGAGTATTAAGAATAATACATGTAATCTATTAAGCTATGATGAGAGTAAAAGTCCGTTAGCCGCTAGGCTAATTTATGTTGTGCTAACATCATATAGGCTAAAGCTCTTGAGCTAGTGGTGGTGACTAACAAACTAATCTTAACAGTTACCATTAAGAAGAATTTTATGCTTCTGTTAAATGTGATTGCTATTAAGCTGTGTTTTATGTGTGGTGGTGAAGTCAATTTAAAGTTAACTTTACTGCACTTAACTGCAGTACTTCTATGTCTCACACAGAAAACACAGGAGGAGGCATGCGGAGAACATAACCATATTCTTCAGAGGAAAAGAAGAAGGAGGAGAAGGAGAGCAACAAACAACCCCCAAACAATAAAATAAATTCCTTTTATATTTCCCTGCCTTGTTGTTTATGTGTACATACAGAGGAAGAATGAGAGAACAGCACACATTTCATCATTACTGTGTGTTAGAGCATGGGAGAACAGTGGATACTTTTAATACAGCCCACACCCCTAATACTGTGTAACTATAACAAGTAGAGAACAGAAGAAAAAGATGTTCTTTCTTTACAACTGTCTGCATAGCTTATTCATCTTGTGTAATGAATGAAAATAAATAGGCCTACTAGGCTCCTCTCTACTTTGACATTTAAGATTAGCTTGTTTGATCCACCTTCATACACATGTGACATTACTGTACAACTTGAGAAAGGTGAGTTGTTTTCTGCTCCAGCCTGCCTAAAAGAAAAGCGTTTTTGGGATTAAATGGACTTTATTAGCTGCTGCAGTGCAGGATGAACTCAGAACAGACCCATTTCTCACCTTATTATTCTAAATCATGCAACGAAGAAGAAGAAATGCATAATAAATCCTGTCCACAAATACTGTACAGCATGTAGTCTAATGAACAAGACTTGTGTTATAGCTGACTTGGGCAGTGAAATGTTTAATTTTTTAAATTCATGTGGTCATAGTTGTCCACAACTCAAATCATAATTTAAGAAGAAATGTTTTATACCACCTCAAGAAGGCTTCCTATCAGAAAGGTAGGAAAGTATTTCAAATGTACAACTGCAGCACTTAAATCTAAGTAATTTCCCTGACATGTTACTTTACTTTTAATAGACGCATGTAACAGGTTTTATACTTCCTGTGAGTATAATCCAATCAATCTTATTTTCATACTGTATATCCGTTGTGTAATTTGATAAATTGTGTTGTATGTGGTGCTCGCATCGTGTACTACTGAGACTTCATTGCCCTCTTCAGAGAAGACTCTGACTGCAACATGCGTCTTTGTAAAGAGAGAAACGGACAGAAAAAGTCTCTAACTCTGCCTGTCAGCTCGCTCTGCTCCGTTAAAACTGAATTTACCATACAGAATTGAATACGAGTGCACTCCAGATTTAGCTGCAGCTAGCTGACCGTGTGCTTCTCCCTATACAGCAGTTCTGTGTCCATGCATGCAGCAAACTGAAAGCACTGTCTGTCGGAGCGTCTACATGAAAAGAGAAGGAAGACATGGCTGGTAGTGTCTTCAGAGTTGGTAAACACCTCAGCGCACTGAAGGAAGCCATCTGACTGTGTCAAGAGCAGCTCGTTGTTGTGTGCAAGCAGAGAAGGCCTAGAGCTCTCCTATCTGACTGATCTACCAATAGGAGAGAAGATGACCCCTTGAGACACAGCCCCTCCTCATTTGCATAATGAGGCAGAAATGCATACAGAAATAAATACCATGGGTGAAAATAAATAAGGTAAAAAAATACAAAGGAAGAATAAAACAGACAAAAATATAAATATATAAAAACACACACATAAATAAATACATTTAAAAAATAAGTGAATAAGTAAAGGCACTAATTAAAATATATACATTTATGTCTCCTTGTATAATTTAATTACTACCTATATTTATTTATTTACTTTTTTTATTTACTTTTATTTTTTTTATTTATTTATTATTTTTTGGTGTATTTAATTGGATGCTTATTTATTTATTGAGCATTTATTTATTTCTGTATTTATTTCTGCCTGATATTAAGTTATAACAAGATAAATAGTATATTGTCATAATAAGAAAAGTTTCATGTATGTCTTAATAGCGTGAAAATATGTTGTGTATGCGAAAAACATAGCTATAACAAAAACCATAACTATAACCATAACTATAGTGTGATCAATTTTCCCCGGTCTTTTTCTGGCATGGCAGCAATACGCTGCCGTATCGGCGTGTATATCTTATTTACTTACTAATTGCCTAATATTGTTAAAATCTTTGTTATTAGCATTATATTCATAAGAGGACGAGGATCTTGTGCACTGTAGGGTTTACAAAAGTTATTACTCCTTTTGCTGAGGTCCAGCGGGTTTTTTTTTTTGTAGTCTTTTATTCACTGTTGTGGTAGACCAGATTTGCTAAACTGTTGTAATTTTTATAAAACACTTTTACATCCACATGCACAGCAATTGAGCTATGGCACAGAATAATGATTATTTTAAGTATTTCACACTGTTTTACTGAATAGATCATCGTGCAAAAGGACTGTAACTTTCAACTTGGAAATTACATTGCATACATATGCACACAAGTGAACCATGTGTGTTACTTATCAGAGTTTTATATCTGTTTAACACACTCAGTAACACAATTATATAATTTATTGTGTCATTCTGATACAATGCCCCATTTGAATAGAACTAGAACAGAGCTGCTGCAAAGCATTTCTGATACACAGCAACAAGTCAAGAGCCTTTCCAGCCGCTCTGAGAGGCTATACTTGAGTTAATATGCTGACATCTGCAAGCTAACATGTCCACAATGATAATACGTGCATACTGATGTTTAGCCGGTATAATGTTTACAATGTTTACCATCTTAGTTTAATGTGTTAGCTTGCTAACATTTGCTAATTAGCCCCAAACAGAAAGTACAGTCTGACATTGCCATCCCTAGAGCGTGACCAAAATATTTAATCAGACTTGGTGGGAAATTTTTAATGTGTGAGAAAAAATCGTATCTGTTGCTGCTGGACATGGCCTTAGAGAGTGAATGTCTCTTACTGACTGACTGAGTAACTAAAGTTACAGTGATTCATATTGTCAACATGTGTACTTTAATATTAATTTCAAGACAACAAAATAGGACAACATGTTTCCCTGTCTTGATGTTTATTTTGGTCATTTCTGGGGTTCAAAAAATAAATCCAATTACTCTTTCTGTGTCACTTAGTACCACTTTCTGAAGATAACAGGCAATTTTAGCCAACGATTTTAGCAACATTGTGGAAAGATATTTGCTACTTTCCCTTAACTTGCCAATACAATTCTGCTCACTGTGGCTGCGTCTCATCAGAGAGACTTTCAGCAGTCACTCAGAAACATGTAGCTAACTGAAAGCAAAGCAACAATGGCATGTAAGAGAACAGCATGGATCTGCTGTCTGTGCACTTGCTGTCTGGAAAAACTACTAACTATTTTTATAGGGAATTATAAACTATTCATAATGCATAGGCCTCTGTAGTCTCAAGTTGTTATAGGACGCAGAACAAAAGTGCAAACACTTTGAAAGGAAAGTAACTCTTAAATATAAACAAACAGGAAGTCATGAGGAACACATTATTTTAGATATGAAGCGACTTCTGTCTTAATCCGACAGCGGTAATGGCGTGTGTTGTAACACTGAATTTAACATCTTGAAACTATAATGTAGCCACAGTGCAAAAAAAAACCCACTGTTGGAACAATTTGCCATTTCAATTCAGAAATTTATATTTTGAATTCAAAATCCCTGTCTTTCCTACTGCCTCACACCAGTGCCTCTTCATCATTGCTGCTGTTACCTTTGTGACCATGACTGTACTCCTCTGGGATCCACCTGCTGCAGCATTTATGTGGAACAGCAGCAGGAAACACAAGGCCAGAACACGTTTCTCTGTGCAGTGATCTCCCTGCTCAGTGATGCCAGACACAAACACAGGACATAGAGCTCTTAAACACAGATGGGAGTCCTCTAACCCATGCACACTATTACATACTTACAGATAAACGTACACCCCCCAGCTTGTCTCTGTCTCCTCCATCTATATATTCATCATGTGTTGTGAGCTCTTTATTTGAGGTTTCTGCCAGCTCTTCAGTTAGAGGGGCAGAAAGGCAGTTCAAAATATTCTTCTAGACCAGCTTGATGAATAAGATGAAGAACAGCGAGAGAAAGGGATCACATATATCCCCACAAACGTATAGAGACAAATTATCCGTAATTGACTGAAAGAGTGCTCAAATCTTGGAGCTGTGGTGTTAAAAAGATACAGTAAAACACCAAACACAAAGTGAAATCCACTTAGTTTCACTTGTTTTGCAACTGCATGGCATTATTCTGTGATTAACAGACATCACAAACCTTCCAGACATGGTTACTGGTGACAGCAAATCCAAATTGGTGTTTAATTTAACTCCAGTTAATATTTATTTCCGACTCATTCACTGACTACAAGCTTTGACGCTGGCTCTTCTTAGTTTTAGGGCATCATTTGCATATGTATGCTCAACTAATAATCACCAATAATGATAGCTAAAATACTGTACTGTATATGCAAAGGGGTGGGGTGGGGGTGGGGGGTTAGATCAGTAAAAAGGTTGATCCAGTGATGATGCCACAACAGATTTATCATAACTATATGTAGTACAACCCTTTCATGCATGGTGTCCACCTCTATGGACAGTTATTATAACTCCATTTTGAGTAACTATATCAAGGTTATGTTCTGCCACATTAGGACAGTGTCAGTTGATTGATAGCAACATTGTAACAGTGGTTTCTGTCTTGTATTCCAAATATTCATTGCTTGATGATCCCATCAATCCAAGATGGCCGATTGTGATGCTGAACTGAACTTAAATACATAGCATAACATGTCATTAAAACACATGATATTCCTTGTTATCAGGTGGGGCATTTTAGACCTTTGTTGCATGGTATCAACATACGTTTAAATAATTTAAAACTATAACAGTATTTTTTAAAAAGGAAAATGTAAATGGATTTAAATATTAGCCCAATTTTGAGTAATAAAAATAATCTTTAAAAAATGTAGATAATGATTTTATAATTCATGCATGTAAGGGTTATGCAGGACAGACACAAAGACGTGAGCACATATTTTAACAACTCATTTTAGTGACTTGATCTTGGACTTGTACACTTAGGACTTTTCAGTGTTACTCTAAAATATTAATTGATAGTCTTGCTCATTAACAATACCGGATATTTAAAACTGATACAATGATGTAACATCTTGGCTGTGTTGGAAAGTTACTTGAAAATTCATTCTCAGAGAAAAAGTCATTGCTTTATAAAGCACCCAACAACAGATGTTACTTGTTACTTCACTTTTACTCTCTGCAGCTCTGCTAAAAGTAGTAGTAGTAGTGGTGTACCACTTAGAAAAGCAATTACAGCATCTTAAAAACCCTTTTAATCTTAAGATGTGTTTCTAAAAGCATTGTAACTGAAGCCATCCTAAACCTACATGTTTTATAAGTTTGTATTGATTTTGTAAAATTTTTTTTATCATGAACAGTGCACTGCTGTTCTTTGTTCAGTGACATTTGACATAACATGAGTGATAGTTTAAACTGACATATTACAACTGAATTGCGCAATTGATCTGCCAGTCTCCTGATGTTAATAAAAAGTCTAAATAACGTGCTATTCCTCATTTTGTCTTTAAATGTGCTTATATTTTGTAACATCACAATGAATCAAATGAATCAGAGAGACAGTGTGTGTCTCACAAATTTGTTCAGACACACACACACACACACACACACACACACACACACACACAAACACACCGCTGCACAGCTGTCTTGGTTTCACACATTCAGACGGCGCTAAAATCAGTTCACCGTGTGGTTTCCAGTAAACAGAAAATAATTTGCACAGTTTCTGCTTTCATTGTGTTGCAGACAATGTAAAACTGTTGATTAGCCCACATGGTGTGTTGGGACTGCACACACAGAAATCTAATGTGTGGCAATAGGTTTAGTTTATCTTAACAGCAATATCTGGCCAGATCTGATTGGCGTGTGACAGAGTCATTAGGGAATGCAGGAAGTAATTCAACTTGTGACTCGCTCAGAATCAAGTATGAGGGCTTCTGTATCATTAAAAACAAATATGACGCCCTTTGAGTTACTGAAAGTTGTTTCAACATACATTATGTGCTCCTCTCTGAACGTCACTACCGAAAAGCTGCCAGTGTTCATTATATTTTGTTCTTTGCTCTGTGTTATGTCTATCTGAAACTCTCCCTCATCACCTCAGCTCATAACACAAAATCAACACGGTCAGGCTCCACTTGTGACACTACAGCCACATAGTTCTCACTGAAGAGGCTGACGTGTCACATTTGTCCGTTCTCTCAGATAAATTATATAGTGCCTGCCAATGTATTCAATTTGAACTCAGTGTAGTCATTATTTCTTGAACATGAATATAAAATGTTGTGAAATATCAATAGAATGAATGTTCTCATGACAACATCTGTGAGAGGAGATGCACTGTGTCGCACAGTCCTTCAGTATCAGTATTTCAGTAACTATCATGCAGCCACAACAATTTTATTTTAACAAAGATTTTGCTACAGATGTAATATTTTGCGGGACACGCAATCAACAGCCAAACAATAAACACATTGTTGTCAATTTATTTTATTTCGGTTGGCTATGATCTGCAGAGGTTCTTTCACTGCAAACATTTACTGCTAATGTTTAAAAAGAAAATTGTTGTTTAAGGACGTCAGCAATAGCAATAGTTTATGTCTATTTTGTGTTTTGGGAATGAGTGAACATTCAGAAACAATTCTGCAAGTTTGAAATGGAGGAGGAACTGACTGATTTATATGTTGCGCTATGTTGTGTGCGTAGCACACTCCAACTGAACACGTTGTCACTGAGAGTGGAAGCAGAGATGTTTGGGTTGGTCGTGGTCAGCAAACATGAACAATGGTAAATTTGATTTCAGAACAGAAGCTTGTGGATTTTCTCTTTGTAATTTTCCAAAGTTGATGTTTATTGTTGGAGCACAGCCCAGACTGTATGTTACAACTGAACTAAATTCCGGTGTAGTAATGTTACGGTGGTCAACGATCCGATACTTTGCAACAGTCTTGGGTACAAAGGACCTCAAAGCGCTCCAAGTGTGTGACGCCAAACCATAAACAGTAACCATGGCTGTCCATGACAAACTGATATTTCTTTATCAAGTGTACACACATTTGAACCCTCAGCAGTGACTATGGTGTTAATTAAAAAGAAAAGCCATAGTAATTAAAATAAAGGAACATAAATTTACTTTACTCGTATACTGTGTTCGCGTCTATCTGCATTGGTTGGTAAAGTAAAGTCAGTAAATGTTGTATTTTCCTAATTTACTAATGTTTTCACATTTTTGGCATTTTTAAGATTTTCCTGAACTTCTATGCAGAGTAGATCACTTTCAGAGATTGTTTACCATAACCAGCTACCTAATAACATTGGTGACTATATGTTGACTTCAATTTACGTATAGAACAGGTTTTACTACATGATAGTGTGTGTTATTTAAATTAAATAAAGGCAAATATACTTTATGTTGCCTTTTAGTTGAGGGTTTACCATTTACAATATGCACTTCCATGGATGCTGCCATTGTTTTGTGATGTCAGTCAGCTGGCTCTTCATGAAGTCGGGGTAGATGGGTTTGTCCCGAGTTCACAGGTAGGATCTTTGAATGGCGTTGCATGGTATTTTTTTCTAGTTGGAGGTCGTAAGATTTCAAGTTCCGAGTTGTCTGGAACGCAGCATAAGTCACAAACTGTCTGCAACACACTTTTTGTGTTGCTTTTTTGTTACAGCTGTAAATAAATAAATTCAAAGTAGTAAATTCACTGATGAAGCAGAGGGATATGCCATCACATTGTGTAAAACAGTAATTAAGTGCTGATAAACATTGTCCACATATGTAAGATGGAATTATATTGATGGGATGTCTTAATTTGAATCTGATACAACTTTTACCATATCATTGTCCTAGGGATTATTCCACAGATAAACCTAGTAACCACTGCCCCCTAAAGAAGAAAGAATTAAAGGATGATGAGCCATAAGATCTGCCTAGCTCTAAACAGCTTCTCATCACCATTTCGTTGAAAGGTGTGTGTTTTACATTATAGACTTATTTTAATAGCATTTGATTAGTGTTTTCTGTTTGTAAATGTGTAAAACGTTCTATAGCATCTCTGAGCGCCTAAGAAGTTAAATCTGTTACATACATTACTGTGTTATATGTGAGTTTACAAGTGAGGTGCCGCCGATCCAGAGTTTATGAAAAAGCAAATTTTGTTCATTTCAACTGCTAGACACCAGATTTCTACTACTTTGACTGAAAAGTCCATTGTTAGTGTGTGTGCACTGGAGGCTTCAAGTTTCCACATAACTCTTGTGTATTTTGTGTACCGGACCAGGATTGGCTTCCAAAGTAGTACCCTGCTCGTACTGACACGTCTTCAACATTAGATTCAGAGTGAGCACACAGCAACTTTCCTCCCTCAGCAGATTAATGTGAATACAGTGTCATAGGGTCAAACTCTGCACATACATCATTCTGACCAAACATCCAAGTGAAGTAACAATCAAGCAAAACACATTTTTGAATGCAGGGGGACTTTAATAATATTATTAATCAATAATAATATATTTCATAATATCATTAAAATATATGTATATACTTAATAATTTTATGAAATAACATTATATGATAATAATGTTAGGCAACTAAACTAGGCAACTTGGATCTTGTTAGAGAAGCCTCTTTCACCCTGACTCTGTTAGGGTCAGTGTCCAAACAAAAAGAATTGGAATTTTTACCTGTGTATGTGGGAACTAATCCAGTTTTTTTAATTGTAAATGTATTGTACTTTTACTGTAAAGCACTTTCCTACGTCAACAGACAAAGCTCTTTACAATTAGCCTCTAATTCACATTCACACACCGATGGCGACAGTGCTGCCATGCAAGGCGATGGCCTGCACACCAGGAGCAACTTGGGGTTTTTGCCCAAGGACGTGTGGACAGGACGAGCCAGATTGAACCGCCAACCCTGTGATTAGTGGACGACCAGCTCTACCTCCTGAGCCACAGCCTAAATGTTGTCCACCTCACTGGATGCAGGAGCTGTGCTAGATATTTTCCATGCCAATTTGCTGTATCATCAACTTCACACATTTTTTTTATTTTTATTTTTTGCTGTGCCCATGTAAAAGAAGCCCTAAATGTGCAATTTCTGAGAGAAAATGATATGCCAAACATTTACACACAATATATATAGAGACACATGATATATATATATATATATAACAGAGAAGAATTTGTGTGTTTTTGTGTGTCTTTGTGTCTGTGAGTGTTGTTTGAGTGACAAGGGGTGAGACAAAGGGGAGGGCCTCAGGGACTCTGTGTCAGATGATCTGAAAATGGTAGAGATCAAGCGACCATGGAAGTGTCTGTATTTGTGTGAGAGTGTGTGACCTGAGAATTTGGTGTGTTTGGGAGAGGTCAAAGGTTATCTGTCATTGGGACAAAAGAACTGCTGGTCTGTTCTTTTTTTCCTGTCTAGATGTCAGTCTGACTCACTCTCTGTTGGTCTTTCTTGTTGACTGCCTATCTGCCTTCATGCCCATCTGGCTGGAGTGAGAGGGCATGGGGGCAAAAGTGTGTATGGCAGCAGGAAGCACAAGTGTGTGTGTGTGTGTGTGTGTGTGTGTGTGTGTGCTCTTGGCAACTGCAAATAAGTGTGTGCACATTTCCATAGAGCTGAAAATATAATGCTGCATCAGACCCAACTGTCAGCTTTCTCTTGACATTGAGGGGAGAGTAGAGTAGAGGAAACAACAGAGGGGAGGAATAATGGAGAGGAAACAAGGAAACAGGAGAGGAGAGGAAGAAAGGAGACAATAGCAGAGCAGACACTGGTGGAGAGGACATAGGAGAAAACAAACACCACACACACTTTGTTTGCTGTGTGGTGACCTGCTGCAGACAATTATGTCTCCCTCTCTCTGCCACAATCAAATTACTTCTGGAGGACAAGGCCTCTGGACAGACCTGCTGCTGTGAGGGAAATGAACACACAAACACACATTCCCTCTTGCTCTCCCTCTCAGACACATGTGCACACACACACACACACACACACACACACACACACATTCCATCATGAACACATACACCCACAATACTTAAAAGGTAATGCTGCGATTGAGTGAACAGATTTCTTAAAAATAATTTCAATGAAACAAGCGAATATTGTCATTAAAGATGTCATATTATGCTTTTTGGCGTTTCCCCTTGCCTTTATTGTGTTTTATTTCTTTTCTGTGCATGTAATAGGTTTGCAAAGTGAAAAAGCTCAATGATTACCCCAAAAGGAGTTCCCATCTCCCACAGAAAACACTGCTCCTGAACTGTCTGAAAACATTTTGTTTGTAGTCCAGCATTTACTTCCGTAAACTATCTGCTTCACGTTGTATCACGTTGTATCACCACTCTGAAACTGTCGCTCCAGTCTAAGTTGCAAAGCTGGGCCGGGAACAAATACAGCTAAACAGAAGCCATGGTTACTGGCTTGTCAGGTATTGGCTAGTAGTCCTTAACTAGCTACTGCACATGTGCAGCACCTAACAGAGATCATATAGTAAGCTTTGTGCCTGTGCAAGATATTAATGAGCCAGACAGATGCAAACATTCAGAAAATCAGGCAAATACCTTTTCTATTTAAGGTTTGGTTGTTCTACTAATGTAGCTCAAATCCAGTAACTGCACATCATGCCTGTGGTGACCATGCTGGAAAGCGGCCTGTATCACCCTGTCACAAACTGGCAGAAATACTTTCACTTTCTATTGACGGATCAAAGTGTTTTTAGTCAATGCAGAACAAATGCAATCTACACACTGTATCACTGGATTGATTCTGACATATTAACAGGATCCTCTCATTGTGCAGAGCATGGCTTTCTTTTGATGGAAATTAGCCCGTTTATTTTCTCTAATTTCTTTGAGTTCAATAAATAGAATGCCGCCGGTGAAACTCTTGGCATTCAGTCAGCAGGCTACCAGCTGTTATTTATTCAGGAAACAATCATTTTTGAGATACATAGGGAGAGAGTAAATATGGGTGGATATAACATTTCTGTTGGTGTTTACACATGACGCACAGGTCTTACCCTACTTCATTCAACAATGGGCTACTCCAATGTTATTGCCATAATAATTCTTGGTGTTGTAAAGATTATGTTTATAGATACATTAGGAATAATCAGATTGTATTGGCTGCCTGTGCTTATCGATACCTTCATGTAGATTAAAAAAAAGGAAAATAATTGTATTAAACAGAAATAGACAAGTAAAGCAAAGTGCATTCCCTAAAAATAACTATGTTACACAGGGATGCACAGCGGATGAAACACCTATTGTTCCAAAAAGAGAAGATCTCTGGCCCGCACACACTAAACAATATTAAAACACAAAGTAACTTGTACTTTAAGTAGTTTATTAACCAAGGAATTTTATACTTTTACTTGAGTAGGTTTGTCAAATGGTAACTTTTACTTTTACTGCATGGATTTTTTTGATGGGGGTAATTGAACATTTACTTGGGTAAAGATTTTCAGAACTCTACCCATCAGCGGCCCCAGTAGTAGGGCTGACATTGGTGAACATGACAGCAGAGATGAGAGCAATAGTAAAACAGAGTCAAAGCCAGCACAGCCCAAAGCACCAGTCATATGTTTAGATTGATATTGATATGGCTTATTTATTTGTGTACTCACGGGCTCAGCTGAGGTGAAATCTTTACTTGAGGGGAGCTGGATATTATTTCAATGGCTCATTTCGTGACGCACTGTACTTGCATAAAATTCTCAAGAAAGCAGGAATAAAGGGCTCTGTCCGGAGAGTGGGCTGACCAGGGAAAAATTCCAGGGTCATTATTTTGCCCCACTCTGCCAATGCCACCACCCACTTTTTTATGCAGCAGTTGTTTCTGGATGAAACTATTTTAAAATATTGTATTTATGTGTTTTTAGCACATTTGAAAGTTGTAGATCAAAATCAAATATGAGAAATATCATCCATAAAGATTTAGAAACATATTTCTATATTATAATGCCAGGACAAGACTTCGTGTAATTTTTGTATTTTGAAATGGTCACTGTGTCAGATTAGGCGATCATTGAGTCATACGTTTTTTGTAGACCTGCAAACTACACATTGTACCCTCACCAATCATAGCTTGCTGATTTTCACAATAGATGATCGGGAAAACTGAAAAGAAATTTAAAAAATGAATGCTCTCTTGCTTTGCCATGTTTATAGTTGCACACAAAAGAGGGCTCTGCGCACCTGTGGGCCGGCGTCACGGAAGAAACTAGTCAAACCAGTGGAGAAGGCAATGGGGATTCTTCCATTATGTCACAGTATGTTGCATTATACAAGCAATGGTTATGCCCAAAGCTCATTTTCATTCCTGATGCCCCTCATCTCTCGGCTCAGCCATTACTGGGCTGACATCCTGAAGTCTGGTCTCTGCTTAAGCAATGTAAACAGGCCTGCCATGAAAGGCATTACAATCACCACATGAGTAACCAAATGTACTTAAATGACAATCAATCATCAATGAAAGAGGACATACATTTTTTACAAGATAGGTCTAATATAAAAATCTTTGTTAGTCCAGAGTGGGTAAATTCCCAATGGAATAATTTTACTCCCAACAAGCTGCAAAACTATAGCTAAATAATACTAATTACAACACTTAAACTTTTTGACAGCATTAATTGAGTGTCCAAGCACCTAAATCTAGAATAATTTCACTTTACTACTTTTAAACTCACCGTTAGCTAATGGATTTATGTCCTAACCATCCTTCAGTTGTTTTGGACAGTTGAGTTTCACAAAAGTGTTGTCTATTTTTTTCATTCTATTTCACTACTATTGTCCGATTAGAGTTAAAAAAATTAATCAATTAGTACATCAATATACATTATCATCAATAATTTGTTTACTTGATTAATCTCTTAAGCAATTTATCTATCAAAAATATCAACTATTTGCTTGTTCCAGCCTGTCCTCACCACAGAAATAACTACGTTGGTGGTTTGTTGCCACTTAGGAGAAAAGTTTGACATTTTGAGAAACGTGCTTATTCGCGTTCTTGCTGAAAATTAAATGCAGCCTGCAGCCTGTTACCTTAGGTTAGCATAAAGACTTTCTAGGATTAAACAAATAAGAAACAAGTCACTAATTAGTACACTTTAGAGGTACTTGTAGGCTAGCTGTTTCCTCCATTTTCCAGTCTTTCTGCGAAGCCCAGATAACTGGCTGCTGGCTGTGGTTTCATATTTACAGTACAGACTTGAGAGAGGTGTTGATCTTCTCATCTAACTCTTGGGAAGTTAGAACTCTTTCCCTATCATAAAAAAAGGAAATTAATTAGTCATTTTAGAAGTAATGACTATTTTGTTGTTTAGTTTGGAGGACTTGCTTCTTTTTGACCAAAAACAGAGGGACGTCAGAGAGACAGACAAAGAGAGAAAGTGTTGAAAGCTGCTCCTGGAAAGTAAGACGACTCCAGTTTTTCCAAAGTAATTAACATGAAAACTTAGATTTGTGCCAAAACAGTATTTGGCAGTTAAGAAGGAAATGGAAGTTTAAAAAAGTGAGACGAAATAAATAGAAAAGCTAAGAGAAAAGGGGGACTGTGGAAGAAAGGAAGTGCCATTGAGACAGGTCTGAGTAGAGGTGAAGAGGACAGCATGTCAGCAAGAGATAGGCAACAAAAGGAAGTTGGAGAGAAGAAAAGAGGAAGGACAGGAAGTAGAATCAAGCTGTGGGAAAACAAGATATAAAGAAAAGAAATGAAACCAGATGAAGGGGAAAAGAAGAAGAGGAGAAGAAAGGAGGGATGTGGAGGAAGAGGGGAGATGATGTTTGCTTGTTATTCCAGCTCTAATTTTCCCCCTGGAGCTCATTAGAGTCTTGAGAGAAACGAACCACAAAACCTTAAAAACCAACAGAGTGGAGAGAGGGAGAAAGAGGAGGAGAGAGAGAGCATCTAAATAAAAAAAAAATTAAACAAATGTGTACAGGAGAAATGAGAGGGAGAGACCAAGGGAAAGAGAGACACAGGAAGCAAAGGAAATGGAACCCTAATCCATTTAGAGAGAAAGAGAGGAAGACAAAAGAGAATAAAAAAATAAGAGATACAGCGAAGACATTATTGAGTAACAGATATGGAGAAAGGAGGAGACAATAACAAAAAAGACAGACACACACAGACACATATATTGAACACCGCCCACCATTGCACACATCAACACACCTGGGGCTGTGTGCGTTTCTGGTTGCTTTCAGAAGTTTTGCCAGCTTCAACACAATAAACTGCCAGGCTTAAAGTAGGTTTAAGAAAAATAAAAGTACCATTTAAATTTTATTGATTTCATCAGAGCAAATAAATAAGAAAACAGTAGATAAATTGATTTCATTGATAATAATAATAATAATAATAATAATAATAATAAATAAATAATAAATAAAAATAAATAAATAAAAGTACTTTTTGCTGTAGGTTTTTTATATAAGTGGTAGCCTCAGCTTTTTAGCCACAACTTGGTTTGACCCAAAACAGAAACAAGAAGCATGTTTTTAATCAGAAGAGCAGAACGGCAGCCTCAGATTTCCACACACAATCACGAGTAAATTTCTTTAGAATATTTTTTTCTTTTATATAACACTGAAGTACGGAAATACAGATATTATAGTCATCAACCAGATTCAGTTTTCAGTATTAGTATTATCATTATTATCATCATAATACCAGTAGAATAGAAATGGTGGCTTAGATTTCGATATATTATATATCCATTTGTATATATACTGTGTAAATTTATATATTATAGAGTTCGTGGTTGTAAGTTGGTTTCAGTGTCCAAAGTCCAACATTGAAGAAAAGCAAGGAAAGATCCGTGCTGGGAGGCAAACGAGTACAGCAGCAGATAAAGTACAGACATGAGGAAGGAGAGGGAGATGGACCGCTGAGGGAAGGAAGAGAGAGAGGTGAGTGAGGGGATAACAGAAATATACAAAAAAGGAAGAGAGTGAAATCTTTGCTTGTGGGATAAACAGCATAGCTGAAGATAGAAGAGGAGGGGTACAAATCTGAAAAACAGCAGCAGTAATGGAGGGAGGGGAGATGAAGGTGCGAGCAAAGGATGGAAGGAAAGGATCGATGTCGATTCGAATGTTTGTGTGGGTGAAAACAAGAGTAAAGTATAGTATTACTTTCTGTGTGATGTGTGACTGGTATCAGTGTGGATGTCAGGTTCATTAGATATAGTCACAAGAAGTGAAGTTAAGAATTGAGTTGACTGGAGATGGGATATGTTTTTTTATTACATTTTGATTTAACTGTGCATCTGAAATTCCTTCATACTTCACATTTTCAGTATATAAAATTGCCTTTTTCATTTTACTTTTTGAAAGCTAGCTAGTTCATTTTAAATCAAGCCAGATAGCAACTAATACTGATTGTTTTCCCAATCACATCTTCTCCAAGCATATAATTATTGGCCGGGTATGTGGAAACGCTGTATTTATGTACTGCAAACAAGTCGTGGAGCCAGGGGTGGATTGTGTGCCTACAAAGCACAGCACTTTAACACCACACCCAGAGACTACGGACCATAAAGGTTTTGGTTTGGTCTGGTTAAGGTGAGGGAAAGTTCATTATCTAAGTTAAATGTTCATCAAATAAGCACCTTGTGTCTCATCCTTCAAGTTGCTTTTGACTTTCTAATATTTAAAGCACCTATAATCAATATTTTTATAACAACAAAATGAAAATGACAATGTGAAAACAACCCAAAAACAATGTGACAATGTGATCTGAATACAGAGCTAAAAGGAATGAATATTGGACATTCATCAGGTGACCTTCTGGATGGTAAAAAACATGTAACTTTAAAGGTGTAAATATGTCAAAGTTGTTGTACAACTTGTTTCAATGGCCACCACTTGGCCAAAAAAAATCTGTTATTGCAGATTTAACCAAGACCATGATCTTTTCCTAACCTTGACCAGTGTGGACAACATAAGTTACAAACTATTATTAGAAAACCTAATTATAAGGAGACATTTTAGACAACATTTTGTTTTTATTTCACATGTCATTTGATTTTATTTATTTTTATTCATTTTGTTTATTTTTGTGTCAGCTGTTGGGTAAGCTTTCCATTTGTGAGTGTCCAGCTTGGTCACTGTCAATCACAGCTGGACACCAAGATTGACTGTCTTAGATTAGCAGTCATGTTTGATGCTCACAGCTGGTGAATATGTCTTTAGCGTTAGCTAGTTGTTGTGAGAAATCAAGTCATCTGACAAAAAATACAAAGAATAGGACAGTACTGACTGCGGCAGGCATGCAGGGGGAGACAGCAGAGCTGTACGCAATGATTTAGAGAAATTGATAGGAGAGAAAGGGAGAAATAGAACCAAGTTTTTTTTTAAGCCAGTAATTACTATGATAACTATAAACCACGGCTTTACAGGGGATGAAAATGTGTCTTGAGCACCTGATTTTGTGATCAGTTTAGTGTTTCCCCTATAAAAATTCTAGTTTGACTTTGGGGCAGACGCTGATCCAAAATCAGTGCAATTTATGTCAATCATGAAAAAAAGATACAAATATGGCCATTGTAAATAGGAGTGGGGAGCAACTGTTCAAGAAACATTCTTCAAAGCTTATTTTGAAAGAGATAAATGAATTAATGAATTAATGAATTAATGATTTAATGGGGGGGGGGGGGGGTACACTCGGACTTTAGAACACTCTGGAACATATAAATGATCAATTGCGTCTTTCAGCAGAGAATAAAAAAAGTTTTGGCTGTCCAAAGCTGCAGTCAAGCCACAGAGAAAACAGAGGGAGGAACGGATGGATGAGAGGATGGATGAAAAGAGAAGGGGAAGTGAAGAAGCTGGCCATACATTTTCATGTACTGGCTTCACAATTCTTCTCTTGTTGTACCCTCATATAATCATTCTGTGTCATGCTCTTACATCTTTCTAACATCTCTCATCCTTCCTCTCCCTCCTCCCTCTGCAGCATCCCAAACAGAGTCTGTTGTCACGTTCCCTCTTCTTCTTTCCTCCTCTCCGACCATCTTATCCACGTCCTTTTTTCTCTTTCCCATGCCCCTCTTCCTCCATCTGCCTTTTCCCCGTCATCATCATACTTTCCATCTTCCAGCAGCTTCTCCTCCTTTGTTTCCACCTCCTGCTCCTCCTCCTCCTTCTCCTCCTCTTCCTCCCGCTCTTCCTCTACATGGGGAACACCAGGAAGCCGGAGAAGGTGGAGTATTTCCATCCTCCCATTAGGTTTCCTCTCTCCAGTTTGAGGTAGGCCCGGTCTCCCTTCTCCATCTGTATCAGAACACCATTACTGGCCGCCTCGCGCGTCACATCCTGGTCGCCGGCAAAAGCCGAAATCACCGGCCAGCCGTTGTGCATCAGGCTCACCTGGGAAAAGGCAAAAGAGGACAGATAGTTTACAGAATGAAAAGGGGGAAAAAAGGATAACTGACAGACAAACACACACACACACACACACTTCCCACACAAGTAAGGAAATTAAGGTTTGGTTTGGTACGACACAACTAATTTACTCAGTGTCATGATGATGCTTTCCTGTGGATTCAGGCTAGGCTTGAGCAGTATCTGTTTTATATTTATCTATTTTATATCATACCTTCCTGACGTTTCACTGGAGTACAAGGTATATTATGGTATTTGTGTTAAGAAAACATTAAAGCTGAGCTGCTGGTGATAGAAGTCACTGTAGCGTGTGTGATATTGTCTATCCTACAAAAAAATACTATTAGGCTACTTAAACAAGTCATGCTGGGATTAAATACTTATGGCCCATAGAATAATGAATATTGAATAATGAGGTTGCATACTGACACATCACTGATCTGAACGGAGATCGTCCAAAAATGCTCCCAAACAGGTGCACAGGCATGTTTCTTTTTTACTAGTCCTGTAACGTTACCCCCACTACTCGCTGTTGCCTTCAAGTACCTCCTTTTAGTGTGCATAGTGAGTGTGTGGCTGAGCGAGAGAGAGCGAACAGCAGAGATTGACAGTGAATGCAGTGGAGCAGAGGAAAAGGTGAGCAGTATTAGTGAAGGAGTAGTAAATTACTGTGTAGGTTACAGTCAGTGTCAGTAAATAAAGACAGCAGCTTCTCAAGACCAAAGTCAAGCTCCCGTGTGTGGGTTTGTGAGTGTGTGTGTTGTTTCCCAACTGCTTGAAAAGTGAAAGGGGTTACTGCGTTGGCCCCGTGAAGATGATGTCAGGCAGTTTCACTTCAGTTCGCACACCATCAATACATCACCTCAACGTATCAGTATCAGTTTAGCAGAAATTGCAGCATCAGTAGTTGTGACGGTATTAACAGTCATACCTTCTGCATTACTAAATACCCTGGTATTACCTTCACGCCAGCCAAGCCTAATTCAGAGCGTCATATTTTTCCTCCTTAAGCTGCAAGATTTCAAAATTCTATGCAGAAATGCATGTGGTTATGATAATACGACAGCATAGTTTATTTGCAAGACGCAGATTTGTGCTGTGCAGTCAGCAAGTTACCAAAAGATACATTGTGTGTACTTCCCCTATTTTTCAATTACAACTTGGAGAACACTTAACAATCACTTAGAGAGACATTCACAGACACAAACACACAACAGACCCATACTGTGTCTGACTCAACAAATGCTTCAAGAGGGAATAACATCTTCTTCTTACAAAGAGAAGAAGCTGTCAGTGACGCGTCGCCTCCCTTCCCAGGCCAGCCAACATACACACCAGACAGCGGCTTTCATCACTTCTCTTTTGAGCAACAGCAGAAACACAAGCGCTCCCTGGATTTGTTTCCCCCGTATGCTTCACTAAGAAATGGTTTTATGCTCCCACTGGCACCGATGCAGTACTAAAACAAACTGAAATGACTTTTGTCTGTTTATGCAGGATCATACTTTACAAAACCTGTATGATTGCAACCGTCCTGTGATCAAACTCACTGTATCTTGATGAGGAAACAGAAACAGCACAGGGTTTGTGTTCTACTGCATTTCTGGAGGTGGATGTACACTACAAGGCTATGACTACAAAATGACAAAGGGAAAATATGCAAATTGTTTGTGAATCAGTTATTTCCTATTGCTTTGAAAGTTGAGGCTGCTATTCTAAAGTGATCAGAGGTGTAAGATGGTTAAAGAGTGAAAGCACAAACTCTTTATGAGGTATCACTGATCTGACAAATATGCGTGAATAAGAACACAGTAAGGCAGCTAAAATGTCCTAGATGCCAGAAATGAATTATAAGTCCTCCAAATGAAACGATAAAATACATTGGTTGGCCACACCCAACAGATTTCAGATCTGACGACCCTGTCAGGACGACATAATTTGTCGGTGCCTTTGCAAACGGTTACAAATCACTGTTCAAAAATAAATCAGTGTTATGAAGTGACAACGCTGTGTAAAAAGAACTTGGTTATGTTCAGGGAAAGATTGTGGTTTGGGTTAAAATAAGTACTTTATTATGGTTAGGCCCCTTTCGTTGTCATGGTTACAATAAGAAACACTTGGTTAAGGTTAGAGAACAATCATGGTCATCCCAGTTTGTTTCCCATTTCCATTCAGGTCTCCTGTGTTAAACTCTGATGATTTTGCTGACTAATCCCTCCACACTGACCTCCTGACTTTTTTGCTCTATACTGTAACAACATCACCTGACTTCCTCCTTTGCTCCCATCATAATTACTAGGCCCGTGATTTAAACATATGCCTTTTTGGTGCACTTGCTGAAACGTCTGATGCTGTTGTTGCTCCTGGGAGGACAGTCTCATTGTATTGGATTGCTTGCATGGATGGATGGATTGCATTAGACTTTAGAAGTTTATAATATTGTGTCCACCACCTCTAATCCTTCTACTGCTTGTGGGACATGTATGCCATATTTTAATTTCAGTGATGGCACAGCAAATAACCTCAGACTCCTCATCCATTTCAAACCCTGTCCCTCACCAACATCCACCTTAAACATTACTCAGATAACTTAGTGCAGTGGTGTGTTCTTACCATTTTTTAAATGACTTTAAGTGATTTTAAACAGTGACTGGCCAGTGTATGTAAGCAATGAATTTGTTTATTTACCTGATTTATACACAGCATGCAGGGTTTTCAAGGTTCGTCATCAGACGGAAATTCATATCTGAGCTCTAAATACGTAAAAAATATTTCTGTACATGCAGGAAGTGAATAATTGTTAAACCGTTGCTAACTGATGGAACGCAGTCATAAACATCCCATAATTATACTCTTATCCACCTCATTCTATCTGATGGTCAGGAGAAAGAGAGGGTGTGTGTGTGTGTGTGTGTGTGTGTGTGTGTGTGTGTGTGTGTGTGTGTGTGTGTGTGTGCAGGAGATGGAGAGCCTGTCAGAGTCAAGAGCCCTCTTGGCCAGGCACTCCTCTTAATAGCAAACTGAACATTGCGAGTCAGACCGTGTGTGTGTGTGTGTGTGTGTGTGTGTGTGTGTGTGTGTGTGTGTGTGGTGTGTGTGGTGTGGTGTGTGTGTGTGTGTGTGTGTGTGTGTGTGTGTGTGTGTGTTGCTCTGAACAGCCAGCCTGTGAATTTGATGAAAACACTCAGACCATACTTATACTATTTTTATAAATTATCAGGATAGAAACACAGCACAGGTCATGCCAAAATTTTAATTTCACAATGTTGAAATTTTAGTTTGTTGAGGCTGCAACAAATTGAATAAAAGAGGTTATGCTGTGTTTCATATATTATTATATAACTAAATATTTATGTACAGCATGAAGTTTAAGAGAACATTGTTTTGACTGTCTGATCTGAACTTGGCTCCTGCTGAACACATCTCGTACTGTGGGGAAAATAACTCCCCTCCTTGTACATGTTTTAAACTTTTTTGTCTGACAGTTTCTTACTCCATTTTCTGATCCATATTTGTCCTCTCTGCAGTCGAGATTAGTCTTTAAAACAGTGACATGAAACACACTCATGGACGAGGAGAGGTCACCAAAGTCAGCAAGTTTCAAACTGTACTTGTAGCAGCTTTATGGTGCATATAAGGGACGAGACTGAAGGAATATGGTATATTATATTGGTTTATCACCTGTTCCATTATATTGCAGGGATGCTCAATACTGGCGTTTCTACAGATAACCAATATTTCCCTGGACAATTCAGGCGTTAATGATACCTCGAAGACCAGCAATACCACCAGATGACCAGTTTCAATGTAACTGCAATAATAATTGAAGGCTTCTTATAGTAAAAACAACTTCATTAGGATCTAGCTTGATTGATTACAAATATTACACTGTTTATGAGAATCTTCAATCAGTGGAGGGGATGAGCACAAATCACTTCGACTCAAATGTAGAAACATGAGATTCGGATTTCATACTGCTATGCAGCCGTCATCAATAACTGACATTGCCACAGATAAGCAGACTCTAGAGGCAAATGAAGGAAACAAGTAAGCAATAAAAACAACTGACACGCCCCTTTTATGAAGGTTTTTTAAAAAAGCAAGTTGCAAAGTGGGATAGAGATGGAGGCTGGGTTTGTCATGTGTTTTCTGAAAAATACCTTTTAAAAACAATTCTCAGTCTAATTTCTTTAAAATCTTTAGCGATGCGTCGCGACTGCTAAATTATAATGGTTACAGTAACTATTAAGTAAAACTTTGATTCGTACATAAATGTGCAGAAAAACTTGTTATTTGAGATTCACCTCTTTCTTGCAACAAATCAAGAAGAAAGACTTAAAGGAGGCCAGTCTAAAAATATCAAGAGCTTCCTCCCCCACCCAAAATGTCGAGATGAGCCCAACATTCTTACAATCCAGATGACGGACACTAAAAAGCTTGTGGAGAGGTGCAACCAAGTTATCCTCATTAACCTCCAGATGACAATATGAATAAAACTGAAAGTGAAAAGATAGAAGAGACAGGGGAAACAAAAAGAACACTAGTATAGAGGAAACAGTGACAGATAAATATGGAGAGTCAAAGAAAAGAGAGAGGAGGTGGGATTAAACATGAGGCAGAGAAAGGCAGACAGAAGAGGGAGACAGGGACGGGGGTGGGGGTGGGGGGGGATTGGAAGGGGTGACAGGGTTCCTGTCCAGTGTGCATGTAATGCTTCCAAACAGAGACGGCAGACAAAGAAAAGGCAGCATCACTACATCACTCTGTTACCCCCAGATACGAACAAGCACACACACAAATCATGCAGACAAAAGCCACCTTCTCACCTGCCCAGCCATTCAGTCAAGTCACTCATGTAGAACTCACACTTACAAAGCTTCCCCCCTTCCCCAAGCTCACATATTTTTCCCCCCTCCAAACACAGACTCTTTCTTTTGTTCGTTCTGGACTACTGTACAGACATGATGGTGCAACATGGCAGACTCTGTGGAAGAGGACCCTCTGTAGATCTTAAATGGGAAAGGTAACGAAAACACAACAATTCATATTCCCAGGTGATTATACACTAATGAAAACATGTATAACCTAAATCGTACATACTGGTCCTTTAAGGGACTGGTAACAGAGAGCTGCAGTAACCATGTGCTTTTTGGCTTTTGGCATGTGCAAAGCAAGTCAGGACTTTATGTATTATGTAAAAGACAAAAGATTATTTACTGCAACATCCCACTAAAGCTGCCTTGTTATATTTGGAGAGGGTAAAGCAGTTCTTTAATTTTGCACCAAATGTAGTCATTTTTCCACAAAAGCAGAGCAGTTTGCAAGTCATTCTTTAGATCAAAACGCAACATAAGCAATATAGAAAATTCCCAGACAAATTACATTATTAGCCATGTTTGATGGCAAAATGTAAAATTAGGACTCATATCTCCGTTTCTGTCTTCTGTCTCACACATACACACACACACACAAACACACACACATACACTGGTGTGTGCCAGTGATGTACAGCTCTAATAAAGCTGTGACATTGTCTTTGGAAGGAAGAGACTGTGGTCACCCCAAACACACACACACACACACACACACACACACACACATCTGTAAAGAATAAATAACAGCTATTGGTTGTGCCTGCCACCACCTGCCACCCCTTCCCCCAATCACACACACACACACACACACACACACACACACACACACACATTGTAACTACACTCTTACAACCAACCATAAATATAAAAGCATGACAATAGGGCTGCGCATTGTGTCAGGCCTCGATCGATCTGCATTCATTAATTCATAAGCACCAATTAACTGGCTGAGAGAGGGAGAGAGAGAGAGTAACAGAGAGAAAGAGAGAGAGCGAATGGGAAGGCAGAAATAGGATACAGAAAAAATGGATGAAATGTCAGAAGAAGGTTTGAGGGGAGGGAGAAGAAGCGAGAAAGAAAATCTAGCTCTCGATATGTAAATAGAAGTTGTCTGACTCAGTGCAGCACTTAATGCCAACGACATGATGATATCCTGTTATTGCATCATCAATTCTTGTCCAGTCAACTGTCTTGACGTGACAATGATACTTAGTTTTTTTTTCCTTTTTGTCTGTCTCTCTTTCTGCTCATGTTCTTTTCTTTTTCTTCTTTGCCTCTTATTTCCTTTCTTTCCCTTTTCTTTTTTCTTTTGATCTATTCATTTGCTTTCCCTACTTGTTTTTTCATTGGGCCTCTTTCTTGTCACCCCCCCCCCTCTCTCTATGTATTTTTCCCTCTCCCATTTCTCTCTTTACAGACTGACGTAGATAGATGTGGTGATGGATACATACATAATGGTGCATCTGTCTGGGGCCTGTCACACCCTCTGTCTTTAAAATGGCCAAGTTTCCTATAGTGGAGGTTTTCTAAAGTTTGCAGCACAGTTACTCTAGGCTCATTCAGGAGATGGGCACAGTACAAAAGCAAACCTCTAACAGGAAAACAAGTGTTCCTGGGGAAAGCAAGATCCATCGGACTATGAAAGATAGGATACATAGATTGGATCTATACAGTCCTACACCAATGTCAAAGTATAAAATAGTACAAACTCACTATGTTTGTACACATTCTATATTTCTAGAATCTTACCTGACTAGCATTGTAGCTAGGGATGCAGCAATTAACAAATTTCACTATTAAGAGCACTTTAAAATGTCACAGTTAATTAATCATAAAGGCTCTGCTACACCGAGTGTTTCTGTTGCAGGGAACGAAACTGTTGCAACTTGCACAAAACGAAAACAAAGTTACACGTGCGGTGCAAAGTGCCGTGCTTATCAGAGACAAGGAGGCTACAACTGTTTACTGGCTAAACTACGGCAGAGAGACCAAACTGTGAAGCTTTATTTCCACTAAAGAAATGGCTGAACTCGGCAGTGTGGGAGAATTTCGGCGAGCCTACACCAGGACTGACCAGGGCGTTATTTAAGAGGTGACGGATCACCTGTTCAAAACTCGCTGTTAAAAGGTTCCTGCTAAAGGAGCGAATAACTACATCAAACTTGATGCAGCACCTGCGGGACCACCACCCAGCTTTACACATCCAAGTAATGGTAATACATAATGACTTGAGTTAAATAATGTGGCAAGTTGGTAGGGAATTAAATATAAACGCGTCACTTACAATCGATGCCGAAAGCGGTGAGAGTCGAGCTTTCAGCGCAGCATAAACAGTCAAATTCAAAGTAGTTGAACTTTGGCGCTGAGCAGAAGCTTCCACGCAGTGAAAATCACATCTTTTCTAAAGGGCCTTTATGGAAGACAGAACGTAGCCCTCTCAAGACCTTCAGTCACTGAACATTTAACTTTACACCCTGTTGCCTCCTCTTGTCTGTGTTGAGAAAAATGTTGCCAGGTGTAAAACACTAACAGACTTCCAGGACTATACTAATTACCCGCATTTCAGATTTCAGAACACTGCACTCAATTTCTTTCATCATTTTCACTAAAACTTACATAGGTGAGAGTTGATGACAATTCAGTTCAGTTTATTCCCCTCCTCAATAACACTGGGGGATAAATAAAGTTAATATTCCTGTTATATAATTAATACGTAAATATTATAGAAATATAATTGTTAATGTAATTAATTATTAAAAATCAACTTAAGTCATTACTAGAGCTGTGAAATTAATTAATGCATAATAATTGTAATAATCGTGAAACATTGTTGTGGAGAGACAAATGTTGAGTTAGTATCAACAGTATCATTACATCAGATCACTGCTACAAATGAACAACGCTGAGAAACAGAGCTGAGAACAATGTTGTAGGAGTGACAGAACTGCTACCAAATAGTAATCAATAAAGCAATACTATGCACAGGGGATTGTAGTGGTGCTACTTCTTAATAAATGTTGTGAAAATAAGTTGATACTGGCTAAAATCACAACACCCACAATCAGTGTTGAGGTGAAAACTCAGTTTCTAACCTGCTTTGCAGTTTGGGAAACAGCTTTTCCTCCTGCACAGGCTCTCTCATTATTAGAATCTGGAACATCTGTGCTGGCCAGGAGACTTTATTTAGGTCAACTCTTTGTGTCTATCCAGTGGTTTCTACAAGCTTTTTGATTTTTGAATTTCTGCATCTGTTGATGCAGCTATGGAGCACATATTGTGGAAACCTACAATAGGTGCTTTCTAGAAATATAATCCAGAAACAAGACTACAGCCCTGCAAGTCTCAGTAGGCTATGGATGTGTTTTGTAACCATATTTTACAAGCAGTTTTTCTATTTGGGATGAAATGTGTATATAAATGGAAGCTCCACTCTGGATCTGATATTATTTATTATACAGTGAAACTTCTTGTTCCCCCAGCTAACATCATTTCAGAGAAGTGTTTTATATGGCACTGGTTATACAAGAGATTTTTTTTTTACCCTGCCAGCACTATACTACGATCCCATTGCAGAGTGCACACCTGCAAACACAAGACAGTCAGTGTTTCCTCATTCTTCTAGTATACTAGCAGCCTCTGTACCTGTGTGACAAATGATAGTGTTCATTTTTACTTCAATAGGAAATCTAAGAAAATTATGAATGGATTTTTAGAGTTGATTGAACACTGGACATCAGGCATAAAATAAATCATTCACTTTCCACTCTACCTGATCAATGCAGACACTGTGGTGAGGGCGGCTTCACACAAGAACTTTCAAAAGGGAGCACGTAACACTATGGTCATGGTGTCTAATTGTTTAGGCCAAGAGCTGAATGATTTTGAAAAAATATCTACTTGCAATTATTTTTGACTGATATTGCAATTGACAAATTAATGGTGATATTGGAGGGAAGGATCATTTATACATAGTTATTCTCATTTTCTTTGAAAAACATATAAGTGATCTTGGTGCATTTTTTGGCAAGGATCTGTATTACCAAACAAAGATATTTTCTTAAGTCTGTAGAATATGATGTGTAGACCAGGACATCTCTGTAACATGTCAATATTTAATTTAAAATGGTATTTGGCACACTTTTTGCCTTTAACAAATATTGCACCTCCTTACTGCTATTTCGATAATATATTTCCATTACTTGTTCAGCCTTGTTTAGGCCTATTTCAAACTCATTTTAATAATAGAAGTGAAGCAAAAAGGTGATGCGTTGTGTACTTTTGCTGCAAATGTGGAAAATATCGGCTGTGAAAAAATCCTGTTTGAAAAGATGATGGTTAATTTAAAGTAAAAAATCTATATTCACCTCATTCAAAGTGTTTTCTCATATATTACTATAATGACATGACAGTCACTGCATTGGAATTTCATTTAGTTTTTTGTAGCAACTGAATCCAGTGTGAATTTGCAGTTCTCGTGGTCTCTTTTCCTCACTTGCACTAGTAATCAGTAAGTTATTTTTGATCTCATAACCTGTGTAGACAAAGTGTTCTCTCATATAGAGAGGCTAGGAGGCTAATGGATGGATTTTTACACATTAAATGTAATGATAATAATGAACTGCATTTCATCTACTTTAATTGTTCTCTGTTCTATGAAAAGATTGCATTGGTAGTACAACGTTAGAAATAATATTTGCTTTGTTCCTGTGTAAACACAGCATTAGGTGTTATGTGCAGGAGATGTGTTGTTATAAACGTCATTTTGGAGCAAGTAAAGGGAAGCTGTCTGTGAATAATCATTAAAAAAAACTAGCAGAAATCATACAAATAGATGGAGGCAACCAGAGCAAAGGTCAAGACTTTACCAAACTATTTACAGTAAAGACCAGGGGACAAAAAAAACTGATAAATGTCAACAACCCTTCACCAGTCTTCATCAATATTGCTTCAGGGAACAACATCATTAATCTGAGGAAACCAGTGGGCAGAGTCTTCACCCATCATATTTCTTTTTAGTGAAAGGCAAAACATGCCACTCTGAATCAGTTGCCAAATGTCAAACCACACCAAAAGATAAAAAATTAACATAAGTTAGCTGAGAACCTCAACGAGACCAGATGGTCCTACGATTTTAACAGCGTTTACATCGAATCCACAGACAGACCTCGAGAATTTAATTATTTGATGCATCAAGAAAGCAGGTCCTGACCTCTGATCATGAGTTAAAAAAAACCCACAGTGTTTCATTTTACCCTTTTGCATCTGAGAATAAAATGAATAGAAATAATGGAATAAATATGTCAAATCAATTTATAAAATTGTAAAATAATGCAGAGAAAAATATTGTCTTTGTTTGTCACTGCTTTACAATGCGCAGACAAAACTTCATGTTCAGCTGCAGCTGGAAATCACCAACTGCTCTCTGTCCTCTGCGCCCTTGGCACAGCCTGCCATGCAAGTTTCACTTTGTAGACACACACACACTCAAACACTGCACTTCAGGTGTTCTAACTGACAGAGTGTGCCTTTAAATTGCATAGGTGGTCTCAAATTTAGCATTTGAGCCAGGTGTTGGTGACTGGAAATGTGTAGAGGTTTTTCCAGTATTAATATTTATCAGCTTAAAAATGGAAATGTTGTTTGTTCAGTCATCTACAGTATGCTGCTGTCTTCAACATTATTGGGGTACTTTTATGGAGCTTAACACTGGCAGTTGTATTAATCTGCTCATAACTGTGTCTTGAGTAAAACGTAAATACACCATGCATTGTGTAATCTATGACGAGCTCCATCCAGCTGCATTATCAGAACCAACAACTCTGACCATATACACAAATGCTAAGTTGAGCGCAGTTATATAGTATACTGCTCACATTCTGTTTGACTTAACAACAGCTGACTAAGATATATGCATGCACTGTTCTGTGATCAGGTTTGACAATTCTGGGCTGAGGCCAAACTATCTTTACAAACATCGCCATCGTTGAAATGCCCGGTACTTTGACAGTCATTACTGCACTTGGGCGGCTGAACAACTAAAGCCCATGGTCCCTGGCCCCTGAAATCCACACTGTGTTTTCTTAGGTACACTACTGACTACTGACAGGATGTGGAACACCTAATACCCTGTTTATCTCTACTGGTGGAAATATAGTTAAGACATAATTTTACCATCAGCTGTTCACAAGGTTTTATCACCTTTCACCAACTTTGCAAAGACAGGCACCAGAAGCCACCTAAATACCGTATTAAGTCAACATAACATGTTGTTCTCGGAACTGAGTATTACTGTTGTCCAAGCAAGAGGTTCAGGTACCACAAAGACTGAACTAATAAATACTTGTTCAGCACAACTTACAACTAGGTTAAAGGTTTAACTTCGGAATTTTTCAACATGGATCTTTTTTCCCCTTGTTTTTGTCTATGTGACTACTTGGACAACATTTTTTGAAACGGGTCCAGTATTGAGCGAATAAGGCTGCAACGTAATCCTTGCGGGCATTTGTGCCCCATTAAAGTTCGGCCACCAAAGTGCTTGGTGCTTAAAAATGTCTCCAGCAATGCAGATGTTCGGACACGCTCTGTCTTACCAACCCTGCTATAGACTGGAAGTGATGCAGCAGCCTGTCTTTCAAGCTGTTACATTCCCCAGCTACACAGAGAGATGGACAGGGATGATTTGTGTGGCTCGCCAACTCAAAGACTTCTTAATACTTTATGCATTTAATGCACATCCTTTAAGGCATGTGCCTGTTAATGCATTCTTAGGCTTTCTGAAAGCATGTTTTTACTTTCATTACAAAAAGTCTGTGTGATTAAGTTAAACATTGCATTAGGCCTTAAGAGCAGTTGGCAACAAACGCAGAGAATACTTTCCCTCACACCTCTCTTTCACACACAAGCAAAAACCAGCGCTAAATTCTATAATATTCCTCCACACAGAAGGAGACTGAGCACCGGTTAATTGGATAAAAAACGAAACCAAACATCTGGCTTTCAGACTGTGTGCTTGTGCGTGTGCCTGTGTGTGTGTGTGTGTGTGTGTGTGTGTGTGCGTGTGTGTGTGTGTGTGTGCAGACAATGACACAACCTGTAAAAACATCATCTCAGTTATTAATCAACCATACAACACAAATGCAACAACACACTTCGCCACTAGTTAATTTTCACATTAATGTATCTGTAAATTACATTCAATCACAACACCATGTGAGAAACATAGTTCACACAATATATTTGGTATTTCTCTTTATCTTTGCGTCGACCTCTGCTTAAGACACTGACTTAATATAACAAAAGAGTTTCGTAGCAGATCTTTCTGACAATGCATGATTGTCAGAAGTTGACTCAGCACTAGGTCACCACCACAACTCACCCCAACTACATTCATTAAAATGTCCCATTAGATAAAAGAACCAATATGAGCTCAAAGGTGAGTTTTTATATTTGACCTTTTTGGAATATTGTGATAAACATGTTGATGTACATCTGGAGCTGCTTTTGAGTGTAACATGAGGAAATGGGTTTTTATACTTAAAGTATCTTGTCACATGCGTCGCCATGGCCAGTCGCTGCCATGGCCAGTCGCCATGGCCAGTCGCCGCCATGGCCAGTCGCCGCCATGGCCAGTCGCCATGGCCATCTTTTGTTAACAAGGCCCAAAAAGGACCTAAATCTTAATGTGATATTTCACAGGATGACTGGAAACCATGACCATGTCTGTACAAAATTCAATCAGTGCAGTAGTTGTTAAGATATTTCAGTCTGGTTCAAAGTGTTGGACTGATACACTGACACTGCTATCCTCCCTGCTAAAATCTCTCTACCTCAGTACAGTACACGTGTATATACCCACCACTGAAACAGGCTCACCAACAAGCAGCTAAAATATGGTGTCTGTGTGTGAGGCCTGACAGCTCCCTGAATATACTGTCTCTCTGGCCAGTTTCAGACAAACCAACTCCATTATTCTGTCTTTCCCTCCTGCTTTCTCCTTTCACCATTTCAAAGGCAAGAGAACATAGGAACAGATAATGTGTGATTTATGTGACTTTGACTTGCCTCTCATTTCCCTGCATCTCCACAAGATGACCACTGTATGAGCCAGTCATGCAGGACTAGTATATTTTTATTTTGTCTGTGTCATAGCACAATTAATGCTGCATTCTGTTCACACTTCCTCATGTACAACACATAAATGTACTGCTGGCCACTCACTTTGCCCAAACACACAGCTCATACACTGGGAGGGTAGTGACACATCCTAGTATTTCTTATATTCACACTTGGCACTATTTGTGAGGTGCTGTAGGTCTTCAGCACTATAGGTGTATTAATGAGGTGGCCAGAGATAATGCTTAAAGACTAATAGACACCCACTGCTGTGAGAGGGGTGGAAGCGTCAGCAGGGGCAGATGTGTGGTTGGGGTTGGTGTATATGTATTAAAGTGTATAAATTTGGCAGTGCTATTGAGCCTAATTAGCCACTTGTGTTATCAACTCACTATACGATCAAAATGAGCAATTGAAGGCACAGTCACTCTGAGATCTTCTATTTGATCGGATAACAAAAATATAGATGGTTTTTTTGTGCAATTATGCATGTGTATAAATGTGTGTCGCTGGTAGTCTACATGGTCCTGATGATGACATCCCTCCTTGTTACCTGTGTTTTCTTTGATGACTATAGAGTCCAATTCTTGATCCACAAGTTTTATTACACGTTGGGCATATAAAGTCTGTGTTAGTGGGGGCAGGCATAGCAGTGTGCCTCCTTTGTCTTTTCTGTTGTTTTCTCACATTTCTCTCCATTTCCAGTTCTTTTATACCTTTGTTGCAGAGCTACCACCAGCTGGAACGGTGGATGGCAGCTTGCTCCAGTCTTAAGGAGTTAATACAACATTTCTTTAGTGATGTTTTGAGCTGGTCTTTTACCGCTTCTTCTGACCACCTGGAGACCAGTGACCCAGATGAAACTGTCCATACAGGACTTGACATGGCAGTTGTTGTTGAGGCATTCTGATAACGTGCCCAAGCCAGTGCAGTTGATGTTCAGTGACTGTGGCCTCTGTGCTCTTGCAGTTTGTCCTTGCAAGAATTTGAACATGAGGTACAAGGTCACGCCACGTGATTCCCATTATTCGCTGTAGACAGCCTATGTGGAAATAAATAATACATGTGTGTATTCCCTACATAAAGGCTGGCCATATTTGTGCTTAGCCAGTGTTTTGGCTGTAGTGGAAAGCTGCAAAGGAATCAGACCATATTTAAAAAACTGTTTGATAATATTTAAGGATGTCTAGAAGGGATGTGGCTTTTGCTAAGTTTCATCTCAGTGGTCCTATACACTTATCAATCTTTAAAAAGTCTTTTAAAAACAGCATTCACTAACACTTTAATGAAGTGGTACGTATATGGCATCAGCACTCTGTGACAGCACTATAACCATTTTAATCAGAGATCAGCATTCACACAACATTCGTTATATGTGACATTTAATACATAATTATGTTGTAAAATTGCCACGCACTTAGCTAGTCACTTAGTTCTTTCTGTTTTTTGTATGCTGTGAATAATATATCTAATGAAAACAATTATCTGTGCTCCATTTAGAAATATTTTTGTACATATAATTCTGCCCTGAGAATGATTAATGTTGACCAGCAAAACATTCTAATTTTGACCTGTTGAAAATATCCCACCACCCACATGTTGCTAAGTCTACTGTAAGTTCTGCTTCATTTGTATGTTAAAATGTTGATGTATTTCACCCTTTTTACAACTGGTATATATGCCTTATAAAATGAACTGCATAATAATTACTTAAATAGGAACCTGTGATGCAGAAAGTGGACAATTTTGGTATTAGTAACTATTTTCTAGCTATAGTATGCACTACAGTTCACTGTGACAGCATTCGCTGCTCTTAATGAACATCAAGGCATTAGAAAACGGAGCATGTTTGCTATATCTCAGGAGGGAAATATCTCATTATAACATAGGATGACCCCAGTGACCCAAGTTAGGGAATAATAATGTGTGATATGAAAACCAAAGTACAAACATGGGCTGGCACTGAAAGAACTGAAAGGATTCGGGTTTGTTGCAGACAGATGCAGAAACTCTGAGTCAAAATATCAAATAAGTTCTTCTAACCAAAACAACCAAGGGTGTAGGCCACAGTAAGTGTGGTCTGGAGGTCTTCTCCCAGAACATTTTAATCGTTAAACACTTGATTTCCTGCATTCTGGGGAATCTTTCTGTACCAATTTCTGCCTTTTCTCTACCAATTTATGGTGGAAATGTTTTCATTTATGACGACACACAAAATGTAGGTGGCAGCTGACAATTAAAAATAAAATTAACAAAATTAAAATTGAAAAATATCTCCTGTAGATCAACTTTCCCATTTAATATCATCCCTGCTGAGTCAAGACATACAGTATGCAGGTATGATTAGGTCTTCCCTCCTTTTGGGTCTTTTGTTTGAGGAAATAAATGTGCCTGTGGCACCCATCTAAGTTATCTAAGTATAATAGCTTCTGTGTTTCATTAAGTTTTCTGCTCGTGTTAAAACTTTCTGCACATTCAAAATCTATCCCACCTATCTGTCTCCTCTGACATTTTGAGAAGGAAGTCCTAATATTTTGAGAAAAAAAAAGCTGTATTACAAGAATTAAGTCACAATTTAAAGAGAATAAAGTCCTAATATTTGTTTTAAATCTACCTGCACTACCTACGGCCTACTCTGGTGTGCACTGGCCTACGTTATTGCTCTGCTGATATGGTAGTATCCCCTTCAGACCGTCTGAGGATGAGTCAAGTGTGCTGCTCTTCAACAGAGGTGGAAGACTGAAACTAACGGAAAACACTTCTGATCAGGCATGAATCTCAGCACAAATCCTCACAAATATTAACTTCATCACCTCTGATAAATTGCAGCTTGCAGCTCCTTCGGTGGGAACTGAAGCATCCCGGAGCACTGAGACAGTCCCAAACAAAACAAAGGTGTCTCTAAGTGAGGGGGACGCAGAGACTGCAGCGACACAGACTAACCGTTCAAAGGAAAGACACCACACTGCAGTCCAAACTTAAATAACTGGAGACTGCAGGAAATACTAACACATGCACATATGACTCAAAACAACCTATTCGATTATGACTTAATGTAGTTGACAGACTACAATTCCGCATTTTGGTTTATTCCCTTACTAATTTGTGTCTGACTGACTGATTGTGTACCAAATACATTAACTAGACACTGACAGACAACAGTGGTTATATTTAAATTATTGCAAAGACAGTTTAGTAGGATAGGATAGTGGTGGTGACCATACCTAATTCTATGCCCTTGCAAAGAGCTGTACGTAAAAGGCAAAATATCTTATTATCAGAGCAAGATGCTATCAACAGCTTAAAGCAGTGTCTCCAGGTTTTCTTCTCTCAATGAGAAAATTATAGCAGCAGAACGGCACACACACAGCATGAGGCATTTTAGATGTGCTCCTTGTGTAGCTTTCACCCCTATAGAGCTGCTGTGACCTGAGCCTTCATGAGTGTTATTTCTAAATGGTTAGGTGCTCAAAATACCGCTAATTTAAACTTCAAAACAACAAGAACATTTCTTTTTTCTATAATATTCTACTCCATGCTTTATAACTCCTGGCCAAAAGAGTTGTTTTCAATTATGTTTTCTGAAATTTAGATCCAGTTCTCTGTGGGAGCCCATTTTTTAAAAACAATATCAACATTATCTCACACGCAGATTAGTAATAATAAAATGCTGGCTTGTGTTTTGATTTTGTTTAAGTTACCGCACAGTACTCTAACAGAAGTCACATTAAACCCTGTCTAATATCTCATACTATTTACAGTATAGGTATTATTGTCTTTATTATGGTGATTTGTAAGCCCACCCATCCAGAGAGCCCCTCACATTGTTGATATCCTACCAGCACCTCATCTGTTTGTCTTTCTGATCTGCAAGCTCTCTGTTCCAAGCTGCAGGAACAACATGTTCACTAAGGGAGTTGGGATTCATTTGTTTCAATTTAATTTCAAATGCAGTGGCACATGTAGGAAATGAAAATAGCTGTTCCTGAAATGAATCCCTGTAATAAAAGGAAGTCTGTGAGATATTCATTTTAAGTGATTTAAAAATAATAGTAAGTAAGCCATCCCTTAGTGGAGGTATAGGCAAGGCTGATTGATGGCATTTTTGGTAGTGTGCTGGAGTTCACT
The DNA here is from genome assembly GCF_014851395.1 of Micropterus salmoides. Classification (NCBI taxonomy): domain Eukaryota; kingdom Metazoa; phylum Chordata; class Actinopteri; order Centrarchiformes; family Centrarchidae; genus Micropterus; species Micropterus salmoides. The sequence continues at coordinate 29,815,446 of NW_024044570.1, forward strand.
TTAGATCAGAGAATATACTGTATTTGATTTGCAATACTTGTATTATTTAATTGCTAGGCAGAAAGCCTAGAGAGATATGCAGCAGCTTTTTGAAACCCACATCACTTCTCTCACCCCTCGCAGATAGACAGATCCCTGCAGAGGAAAGGACTGATGAGAGATGGAACAAACTGTTTACCCATCCCTTTGTTCATCTACCCAGCATCCACTGATCAATAGTTACTCATGATGTCCCGCTTTCTTCCTACAGTATTTCTATCTTCGCCTGCCTGAACTCTCTCGTCCCTCCTATTCATCCATGTCCCTTGTTTCTCCTCTTTTCCTTAATTACTCCTGTCCCTCCCTCCAATTCTCCCACATTTCCAGTTCTCCAGTTACCTTAAACTCTTTCCATTCTCAGTTTTCTCTTCCCTGTCCTTTTTCTCCTTCTCACTTCCTTCCCCTTCCCCTCTGCTCCTCCTCCCCTCGTTTCTTTTCCTTGTCCCTCTCACTGTTTTACATTTACGGTCACCCTTTCCTCTCTTTCCCATCCCCTTCATCCCTACCACTCTCCTTTCCCTGCTGTCTCTCATCTCTTGCATGCACCACAGTATCTGCCTCTAAGGCAATCAAACAGTGGGAGTTTTCAACACAGCAGATGTGCTGGATGGATGGGAGGATGAGTAGAAGAGGTTGAAGGTGAGCAGCGCACAAGCTGGATGCTTGGAGAAGAGAGGACAACCTACACCTGTTTCATGTCAGAAACGTGACAGAACACAGCTTTTTCTAACTGCATTCAAACCTAAATGGCCTAAATCAGTTTGAAAAAATGTAATTACTGTATTTTAAAATGTTATGGGCTTTAGAGGATTTAAACTAAATATGACTTGAGTAAGTAATTCTGATTGCACAAGTCAGTCGGTCTGGCAATTATCAAAATGACAGTTTCTCTGTTTTCCTTTTCAGTTAGCTCTTTCGTTGTTAAGCTGCAGACAATATCTCATAGCAATAATGTAGTTTCATATTGAGAACACAGCACAAATAACAGTCCTAATGGTGATGTGACAGGCATTATCATCAATGTGTTCTGCATGGTGTGACAGACTTAATTACCTTAGTGCCACGAGTCAAGTGTTTGCCTTCCACGGCCTGTTTGTGTTCAGTCACACAAAGATGAGTGGGAATATGACGAGCTTGATGTAGCTTTTCCCCCTCACATATCGCCCACCCTCCTTGTTGTTGTTATTGCTGCCATGCTAATTAATTCAAGACTCCAATAATAAAGTATAAGTAGCAAAACATAATGCCAACGCTCCAGGGAGCCAACAGCATAATTACACAACAGTTTAATTTGCAAGAGATACATTGTAATTAAGGCTGTGTGGCTTGTAAAACGTCACGTGCAGGGTAAATGCTGGAAATGGGTTTAAGTCTGCTCAAGTGCTTCCTATCACTTGACACATCAAAAGAATACGGAGACTGCATCTAAGACATAGTGAAAACGAGTTGTTAGTAGGATGAAAGGAGAGTTGTGATGTGGCATACTGCAGGCAGTGTGTGTGTGTGTGTGTGTGAAATAAATAGAAAAGTAGAATAAAGTAGAAAACATGTTATTTCTGCATAAAACCCGCATGTGTGTATATCTTTGTGTAAGAGAGAGGAAATTAAAACGCCTGTCTCTGTTTGCTCTGTTCAAAATGTACTTAATGTTTTAATCTTCTAAATAATCAAAAATCTTAGTGGGCCTGCTGCCTCTTTTCATGAAAAGAGAGACAGACGTGGACGCTGTCCATGGTGCTGAAAGTAAAGCTGCTGGAGCCCGCGTGCCCCTCCTTGCGCTCACCACAGCAACCCGTCCTCCTGCCGGCTACACGCGCTTAATTTGGCTCGGTCCTCTGTGCATGTATTGATTAATTATGATTGGGCCGGCGGGTGGCGGGCGTGTAGCTTTCATCTGTTAACGCCCGCCTCCGTCGTTGTCTCCCGGGAAAGACATCTCAAACATCTACAAAATGACTTCCAGTGTGGGTGATATTCAACTTTTATGAGAGGAACAGCGTGGGGGCGCGTGGCGTGGCCCGCGCGCGCAGACACACCAGCACACACATAGCCTACACATAAAAGACAAACACACGAAAAGGAGCTACCTGTATAGTTTGGCGGTTGTAGACCTTCACTACGTGGAAGTTAAAACTGTAAATCCCTTTGCGCGGCGCGATGAAATTACTTCTCTCCTCGTCAAAGTTCTTCCCAACGTTAACTAGAACCTGAAAGAAAGAAAGAAAGAAAGAAAATGTAATTGATAAAAATGCTTAATCCGGTCACTGCCAGATCACATGGGTGCATAAAAATGTAAATGTTCTACGGAATTGTGTTTATTTTGTATTGGTTTGTCTAACTTTCTAGGAGAGAATAAAACTTATTTAGCCCACGTGCCATTATTGTAGCCTTTTTTTCGGGAATAAGTGCTAGGATGGTCTATTGAAATTGATACCTGAATTATTTTTGATAGAGGACTTTAAAGCCCCCCCCCCCCCCCCTGGCCCCGGACCACACATTCAGATTCAGTGATGTAGAGGTATAACTCTGCTTTTATCTAGGTTTTTCCCCCTGTCAGAACTTCCAAACTTTATGGGGAATGAAAGGGAACTTAATCAATCTTTCAAATGAAATTTTTCAATTATGCATTTCTGCAGCCAAATGTCTGGTTTTATGGATGGAGGCGAACTGTGGCGTGTAATTGAACGGCAGTTTGAGGGATAATTAACCTTTAACGGCAGGCGGGTAGGACCTCGCCCTTGCGACCTGCCGTTACTAAATTATTTGGTGAGATGTCAGTTCCCATATCCCATATTGTCAGCTCAAAAAAAGTTGAAAAATTCAAAAGGCTTTCCTACCAGGCTATACTTCCCAAGCCACTTTGGAAATGTAAAAAGAATCGTTACCGAGACAGATCCATTTCCGCTCAACTTTTAGTTATCTCAAATGCAGCTGCTCTCTGCTGGCCAGGAGACCATTACCAGTCGTCCAGTCACCGTAGCCTATGTGCTGTACCCAAATTTAATGTGGATTCCAGGTTTTGTCAACATTTTATTTTCACATAACATGCTCATAGACTGCATCAACCTGTGTTGCACATAGCCTATTCAGTGCTTGTTTGTTTTGTTTTTGTTGTGTTTTTAAGATGTAGCCTAAAAAAGAGCAAATGACAGTCTTTTGGAGGTAGCGCAGAAAGAAACAACCTAATTTTTTGTTTCTGGTGTTTCTGTAGAATTTGTGACATTTAACTATCCCATCCACTGATAACTCAAGTTGTCTTCCCGCCACAGGCTATTTGACAACTGCAGCACCAGGCAATACGCACGCCACACGCGAAACACCCGCACACGCATTTGCAACTTCATCTGCGCTGATTTCCATTCTTCTGTCATCAGGTGCTATTTGTTTGAAATTAAACAGACATAAAACTAACAAGACTGACTAAAACAATTATAAACGTATTTTGTTTCTTTGAAATTCTGTTATTAGCCTATTGTTATTTTACAATAGAATAGAATGAAATAGTTTTTTTTTTCCTACCCGGTCGAAGTAGATGACCATAGTCCGGTTGCTCATCTCAGATGGCTCATGGTTAGTGTTCCGGACTGCGGAGAACGCTACCTTGGCGCTGCCCGAGCGCACCGAGATCCCGAGCGCCGTGCCTGTGGGGTCCGCGGTCGGGTTGGAGTCGCACACCACTAGGCACTTCCCCTCCAGGACGATTGGTTCCGTCTCGTTCTGAGCGCGGGCTGGGCTCGCCGCGAGCCACACGGCACTCAGCAGGCAAAACGCCAACATACCGGACCAGAACGACGAACTTCTCCGGTCGTCTTCACACCTTAAACCGTGGGTCTATTCCCCTTTAAAAAAGTAAGGCAGGGAGAGTTTCCCGGTGTTCCCCCGATGAACCTTAAGAAGGCTTGTTTTACAACTAGATGCCACTCCGTTTTCTTGGATTTAATTAGCCTACAGCAAACAATTCTCCCTCGCGGAGTCTCCGAAAAAGGGTTTCTTTTTAGGCTTCTCTCCTTTTTTTCGAAATGTATTTATTACCCCGTCTCTCCGGTCGAGTCGCCAGTTTTCACCTGTTCTTTTCCTCTTTTCTCACTTCTCAGCAGCTTCTCTGTCACTTGGGAACACAATAAGCGGGAGTCGCGCTCGGTGCGGAGGGGCCCTGACGAGTGACGAGGCAGCAGAACTCATAGCGCGCGGGGGGGAGGGGGGGGGAAAGCTCCGTCTGCTCTCTCTCGCGCGCGTTTGAATTATTGATATGTGAGATATGAGAGTTTCAAACACAAAAGGCTCGGGAGGAAGGGACGCGGTGGGCGAGCGCAAGATGCTCCCGCCCTGGTCCTACTTTCTTTTTCTCTCTTTTTTTACAGACCCCTCCCTCCCCCGGTAACGGAGACCTATCATCGGATTAGCGCGTGCGCGTCTTCGATATTTTCCAATCACTGCGTGCCGACAGCCCCCTCCCCGCCCCGCCCCACCACTTTCTCTTTCTCTCTCGTCTCTCTCTCTCTCCTTCCTTATCTAGCTATCTATCCTAATTTTCCACATACACTGTATTCTTTTTCTCACAAAAAAATTCCTGCATCTTACACACTCATCTCCGTCTCTCTTTATCTCTCTTTCCTTTTTCTCCCTCACTCACCTACCCAACGTCTTCTCAGCAGCTTACAGGTGAACCACAGAACTCAGCAGCAGTCCTCATGAAGGAGGAGCTATGTGAGCACATTTCACACTTATGATGTGTTCCGCTAGTCAACATTATCATCATCACCATCATCATCGCCGAAGCAGAAGACTGAGTTGTTAAATTTCTCTGCAACCAGCAAGAAGTCATATTAGGTGGAGAGATGAAACCTCTCCAGAATGCGTAAATACGTCCTGAATCTCTGTGAAATCTAAACGTTTGCAGAGGGATTTAATTAAAGCTGCAAATGAGCGCAAACAAGCATGGTCTAGGCATAATGATTAAAGTAATACCCAAAGATGTGGGCATCTTTGGTTTCATGGCCGCCTTGAAAGATACCACGGGAAGGTGCAGCAATGCAGAAAGTGTGCCAAATGAGCACCACCGGGAACCAAAGCAGCAGGGACGCACAAACCTGACAGGTGTTTTTAAAGACTATTCCAGTATTCCACATTTGATGCAGCAGAGGGTGAGATTTCCTGACTTTTAGTCCTTTGGGTGGAGTTCCAAAACTGTTGTTTCCAACACTTCCCATATCGCAATTTTTCTTTTAGCTTTAACACTTAAACGCCATACCTGTAATTAATGGCTTTCAAGTGAAAATTTTCTATCATTTTATCATATTAGTATCAAAGTAGTATTGAACTGAGTTTACTCAAGTGATATAACTTGAGTTTTTTTCTCAGACTGAAGTCAGCTCCATGCAGAGCCACAATAGACAGGACTGGCGGGCTCTGTAGTGGGTGATTAAAACTGCTCAGAAGATCATTGAGAGCATCAGTGATATCGGTGAGGTGAGGTGAGGTGCCCACGCAAAGCCCAAAGGATACTAAAGGACAGTACCCACCCAGCCACAGCCTGTTCACCCTGCTGCCTTCTGGGAAGAGATATAGAAGTGTCTGCTGCCACACCACCAGACTGCAGAGCAGCTTTTTCCCCGAAGATATCAGACTCTTAAATTCTAATTCATCCTCAGCCCTGCTCCACTGAATATAGTTTATTTCTGTTCACAAATTTTACTATTGCTTCTATATTAATGTATATTGTCTGCTATGTAGCAGAGTTACACAACGCAATTTCCCTCTACAACCTGTTGTACTGTGACAAATAAATCAATCTTGTACTTTGCATTGTACAACTGTTGTCACGGCTCTGTAGTACTCTCCATTAATAGTACAGTAACATTAAGATCAGTCAGAAAGTGCGAGAAAACCCTAGCCGTCAGCAATTGCACTGCTTTGCACACAGTTTTGAGATGTAGGGACACCTTCAGTTTTAATGGTTTTGAGTTGAGTGACTCTGAAGGTCAAAGCTAAGAAAACCTGCCTAACAGAAGTAGGCTAATAAAAACACATGGAATAAGTTCAATAAGATAAATGTTTATTTTACAGTGATGTGGCTGGGCCTATCAGTGGACCTTCACCAAAGTAAAAGATTGAAAGAAGAATGTGCAATACACATTTACACAACAACAACTTTTTAAAGCCTTTTGTTGTAAGTCGTCACATTAATGGTTTCCCTCTCCTTACCTTCTCCTGTGTCTGCTCTTCCTGCCTTTGTCTTTTATCTTTCTCGTTTTTTTCCCCCTCCCTCCCCTCTGTCGTTCCCGCAGTTTCCCTCCCTGTCTCTCTGTTGCTGTTTCCCTCTCCCAGGGGTTTCCTTCAGCCTCTAATACAAGCTGACGGTGAATGACAGGCCAAAAGGACTTCTCTCAGATGCAGGATACAGGGGACGAGCCACAACTTCTCACTGTCTCTCTTACTCTCTCTCTCTCTCTTTGTCATACACTCAAGTATAGATGGTGTCACACACTCAGATCTCCATTTTCTCTCTCTTTCTCACAACCACATTGTTCTTTTGCTTACCACAATTTCTCTGTGCATGTGCCCGTGTGTGTATCTGTGTGTGTGTTAGCTGTCTGCGTTGTCACAGGCACACAGGAGGAACAGAGCTCATTGTTTCTCAGGGTGACACTGGCCTGACTGCAGTTTAACTGGACTGACAGACAGGAGCAAGCTTCCACCACACATCTAATTTGTCCATGTGTGTCGTGTGTGTGTGTGCGTGTGTGTGTGTGTGTGTGTACCATTTGTGCGTGTGTGTGTTTGTGATGGTTTGCGCTCAGCAGAGATTAAAGAGCGATTATGGATATCGGATTCATCGCCTGTGGACCACGAGGCCCGTCTTCTGTCCTGACTGCCTGTCTGTCCACCTGCCTGCCTAATTACCTGTCTGTCTGTCATGCTCGTCTGTCTGTGTGTATGCCTGCTGGCCGATGATGCTCTCTAGCCCCCAGACTCTGAGGCTGCGCAGTGCTGCCATGACATTTGGGAAGTGACATCACCAAAGTTCATCTTTTGGGGGGTATAGCAGGACAGAAAGACAATAATTAAATCAAGGCTAATGTGATGAAATACACATTCCTCTAATCATAATTATGAAGATAGCATTAGGGGACACAGAATAACAGAATAATCAACAGCCAATATAATATGAGAAATAGGAAAAATATGGCTCTAGTTAGTTGGCATATTGTCTGGAAAGAGTCCTATTGTCGTCACTGGACTAAAATGTGCTGTTTGGAAGTTAATTAGGTGTGAATGCTGAAAGGATCAACTATCACTTTTCTATTTGCAGGCCTATTTTGGTCTTAAAACTTAGTGTACATAAAAGGAATTGGCATACATGCTATGGCTTTCTATTTATATATATTTCTATAGTCTTAAATAGTTAAATGTTTGGGGCTATTTCTATAGAAAAGTAAAATAAGCTTGTCAAATTACTTTTTATAGTATAGTACAAGGTCTGCAAAAAAATGTGTCTATGCCATGTCTTTATTATGTCATTTCCCTTGAGAGGCGCAAAACTGACTTAAGGGATACAGGAGGTCCCTTAACTAAATCAGAGAGAAAGCTGCCTCACAAAATTGCAGATGTGGAACTGTTGAGGAAACACAGCTCCCAACAGCTGTGCTCTCTTAAGTAAAAAACTGATATAGGAGGGAGCCTGAAGAAAAGAGGCCAAAGATTAACCTCTGCTGTTCATCACAGCTGGACAGCTTCAACAGCAATACAAGACCAAAGCTAGAAATAACCAGCTTTCTCGCTAAATCTGTTTTTAAAACTGTTACTCTTTAATTTAAAAACAATTTTTGACAATTTATTTTCATGTTCTAAATATACAGTTTGTTATCATACATCTACAATTATGTCACACCTCCCACTGCGATTTTCGAATTAAAGCTTAACCAAGTCTGGCTGCAGCGCTTCCGATGTCTGGCTAGTCACATCGTCCCCACCTACTCACTTACAAGAAAGGACTGAGCAAGTCTAGCCTCCTCTATATTATACACAGAGGCAAATGTCCTCCGTAAATTGTCAAAGTATAGGCTGCTGTGAGCCTCTAAACCGCCTCTAGTGATCACAACATAATAATGTTTGTTTGTTTTTGGACAGTCTGAAGATGCATGCAGCCTGATGCTGTAGTTCTCTGTGGGAACAACAACTTTAATGAATAACAGCAATAGTACTCTTCCATTATCTATAAGTATTATTCATAATTTATCAATACATTTTTATTTCTACACAATATGATTTGCATTCATGTGAACAACCTCTCTAGTGTACTTTGAAATGGTGTGGCAAATTTTAGTTTACACCTCAAGTCTTCCCATGCACACTTACTGTATATAGGGCTTTGTTGGATGTATTGGTAAAGCAACTACTGGATACTTAATCTGAAATTCAGCTCACAACCAGGGAATAAGGAGGTCACTTGCTGAAAAATACTTGGTAGAGTTTCTTGGGTTAAGAAACTTTTACAGTACTGAATGATGCTGACTGGACAAACAAAGCCTGCTGCAACTTTCATTCAGCCTGCAAGCTAGTATCAAAATCAGAAGTAGAGGTTTATTGACAGTTATGTAGCAAACTATCTGACGAGTCTTAAAAATGAGCAAGATAAATAGAGAGATGCTGTTTGATCATTTATTAAGACCAATTGTGTACTAAAGCAGAACACCAATGAGAAAAATCAGCAGACGCTTGCTCGTGCCTGACAGTGCTTAACCACCTCAAATGGTAGAGGTGAGTTCTTGTGCTCTCAACTGCTTACTGGACAGCACGTTAACCCAGCTAATTCACTCCTCTGAAGAAGATTGGATGGTGCAACATATAATAGCAAATATGATGGCTTCCTCATTTCCCCTCAAAGGTTAGCACTCTCAAGACAATTTGAATGGATTTACTTCACCTCCATGAATGACACCACTAATGGCGGTATTTCTACTGAGTTAACTGATTTCAGACTAACCAGGGCCTTAACATAATATAATATAACACACATGACATAACACCTCCATAAAAAGAGTTGATGTCAAAAATGACAAATGTTTTAAGGTTGATCATTTACAGAAAATATTTCAACACCTTGAAAGGTATATTTGTACAACAATTTGTCTACCCTAGAAGTTTTCCATAAAAATTCTCATCTGAATTGATCTGCTTTATATGGATTCTGATTGACATAATTACTGCAGGTAAGTTCCATCTTCACTGCACAGTGTTAACACTTAAAATGGACCATAGACAGCGTGTGGAGATAATGTGTGAATTAAACTTGCAACACTGATACATATAATGCATGCATACACATACTTAAACATTTGCATGCATGTACAAAGGCACACACACACACACACACACACACACACTGTGATTTTTCATCAGTTAAAAAGAACATCTCAGAGGAGAAATCTCAGGTCCCACAGTTTTCTGCAGAACAACACTCCCACACATGCTTGCACACAATAAAGCATACACACACACACACACACACACACACACTAAGCTCACACAGAGACAGAGGCAGTCTTCCAGAACAAAATGTGCGCATACACGCTCACACACAGCGAGCCAGGTAAACACAAAGGGATCGGGGTTAACCAGGCATCAGTGGGATGGGCTGTCTGGTGTTCAGTGGCTTCCCTCCTGAGATCCTCTTGTACTGTATGAGTGTGTCTGTGTGTGCATAGATGGATTCATACGAGCATGCATTCTAATCGTATCATACCATTGCCCAAGGTACAGTGCATTTCCCCCCCAATGTCTCATAGATGGAAGCAAGAGGGAAAAAAGCTAATGCCCTCTGCTTTTTTTCTGCCCTGTTTTTGTTTCATCGGGGAGCTTCATCTCTGCTTTCCGCTTGCTTGTACATGTCATACATCTCTGAGATATGGGGTGACTAAACACAAAGAGGCAGAGGATGCAGTCGACCTCTGGGACATTACACAGCAAGCTTTTTTGGAGCCCTTGACAGAGCAGGAATGGAAGCAGCTGGCAAAATGGTGTCTGGTCCCAATTATTCCACAAGCCGTGCCCACTCTCCTGTTTGCATGCACCGAACTGGCTCTCAATCTCAGCGTGCTCTGCCTAATCAAAGGGGAGGCTGAGATAGTTGTGCGAGGCAGCAAGGGCAAAGTCACAAATGTTACTTTCTTAAATCTTTAAATATTTAACGGAGCCAGCGGTAGCTAGATTATTCATGTCTTGAACTCAGGTAATCTTAACTTCTATCTGGATCAAGCCAGGCAGCGAACAAGCTGTAAACCACTGAATAAAGCTGCAGTATATTTAGGGTATATTTAGGTGTTCAGGATTTCAAAGCCCATCCGCCTGGAATCTGAGTATAGCTCTAAACATTCCACGGATAAAAATGATCAAAGTAACTATGAAATGTGAATTTGTGCCTTGTGCAACTTTTGTTTAGCTTTAACATCCTAATAATCAACAACGTGAGAGAAAACTTCAACTCAAACAGGTTTACAATCAAATAAGTGATAATCAGTCACAATGCAGTCACAACTACAAAGTCATAATCATGAATCATGGAAAGTGTGGGTAAACTCAATCTGCTGATGGACACTATGTTATAGCTAAGATTGGTTTGTCAACTACAGTGTGATAAATGTAAATGATTTAGGTCAGCTTTTATGGCTTTTAGGTGGCACTGTGGTTCTCCCTGTGGTCTAAATTGTCCCTAGATTGTGACTGTGACCATGAATGGTGTTGTCTGTATGTGCCAGCCCTCTGACTGACTGGCGATCTGTTCAGGGTGTAACCTGACTCTCACCTAATGTCAGCTGGGATCCCCTCCAGACCCCTGCAACCCTCTAAGGATAAGCAGTTATAGATAATAGATAGAGGTTAGTGTTTATAGTAGGAGGTACTTACATCTGTGTTTTATAGACACATTATCGTTCCGTCCTAATACACTTTTGTCAAGGCGGCTGTTTTACCTATGAATCTGTTTGCTGATCAGAGGACAAAGACCTGGAAATGCAGATAAACAGAGGTGTACAAATCTATTAAATTGGTCCAACATTTGTCTAGCCTATTTATATACACACACAAGTGCAGCCTATTTAATTCAGACTGTTTCTCCTACCCATCCCACCCCACCAGTGGAGTAAAAGTAGTAATACTGCCATGTAAAAAAAAAAAAATTATGAGCCTTACTTACTTTTGTAGAAAAGTAAGTCACTCCATGTTTTGGTGTAGTCTGTGTGTTTGGCTTCTGGTCTGAGCAGTACAAAAAGAAAGCTCCATACAGTGTGTACGAAGATAAATGACAATAACATGTTTTCTCCACAGTAATACACTGCTACTTTCAAATGTATTGTTGTGTAAACTAAAAATTTGGACACTTATGCCGGTTGATTGGACTGATGATTTTGGGTCCGATTTGCCACTTTTGACAGTCACAGGGGTGCTCCCGATCCGAGGCAGATCAGAACGTATTATCAGCACAAATGACCCTGTAGTGTGAGGGGTTTACAAACATTATCTTAAGGTCGCAGACTGGATCAGACATATCAAATATGGTTTGATATTTATGATTCGAAATCAGGAACCCTCTGATCAGAAACTTGCAATAGCTAATGAGAGCGAGGGAAGCGTCAGTAAAATTATAAACCATCCTGATTCCCTCTTCTCAGCCATAAGTTCATCAGTTCATCCCCAGTTTTATTCTCCTCTGTGGAAAACATAGACACACACAAGTGCAGACTACGACAGTCTGCCTCCATGTTTGTTTATGTCTGAAGTCATGTTTGATCATGTGAGTTTCTGTGAGATCCAAAGTGTGGTAGCCCACATTTTTAAAAATCTGTCAAGATTTGAAAATCCTCTAGTGTGCACCAGGCATTAGCCTCTTTCTCTGGCCTCACACCTGGTGCTGACCTCTTTGGAAAACATTGTGTTTTTATTGATGTATCAGCGTTGTGATGTTCTGATGCTGCAGGCTGGCACAAATCTAATAGGTTATTTAATATACAGTTGTCCTGGCGTAAGATTAATTAACATACACTTTGGCTATTTATAGGCATATTTTTGAAGTGGGGCTGTCATTAAATGAATTATGATCTGTCACTGCATCCAGCACTTCTGTTGAAATAATCAAATCAGATATGTAAAGTGCAGCTGATAATTTAATTTTCTAAACCTGATTGCATTTTGTTGACAGGACATTGGTGGGTCTGATGGTTGCTGGCCACGTCTAGTGCACTGCAAGGTTGTCACGTCCTATATAAAATAGTCCTCTATATGCTGAGTAATTCCAGGACCACAGGACAAAGAAAACAAAGAAAACTGTTGCTTACTTGTATAAACAACTGCCTAGGGTCATTTTCAAAATAAAAGTATTTCCTGCAAGTATTGAATGGTGACTTATACGTCAACTGGAAGGAATGAGAAGCCGGACAAGGTGACTAGACAAATGGACATTTACAGGTTTAATTACAACTTGGTTTAATTTTTGTAGCTCTTTATTTTTCAGTTATATTACTTATGATAACATTATACTCACCGAGGTAATGATCTTGAAGAGATCTTGAAACACGCTAATATCAATAAAAAAAGGTCAGATGGGGCAACAAACACAAGAAGTCAGACGATCATATAGGTCGTAAACAAGCCAACATATGAGTCAAACTTCTTTGGAAAAAAAAAAAATTATTACACAAACTGTCGACCAACACAGTTTACAGACTTACTTCCTAGTTCAAATGTGACCTACCCTCACAATTGTATTGTGCAATGAGGGATCATTTGCAAAATTACAGGTGTTTTCACTGTCGATTTTATATATTTTTTAAATGGTGTAGATACTGTCAGTTTGTTTATAACCTATATGTCACCCCACTAAACCTTGCAGTGCCCTCACATCACTATAATATAACAATAATAATTCCTTTTAATGCTGTTCTAATGAGTATTTTTAAATTAACAATGGATCAATGTTTTTTTATGGCTCACAATGAAAGAAACAATGCTGGCAATTTGGCACCAGCCTAAGTTCCTGTAACATAACACATTGGGTCTGTGTTTTTTTCTAGTTATTGTGTATTTGGTCATACAAGGTGCACTCAATGAATTCTGTTAGATTTTTGGAAAATGTTTTTATTTGTCATGCTTTAGCTGTGCTCCTTTTTACCACAGAGAGAGCACTCAGCAGAAACAAGCAACAAACTCTCTGGGAAATCTGCCATCAATATTACATGATACCTATCTACTATCAGCGACAAAGTAAAACCACTCAGAGCAGGCATACTTAATATCTGAGAATGTAACTTGAGTGCATATGTTTTCTCTCTATGTTTAGATAGTAAAGTCCAGCTCGAGTTGCAAAGTCTGATTTGATCTGGGAAGGAAAACCTGATAGAAAACATGTTTTTGACTTGTAGATTTAGGAGTATGGTAGCCATTTGGATACATTCCCACATCCTCAGTCTGTTCTCCATTATGGTTACAAGGGTATCCATTATGCAGGGCAAGCTCCCCATCCTATATATTGTAAGACATTCGTAGAATAATTCAGAAATGTACTCCTTTTATTAGGAAAGTTCTGCAGCCCTCATGAATTCTCATAGTAACCCTTTGGACAGTCTGTCAGTCTGTATTTATAAGGAAAAGTCTCTGAGTGTAGATGTTATTAGTTCAGCTACACTCAGGTAAACTTGGCAACATGTTTCAGAACATTTTGTAGTTAGGCCATGACTCATGTTGGGGTGCTCCTCGGGGAACTCCAAGTAAACACGGCTCAACATCTTTCACAGTGTGTTACATCAGTGGCAGACAGAGAAAGCATGAGCAATGTCAGGGGAATTAGTCAGCCTCTTACAGCTTCACAGTTATTTAAATGATCCTCTCATTCTGAATGAGATCTCTCAGCATACAGAAATACAAAAAATGCTGTTAAAATTACAAGAAGTCAGAAACAAGTAACCTAATTGTGCAGCAGTTTGTGTTTTTCAAACAACAGGCAGTTACCGCCAGTGTTACTACACGTTAACACGTTACTGTAATAAGATTACTTTCCCCAGTAACAAGTAGTGTAATGGATTACTTTTTCTAAAACAGTAATTTTATTACAGTTACTAATAATGCTGCTGTTATGAATATGATATTAGTTAAAAGTTAGGAGTAGGGAGAGACTGCTTTCTTTGGGAATAGGGGAGAGGGGGTTGCAGTGAAAGTAATATAGTAACTTAATGAGTAATGTAACTAGTTACTTTTATCACCCAGTAATAAGTAAAGTAAAATTAATACTTTTTTAAGGAGTAATTAGTAAATAGTAACTTCTGAGTACCTTGCCCAATACTGGTTACCACTGCATCCATTGCCCAATGAAGGCTGGTATTTTATATTTTGACTGGCTGGCAGCAAGGTGCAAGCAATCATGGCTAAAGGCTTTGTCCAATCTCTATCTTGAGTAAAAGCCAGAGGTTGCTGGTAGCACCGCGCCTTTTCTCTTGTTAAACAATGTCTTGGTTTTGATTTCTACATTTGTTAAATTTTTTTGCAAGAGCTGGGCTCTTACTATGTCTATTGTACACTGAGTGGTGAAGTGATTTAATTATTATTGTTGTTGTTGTTATTATTATTATTAAAATTATGATTGTTAGACTGATTTTTTGTTATTTTTATTTCTTACATGTGTAAATTAAGTGGAGAATTCAGTTACATAGCAGAGACAGCTGTTATGTTTAATGTGGGTATGGACTCAGAGGACATGTGGACACAGGCTTAAGGAGGGACACGTGAAACACGGGATGCACTTTCATGGACGCTGGCAATTTCAGTCTCATGGCAGAAGGATTATTTACCTTATCAATTTCAAAGGGTCACCGGGGTGCCAACTTTTGAGACTCCACCTGCAGCGGGAGATCACAAGGACAACCAAACCTTCTGTCCAGGGACATACTTGGGTGCTGGGACATGGCGGCGGTCTGCCAAGCGTTGATTGCGGACCCTTGTCCGTACCAAAGCCCATCGGGCCTCTTTCCACACCTGACGACACCGACGGATGTTAGCCTGCAAAATCCACTGCACTGAAGAATCAGGCTCAGCCAACACAAGAGCAGAGGAGAACAATTGCATTTATTGAATGCAGTGCTCACCACAGGACTCCAGTAGAAGGGAACAAAGGGAGACACCTTACTGTAATCTCTGTTGGCAAATCCAAGGAAGCGATGAAGCTGTTTCCGGGTAGAGGGGATGGGCCACTCAGTTACCGCTCTGATCTTGCTCGGGTCTGGTCTCAGCTGTCCGTGCTTGATAATAAAACCAAGCAAGCTCACAGAGGGGACATGAAACTCACGTTTTTCTGCTTTTACAAATAATTTGTTCTCCAAAAGACATTGCAACACCAACCTGACATGATGTACATGATCCTCCATGTTCCCGGGTGAAAATCAGGAGTAAACAAAGATGTTAAAAGAAAGTTTAGCATTTCCCTGAGAATGTCGTTTCCAAGGGCCTGAAACACAGCTGGGGCATTAGTGAGACCAAATGGCATTACTAAGTATTCGAAATGACCGAGTGGTGTATTGAAAGCTGTTTTCCATTTATCACCAGCTCGGATGTGAACAAGATGACATGCATTTCTGAGGTCCAACTTTGTGAAAACCGGGGCATGGCTCAAAGGCTCAAAGGCGGGATCAATCAAGGGCAGAGAATACTTATTTTTGACAGTTATGTCATTCAGACCACGGTAATCTATGCAGGGCCGGAGACAACAGCAATGCGATCAGTGGATCTGATTTGCAGTGTTACAGAAATGTCAGAGGAGTAAGTCGGGCTTTGACCTTTCCCTTTTTCTCTCATTCACACTCATACCCCCAGTGTATACAAAAACTCAATTTCCCACAGTTCCCAGGGTGCGACCCCTCTCTGTGTCATGGTAATAGACTGAAATAACCTGATAGTAGTAGTGGCATATTAAGAGAAATGTTCACCTTGACTCTCCTGTCTCACACCTATCCGATTAGCTGTCATCACCCTACCCTTTCTGTCTTTATGTCTTTCTCAGCGTCTTCCTCTTTGAGTCTCTCTACCACCCACTCTAACTTGCTCCATTTCTCAATCTCAGTTTAAGAATTAGAGTAAATACAGTGTTATCACAGCCGGTAAATCATACTTATATATGAAGGAGGTTAGTGAGAGGAGGAGGAAGAAGAAAATGAATAAAAACTGAGCGGAAAGGGAGGTAGAAAGGCATAGAATAATAATTTACCAGTACTCACATAAGAAATCTTCTGTGGGGCTTTTATTTTTTATGGCCTGATGCACATGGCTCTCAAGTGTTGTGCTTTCATGTACGTGTGTGTTTGTGTGCATATACAGTATATGTCTCCAGTGTACACACTCAGCCTTGTGAACAATAATAAACCTCTGTAAACTAGCAGCCGAAGAATTACACCTTCACCCCATGGCCTTTACTATTAACTCACGCACACACACACACACACACACACAGAGGACATAAATGCCCATTCAGGCAGGGTACATCGAGAGCGCCACCCACACAAAAGGAGTGCAGCTGAAAACTAGCATGCATTTGCACATACATACAAACTAGGTGTAGTCTGCAGCCCTCATAAGTCCAATTTTAATATTACATATACAAAGTCTTGTTCACACCCAATAACGAGTGTGTGTGTGTGTGAAACAATGTGACATTTCTTCTTTCATTTTGTGTGTAGGTATATAAGATATAGGGTGTACATTTTTAGTAGTTTTCTCTGTTTTGCTTCACGTGTGTGTGTGTGTGTGTGTGTGTGTGTGTGTGTGTGTGTGTGTGTGTGTGTGTGTGTGTGTGTGTGTGTGTGCGCGATCTGTGTAAGGTGTATGTAATAAAGGTTTTCATTTGGTTATGGGGCTTCACAAGGGCCGTCCAGAGAAGCCTTAGATTGGATCTGCTGTGTGTCCGATGAGAATGGGAAATAACATCAGCCGTCAGGAGAGGAAAGGTGAAAAATAACCTGTCATCACTTCTCTCTTTCTTTCTTTCTCTCTCTCTCATCCTCTTCTTCCTGGCTGTCCTCCCTCTCACCTTTGGAGCATTCCCCGTTTCACTCTTACACTTTACGTCTAAAGCACACTGGCTCATAGATTTTCTTGCTTTTTTTTACTCTCTCTTGTTCCCTCATTACTTCTTGCATTGTGACTTTCCTCTCTCTGTGTCTCTGGAATATGAAGGCTTATTAACAACAAAACTCAGGAGCAAGCACAAATCAAATTCAAGCAAGAGCAGGGACAGAGTTGTGAGGCAGGCAGAAATCTGCTCTATTTCCTCAGGCTGCTTTAGCATATCCGGAGCACTTGAGATCATGAGGTGGACACTGACCCAAATTTTGGGTTGACAGGCTTCAACAAGACACAGTCAAGTGGCCATTAAGGTAATTTCTTCATAGTTAAAGTCTTGGTAAGACTGTTGACGCACCACACTATAGTAGCTACGTGTCACATATGTGGTGTAACACGATGTCTAATTACATGTAACAGCTTTTACTCTCACTTGGAGACTGTATGTGATTGAAACAAACTGCTAAAACCAACATGTCCTCCAAACGGCACAAAATAGTTTGTCATTACCTTTTTATAGTTAAAGTTAAACTGGAAATGGTCTTATCTATTTTGAGGTTATTTAAATGCTTAATACGAAATAAGAAATCAGAGTCATTGATGTGAATGTGGTAGTTCAAGACAAACTTAATTCATAGTAATTAATATATCAATAGTTAGTGTTACCACTACTACCAAAAAAGGTAACCTCATCATTTGGACTGCCTAACAGTTACTGTACTCATGGATGCTTTGATGAAAGACAGTTCATGTAGGCTTATCTGTAAGTTATCTGTAGCTTTCTAATTTTATCATACTCAGGTCTTAATAATCACAAGAGTTGGTAATCGCAATCAGCTTTTTTCTAATGTAATATATAAAAAACCTAGTTAATTCTTTCCCAGATTTATAGTTAGCTTGCTAGCTAACTATATTGATGCAGAATGGGTATCCCATCCCTGCAAGTCATTGGATGAGATGTACAACAATGCTGAAGCATTTGACATTACAATGAAGCCCAGCAGATACAAAGAAGATCGTAAAGGATGGCGGGATTTGGATGCAGAGGACCAGGCAAAAATTCTAAGAGTGCTATGACAAAACTCCCACCCACTCAACACAGAGCCTACTACCCTCCACCATATCATAAACTGTCAGGTGGCAGACAGAAAGGTTGAATGTGTGAGATGCATTGACATGACCACACTGTTCTTTTCATCACTTCCTGGGGGATTTCATGTGCCCCTCTTAAATAAGGTGGTGACAATGAACTTCAAGACAAAAAGATTCAAGGTCAATGGGAAGATCATGTGTGACTTTGAGCTGTTGTTTGCCCAGCTGCTGGTGATGGGGAGCAAGAGAAGAATGGAGCTCTCTGCCCTCTTTGACTACAGGCTAGTCCCTGTTTCCATCGTTGATGAGTATTGATGCCTCAGAAGTGTGTGATCGTCCAGAGTCTTGGAATCCTTGTAGCAGACGTTGTACTTGTTATTCCATCGCAGTTCATCTACCATGTTGTGTGGCCATTGTCAGATAGCGTGGCTGACCTTGCAGTCAGCATGGGACCCCGGCTTAATCATTGCCAAAACATTTGTGATCTCTCACTGAAAACCCCTCTACATTGCCGCAACAAAGTGATGCTATGCTATCTGCTATCTAATGAAAGCATGAAATAAACATTTTATTTAATAAAATTAAAATTAAAATTAAATTTCTTTCATTGCATTTTATTGCATTTCTGGGGTCAGGTTGTATTTCAGCACAGAAAAACAGGAAAATGCACATTGAGAGGGAGTGCTGAGGAACCCAGAACCCTGTGTATGGCCATACTCTTTACAGAATGCAAGCAAAAGAAGTAACAAAATATTGTTGGACTGTAAACTTGTGCTTGTGTGGTCAATAATGAACTTCCATAGTTTTCTCACCTTTGTTCTCTACCAAAATCTGTTTTTCTTCCCTTTGTATCTTTCTCTCACTTTATTTCACCTTCTGTCAAAGCCAGTTTTTTGGGAGAAGAGTGTGTAGCAAAACTCTGCGACTCTGAACACATAAGAAAAGGACCGGCTCACACACCAAGGACACTGCCATAAAGGATGAAAGATAATGATTAAAGTTGAGAAGGGTTAAAGCGTAGAAGGCCACGCATCTGTTAGCATGACAGTTGGAAGGTAGAGGAAAGATGGGACCTGCGAGACGAGTGTGAGAGCAGGAGTGAGGGTGGCAAATTGAAAGCAAAAATGTGGGAGAGGTGAGAAACACCAAGTTATATATAGCCGTACGGCAGGTGCAGCGTTGATAAAAAAAAAGTGTTCACTAACAAAGTCTATACCAATAAAGATATGGATTTGGAATATTTTATTGTTTATTATGGATGTAGGAGAGCTGAGATGATGTAGGAAGAATGGATTAAGGTTCCAGATGGAGGGATAAGGGATGAAAGGATGAAGGGATGGGGATGAGGGTCGAGAGAAAAGAGAACGAGGGGGGAGGGATGAAGGGTTGAGGGGAGGAATCAGGGTTGTGGATGGATGGAAGGAAAAGAATGATGGAACCGGGGCTGAACGATTAATTGCATTTGCGATATCGCAATATGATAAAACGAGATTTTCTAATCGCCTGGTCACATGACAAGTGAGAGAAGGGAGAGCAGGGTGAGTTGAGCCAGTTTTTACATAAGGTGTCTTTATAGCAAGTACACAGTAATGTCTCCAATGAAAATATGAACATATATTTTAGGATATGGTGTGTCCCTGGAAATAATCAATTTGGATCTAAAATAAGCTGTTTTCAAAATATGGCTTTCCAAAAACAAGTGGACTCTCACATCGGGGTCGGGGACATCAATATCATTTCATCGTACAAACTCAAACGCCAGATCCTAACATTCAATTGCACTTAGATAGTGAAACACTGCAGCCTTGTCTCCTAGTTGTTTCATATCAATGTGTCGCTTTGAGGTCATCCTGTTGATCGTCATCATGTCCCGTGCAAGCTGATGTATAGACTTCCCATTTTTGTACCTCGCCCACTGCTCTGTCCAAACCCACAAGAGGAGTAAAATCCGGTCTGTCTTCCTTTTATAGAAGCATAACATGATGGTTTCTGGTCTAAAATGCATGTCACATCATTTTGGTGGTGCACAAGAATGCAATGTAAAATTACAGTCAAATATTTGGCTCAACTTCCCCCAGCTCTTTTGGCTCAAATTACTCCATCCCTGCCATTTTAACAAAATTGTGCCATCCAGCTGTTTAAAGGTAGCATCATGCTAACAGTATAGCCTCAAATTATGACTTCGTAAAGCACTAACACATGCATAAGATTTTCTCAAAACTGTCTGTAGTTGTTCAGACACAAGAATCACAACTCCTTGAACATAAAAAACATTTTTTTATTTTAAATGTGCTTATCACTTATTCCATGGGCCTCTCTCTCCATCACAGAATAAAATCGAGGACTCTTCAAAAATGTGTGGTCACATGACCAATTTTGTCTATGGTTGCCCAGAAACAAGGGGTGGCTCAACTTCCCTACAGGCTCAATATCCTGCTCTCCTTGTGTGTGTGCTACACAATTTAGCTGTAGCCTAACTCCACTTGAAATAATGCGCAAGTCAGGATGTAGCGTCCAAGCTCCTTTTAATTAGTACACATGGAGTAAACTGAAATACAATAGCTACAATTAACTTAGCATCATTAGCACCACATGAATGCATTCCAACACACACCCATTAGCATTAGCATACAACAACCAAAATCTCCATCTATAGCAAACATTCCCACAAAATATACATAAAATATAATCCTGCAATTCAATATTAACAAAACTTACAGACGGTGGTGTCGTTGGCACAAACAAAAAGCAGATGTCGGTGGAGGAACCTCACCACATGTGGATCATTAAGAACTAAAAAAAAATGGCTGACTTCCTGAAAACTGACTTTCAAACTAAAACAATTTCAAAATAAAATTTGCTCAAAACTACATAAAGTGTCCATACTACAATAAAATTAAGGGCAGAACACTCAAATCACCCCGTTCTCCCCTAAACCAGTCTGTAGAGGAAACATCAACTTTGCACATTATGCTGTACCTTGACTTGTTGTACAATGGCATAAAGCTTGACAGAAGCTGACGCTACAGAAATTTAGTGTAACACAGGGAATGAAAGTAGCACCTGCCACCCATGGGTAAATTGGTGGTTGTGGTGGGTAGAATCTTCGGGTCATCCCCGCTTTGGAGATAATCAGTAATAGATAATCAGAGTATTTTTTGAGGTTTTTGATGAGAGATGGACTCCTAGGAGATTTGATCTGAGATAAGGATGCATTAATTCGTGGTTGAACTGTGGGTTTTGTATTGAGCGCTTACTGTATAATACAGTTCAGACTGGTGAACTTTTGTTCATGCAATTCATGCATCACCTAATTTCATCATAACACAGGCCTGGCCTACAAGAAAGAACAGTGAGTAATAAAAATTATATAATTTTGAATAATACAGAAGGTAAAGAGATTAAAAATGAATCGCATATTAAACCGCAATCGCAATATTGGTTAAAAAAAATCGCAGGGGAGTCGTGGGGGACCCTTCTCTTCATGGGCTCTGCTTCTGACTCTAATTGGAAAGATTAGCATGTGTCAGAGATGCTCACAATTTTTTGAGCTAGAGCCCAAGTCAAGTCTCAAATCACTCGTGGTTTTAATGAATGTTGTATCACCTGCTGCGTTCAATCCAGGCTGTTTATAACACTGCATAGCTATAAGGAATTCTGTAACTTTAACCTGTTTTTCACAGAGCACAACCATGTAGCCTAATGTGCAATGCAATCAATGACAGCTTAAACTCCTGTAAGTCAACACATTCCCAAGACTCTCAAACCCAGTGTAACATTATAATTAAATAAAACTTTCACGTTACATGATCAACAATACCTGTAGCCTGTTTGCAGCCACCGTTAATAATAAACGTGATGGCAGCCAGTGGGATGTAAATGATTACATTAATCAACTACCACAGGTTTGGCAAGTAAAGAAACGCTCATTCATCTTTTCATAACAAACAACAGTCAG